>NW_024386772.1:7341076-7941076 GCF_900408965.1 Simochromis diagramma | reverse complement strand
TCCAATTGACTATTTTTAAATCACAGTTACACAGTTTCCAAAATAAAAAGAAAGTCAATTTTTTGTTTGCTCTTGAAAACTTTTTAGAATTTTTAGACAGCTGTCTACAGTTTGAACAAATATTAGTTTACTGTATATGGCTTTGTGAGCAAATCGGGTCATGTTTCTTTTAGCTGCACAGTTTCACTATCCATTATACACCAGAAGATTTTAATTGTGTATGATTATTCTAAAAGGGGCGGCCTGCTCAGATTAATATTTAAGCCTTCAGCTGCCTGGAAAAGATGCAAAAGAGGACAGATGTGGTCTAAATGCTGGTTCTTTCCCTATTGCATTGCAAGGAGCAGCGTTAGACGTGACGGCGGTGACATCTGTGGCTAAAGGAATAGGAGAAACAGAACAACTGCGTTCACTGTTATATACAATTCCACTTTGTAGGCTTATGTTTAATTCCTCTTGTTTAGTTCTGTGAAGTGCTGCATTATTTTTCTTTTTGTTGTTACTTTAGTCTGTGTACTGTATTATTTAAAGGCTGGCTGGATTATTTTTGTTCTCTCTCCATACATGCAAATGTACATGCTCTTTGTCTTTACAAACTAATAATGCCTTAAGCCTTTTGACTGGTACTTATATAGCGCTTTTCTACTCTACTTGAGCACTCATTCATAGCTAAGTGCTTTCTTTCTAACATTCAAACACATTCACACTCCGATGTATGCATCTTTGAATGCTAATCAATAAAATCAAATCAAATCAAATCATCTTGTACAAGGATAGGTGACATGCAGACTGGAGCAGCCAGGGATCAAACCACCATGTACTAATTAGCAGACGAACGGCTCTACCGCCTGAGCTCAGCCAACCCAACACTGGAAATCAGCATTTGAATAATGTTACTTTTGACACATAAAAGAGGTCAATTCTCCCTAGAAAAGTTATTGTCAAGTGCACTGTCCAATATTAGCAAAAACATGTGGGACAATAATTTTTCAATTAAAAATGAGAAATGGCTTCTAGACTCGATCATTGGACAAAGAAAATGTAAATATTCCAAATATTAAATATGCATAAACCCACCCTGGTTTACATATTGCCAAAGGACCTTTTGATTTTTGTCGCAATAATGTATTCACTGACACAAAAACAGACAGATTAATTAAAAGTTTTAGGATTTGAAGGGAAATGCATCTTCGGAGCTGACAACTTCAAAAATATTGCGAGAAATGCACCAAAGCATTTAAGAAAAACTGTAAGCAGCAAAGCCATGTTCTATTTTCTGTAAACCCATTACAACATCATTATAGTGGCTCTAGACAGCATGCCATGCTACTTTAATATTGAATGAGTGAGGGAACAGCACACCAACATCTTGCTTTCATGAAGCTATCAGGAAACCCATTCTGTCTCCAAATGTGTTTTTTACTGTAGATAGGGGTTGAGGGCACAGTAAGTATGCCTGTCTATTTTTAGAAATGCAATTTCAAAGTTTTCTGTCTTCATACACATGCACATGGGCCAGTTTTTAAATGAAAGGATGAATTTCCATGTGTGTGTGTGTGTGTGTGTGCGTGCTTTACGTGTGTGTGTGTTTTTGCTTTGCTTAGGGCTTATTTGTAGTTTTAACAGGTAGCAAATACTTTCCTCTGTAGAGGAAACGAGCTGTGAAACTTTCCACTTCCTTACCTTTAGGCTTAAATGGGACTTAGTAACTGAGATATAAAATCTAGAAATCACCTCCCAAGTATTACCAGACAATATGTAAATTTAATGACTTCACCCTCTAGTTCAGTTATTTCATGGTAGGTTGGAAAGCTTGGCTATAGTGTAATCACCTGAATTTAGATTTGCACGCAGCCTCAGGTGATGGTTTCCTGCACTCATTTTTTTTTAGTCCCCACTTGCCCAACACCAACGCAGTCAGGAAGCTTAACTAAATGGACTCACAGTGCAGTGTTCATGAAACACCTCCTATCACACAGTCTCTTTCTACATCAGAGTGGAAGTTTTAAAGAGCAGCGATACTTTTAGCTAGTCTGCTTCTCACTGCAGGGCTGTTGCTTGTGACTGCGTTGGGCTACAAAGATGGGTTGTGCCTCCTCCACCCTACCTGGGATGCTTTTAAGAGCAACTAAATTATCTCAGCGCTTGCTGAATGACAGCTCTGGAAGTACATAACAGAAAAATGTATTTACCAGCATAACCTTGTCATCTTATCAAAATAAAAAAAATGTTTTGATGTAATAAAAGGAAATGTGACTCATAGTAATTCCTGTGTACAGTTTTTGAAAAGCAAGACTCCTGTCACATCTTAACACCTCTCACAAGCTCAGAGTGAGATCTGGCCATTAGCCAGTAGTAGTAAATGTGTTATATTACAAGACAAAATAACCTTATCAGAACTGTCAGTCTATGCAGCTTGACTTTATAATCATGAACAATTAAGAACTTGAATTTTTTATAACATGGTCCATGTTTTTAAGTTGATCTTCACAAAACTATTTCATTTTCATTCGTTTTAATATATTTTCAAGTTGTATGCCATACATAGCTGTCTACAGCTAAAGGTACTAAGGTCAGTACTTTTCTAAGGACATGTTCTCTAAATTGCAGATGGTTGTAGCTGCCACCTGATGCCCACAGGGTTCATCCAGGAATGGAACATTTGAGACGACTCTCTTGAGGCAGAGCAAGAGCTGAAATCATGTCTTTATGGAAACACTCTGGACTGGCCAGAGTAACAGCTACATGCAGTTAATTCGAACCAGTTTAATTTTCAGAGTTGCTCCACTGAAGGTGGACTCAAAAGTTAAAGTAACATTTATAACTTTTTAATGCAGTCTTTTTATTAGAATTGTGAAAATGTGTATGAGAATATAAATGTTAAAATTAGCCCCATGCCACACTGGGCTAGTGACTGGTCAGCGAACATCTGGCAATTGGGTCACGAGTGAAAAATGGGTTAAGGTGAAACTGGTGAGCCTTTTGAGATGTCGGCTGAAGCAGAGAGGGACAACTTTTTTACTTTGAAGGTCAATGGACTCCTTTTCTGCCACTTTTTCAAGTCTTACCACTGGCAGGAAGCGGGTGTTTGCAGACAAGTTGCTGTCTTCCATGCCAAATATGGGCAACCATGGCAATCTGCTACTGACCAAATCACAAAGAGGTACCATCTTTCCAATACAACACATTTTCCCCCAGTGACCAGAGGTTGCCAGTGGGTTATCAGGGAGTCACGATCTGCTCTTTAGGCTTCTGTGACTGAGCTGAATCAGACATCAAACACCCTACCACTTCTCCTATACAAAGCAAACCCCTAACCTAAACCAACCGAGCGTTTCCAGACAAAAGAACCTGGAGGATTTCCTTTTGTGTGAATTTATTCTCCCACCAAGGTCTTTGTCACTGAGGTCACTGACAAACATGGAGCTGCTCATCAGGAAGCGTTTGTACACTTTGTAATCAGACTGTAAAACTAAATGTTAAAGAATGCCTAGCAGCTTCCAGCCATTGTGGCCTCCTATGATTTAACAGTGAGATGAGCTGAGGTGGTGCTGATGGTGGATTACAATAACAGGGCTTACTGTTGCTGACATTAAGGGCCATGATACATTATGTCTGATGTTGCCATTGTGAATTAATATATAAATCATAGAACTGAGTTCTTGATGTTCAAGGAGCATAGAGACATCACCCAGTTGGAGAATCTATAACCGTTTTCTGGGTCATTCCTTGTTCTTTTATGTATTACAAATTCAGAATATTATTTATTATCTCTCTACTGTCTCTTTTTTAGTGCTAATGTGGAGACCTTTCTCTGCAAACCACTTAAGGCATTCATTTTGCTGCTACTGCACAGAAACAACAAGATTATTTGTAATTTTACAAAAGAAGAAGAGGGAAGCAGTTGGAACTCGACTTGTCATTTTTTCTTTATATGTCAGACTGCAAACAGTAGAAGAATCTCTCCAAGCATTAAAAAGTATTTTTATTTTACAGCTTTCACTTAAGAGAGTAATAGTACAAATAAAATGAAATTACATGAAACATCATTTATACACAATATCATACAGCACTCTTTTATTGTGACAAGTCTTTCTTTGTCTTAAAAGCATAAATCATTTCATGATTTTATTTTCATTGAAACTGTATGAGTCATCTCGGAAAAAGTTGACATGGAACAGAAACAAATGGCAATGATTTAAATTCTGAACAGTTGCGTCACGCTGTGGTCCATAGCAAGCTATTTTTGTACTCATATCCATGTGTGCTCCTCTGCACGTCAGCAGCTGAGAAAAATCAGTCAGATTGGTGCCAATGCTCAACCTTCCAACGCTCTGGGTCAGCATCCTGGAGATGTGCCAGAAAATCCAGCTTCTCGCGACCATATGGGGTCTGCTTCTCTTCACCACTTCCGCACCTCCCCTCCTTCATCCCTACCTCCAGGGCTGCCACCTGACAAATCTTCAAATATATCTTCTTGCATAAAAAGCAAGAAAAAAGTAAAGACAATAAGACTTTCTGTTAACAACAAGGAGGAATATTACTTTGCATCCCAACATTTAAGTCTAGATGGGAAAATTATTTAAAATTAATACATATATGATGAAAACTTGACATTTATGGCATAATTTACTTTATTAAGTAACCTGTTATTAGTGCAATGGTTCAATCTTTGATATTAACAAGAATAACAATGGAGGTTGGAGCTTTAAATGAAAATATCTAGATTTTTAATTAGTTTGCATTTTTTTTAAATACAAGACTTTGTCTTTAACAAAGAATTGTAGGTGGTCTTGTTGCAAAACTTTTTTAAACAATTCACTGCAGAAACAAAACACAAACTAGTTATTTGCATATCTTGTTCCTTGCCAGCTTCATGGCAGGTGCCAACACGACAAACTATCTTTATCCAATGCGCAAAACATTCATGAAGAATAATTATTGTCTTCCATATAATGAGCACCTCTTTGAACTGAATTCCCTCGCGGAGTGACATTCGGTGCATATCTAATTTGTGGTGATGAAGCCAGTGTGCGTGTGTGAATGTATTTGAGAGCGAATTCTTGAGCTACCTGACTGTTAGAGCCCAGTGTAGGGAAAATGTTCCCTATTGGTTGAAAGATGGCAGCAGGGGCAGCTGCAGGACTGACCCTGCCAAGGACGGAGAGCTTCCCATGCCTGTTCAATGCCATAAAATGGGTCATTGAACAGCTAAATGGAGTCATTATGATGAGTAATTAAAAGAATACGGCTAAAGACTCCCAAATTCCCCCTTTTCTCTTGGTTCCGCTGCTTTTTGTGTTGTCATGGGTCTTTGCTGAAAGGCAGCTGTCTTGGGCCACTTTAACTATCACCCCTTTCACTGGAATGCAAATAGCAGACTCCACCACTAATTGGATCACATTATCTATTGTCCTCTCATAGACTGAAAATCTAGCCATTTTGCCGTTTTCCATAACTGATTGTTGGAGATTTGATTTTTCCAGTGCTTTTCATTTGACCCAACATGTTATACACTCTGAATCACAAGAGATGAGAACAAAGAATTGTTTGCTTAGAGTAAAAAGAGTAACATGAATACTGAGTGTAAATGTCATTTAGAGCTTGCTTATGTAGATATTAATATTTATGTAAGTGTGAAAATTGCAGCCTTGCATTGCGAACAGAGAAATATACCAGCACGGATGAGGCATGGACAAAGGATGAAGAAATTGTGTTTTCCTTCTGTTTTGATTATTGCAGCGAATACAAAGCGTGGCTTTCTTTTGAGTGTAAAGCTTTTCTTTCTCTTTATTTTAACTTCCAATAAAAATGCATGAATTTGTGCACAAGTTGCCTTCCCCTGGGCAATGTGTGTAGAATATTCTGTTTTGCTTTATAGGCAGTCATTAAGACGATGGGGGAGGGGGTGGAGGGTGATGTTTGATTAATTAGTGAGCCTAAGTTCGGCAAGACCGGAAACTGAAACAGAGGATTTCATTAGCTTGTGCTTGTTAGATAAGGTTAATGAGGTAGTTCTAATTCTTGACGAAAAGAAAATACATATATTCATGCAGCTGAATTCATTTTGGAGACTATAAGCCAAATGAAGGTGAACAAGCACGGGGGGTGTTATTGTTGTTTGTTTGTTTTGGTTTTTTTTATTCATGATTCATTGAGAATGGTATCCATGGATTCTATTAAGATGTTGACTTAAGGTTAAATGGTTGACAAACTGACATAAAAAATCAATTTTATGAACCTCTTTGTTGAAATTGAAATATTTACATGATTCTCTTTCAATTATTGTTCCTCAGTTGACATCTGCAGACATCTGTATTGCTGGAGGACACCAGGGATGCTTTCCCTCGCTGAGGATTTCAACCTAGACTACAGTGGTAAGTGCAGGTGTTTGGTACAGTCTCACATAGCTTGAGTCAACTCGAGCGCTGCATGAGCAATCACCTCCTAAGAGGATAACAGGCAATCCATCGCTAATCCACCGGTCAATATGCATGACAAGAACAGTACAGTAGCAAAGACAAACTACTCAGAGGACATGTCATTCTGAGAGTGGACAACTCTTTTACCATTTCACCATCTCAATTTTTTTAAATTAATTATCTTTTTTCAAAAATATGGACCCGAAATGTCCGTACTTGATTACTCTCGCTCTTTCTGCCTTTCTGGCTATATCTATATATCTATATGTATATCTATCTATCTATATGTCTGTGAAGGTTCTCAGTCATCCAGGTCATCGTAGTCAAAGGAGCTTGCAAAGAAAAGCGTCTGGACTTCTTTAAGTTGCTTGAAGACGTTTCACCTCTCATCCGAGAAGCTTCTTCAGTTCTAAGGTCAAATGGTGGGGAGTCCCAGATTTAGGTTTAAATCTGGGACTCCCCACCATTAAAGCTGGAAGTCTGTAAACCATGGTAGAGGCTCTGTCAGGGTTTGGTGCTGGATTTTAGTCAGTGGTGTTGGGGATCTTGTCAAAATTCACTGAATTATGACCAGAGAAGTACCATCATATTTTGACCCACCATGAAATACCATCTGCATCAGCATGACAATGATCCCAAGAACACTGCCAATGCAGTTAAACACAAAATAGAAAAACACATAATAGAACACTGTAATTCATGGATTCACATCCCCAATATGGACTTCAACATTACTGAGGCAATGTGGGATTATCTTAACAGAGAACAGAACAAAAGTCAGACAACTTTCAAAGAAGAGCTTTGAAATGACCTTCAAGCAGCCTGTAGAACGATTATTGAAGAATACTTGAAGAAGTTACAAGGAAACTTATTTAAGAAAGTTTAGGCTGTGCTGAATAATAAAGGTCGTCATAGCGATATCATAGGGAATGTTGACTTTCAGGCTTGTTAGAGGTACACAAATTGTGTTTTGCTGTATAGTTTCAAGTATATCTGCAGATGTGAAGGGTGGCTCAAAACCTTTGCATAGTAGTATATCCTATATTAACACTGCATTAAAATAAATACATTAAAATGGACAGGGCCTTGAAGAAGTATGGTCAGTGGCCTTATACCTCAACGTCCACTTTCTACGTCCCATTGCTTCATATTCATGGGACAAAGCCATATTTGAACTCATTTAAATAAAATACCTTATCACAATGTTGCTGTTTTTTTAATAATATATTCAGTGAATCTAGACAGACCAGCAGATACAAACACCTGCCAAAATACTAGAAACAGCCTTTGTTATAGTACACACCCAGACAAACACACACACACACCAGCCTGGTTGTTGCAGTGGATAATAATTTATCATCGCAAAAATGGGAATGAAAATATCTACAGTCTGATAACAGTGATACTGTATCACACTATTGATTAGAGTTGTTTTACCTCATACTGTATAATCTTATGGTTTTCCCCTACTGGGACCTTTTTTCTTTTTTTTTACTTTGTTTATCACGATCCTACTGGAGAAGCATTTTTGCAACCTCACTTATGTTATACTGAATAGAAAGTCTTACTGAAGATGGTGATTTTCATGATCACAGTATACGTTTCTGACATTTTTCTGACCGTTTTAAAGGTATAATTTTGCCTTCCATGATAATTCCCATTTATTTATTTATGCTTTCTTGCTCTGATAAAACTGAAAAATAATGAAAAATTAGCACTCATTAAGTGGCCCTTCACAAAAGAGATGCAGAATCATCAGTGACTCACTTCCTTGCAATATATATTTACATAACCTGCAGAACCTTTCAACTTAGCTGACTCACTAGTTACTCAGCTTGTCTGTCATGTAACAGAGAGTAGGAGGGAAGTGCCCTATGGGCCATGTTCACACAGTGACAATTTTCCTCTGACATTGCAATGAGGGTGGGCAGATGAGGTGCTGTAATAATGCTTTACTGCTGTGGTCCAGTTGTATAAATGTAAAGGCTCTGACAGACTGTTACATCCAACTCAAAAGCATACTGTATTTGGTGCAAAAAATTGTGTGAAAATACACAAAAATTGCATAGACGGAAATATGAACTCTACTGAGTCAATATGTAAACATGTTCACTTACATATTGGCAGCTAAATTTGTACTAACATGTGTAAGAAGTTGCAATAATGTTGGTGTTCCAGCGATTTTGTAACATGCCTGTAAAAAGATTTTAAAAAAATAACAAAGCACATTAGATATTTAATTCAGTCCTTCAGACTATCTAAAAGGATGAATTTGACATTTTTTTCCACATTCCACAATCCAAATTTCCATATATTTTTGTGTCACTGAACACAACCTTTCATCAGCCTAGTCTGGTACGCAATGATTAATGTCTATGTACATGAAATCAATATTTTCTATATTTAAAAGCCAAAAGAAGTCTACATTACGAGGCTGGATGGGTTGCTGGTGTAGCATAGCATTTTTCTAAAAGTCTTACATTACTGGACTACTGTCCCAGTTTTCCATTTATTTCCATTCTTTTAAAATATGTAATTAATTATAAATATTGTAGTCAAATAACAAACACTTTGTTTGGTTTAATCATAAAAACTACTGGCTTAGAAAAAGATCAGGATTTGGGTTAACAATGCAACAATGTCTTTAAAGCTTTGATTTCTCAGTCACACTCGCCTGGTTTCAAAGGACAAAATATGAAATTCTAATACAATTTATGCTTCCTATTGAACTACGTTACTTAAAAATTCATGCTCATGTATCATGAAAAGATACATTGCTTTTCATGACTAATTTACATTTTGAGCTGTACATTCGGGACATAATTGGTCCATTACTGTTAGCATGTTAGAAAACAATTAGTGCTGATGTTTTTTTAGTGACTTGAAACAAGGCTGTGTTTAACGATCTGTTATGAAAATGTGTATTAATATCACATCAGTTTTCCTTTTAGTATATCGTACTGACTATAGCCTCGACCCCTACCCCGAACAAGAGTAGAGGCAGGGGTCTAAGAGCTAAACAAATTGAAATGAGTAGTTGAAAAAAAAACCCGAAATGAGTAAAATGTGTCTAAAATAAAATTATATGTGTTGGTAATTTCACAATTAAAAATACATGCACAATACACGTGAATGACTGGCCTTCTTGGTGTATTCACAGGTGAGAAAAGGACATTTTCTGAACAACAGGACCTTAATGTAATTATGACCTCTTAATAGCATTTAAATAACAACAATAATAATAATAATAATAATAGTAAACAAACATTATTTATATATTGCTTTGATAGAAGTTTGAATGCAGAATGCTCAAATGACATATTTAAGGAAAACATAAGTCACACTAGCAAAAAAAAAATACACACACATACATATATGTATACAAAAATATTGATACTGATTGATAAATAACTGCTGTGGTACAAGTGATCCAGGCACTATGAAGAAAATATGTCGCGGCCTTTTACGTTCCAAACACCAAAAAAGTCCAAGAAAAGGCTATGGGTGGCAACGGGAGGTTTGTTTTAGAACGCACTTCTGACTCCATTGTAGGGATGGGTATCGTTTAGGTTTTATCCGATACCGGTGCCAAATCGGTACTTTTGAAACGGTGCCGGTGCTTAAACGGTGCTCGAACCGGTGCTTAAAGAATGGAGAACACAAAATTGGTCCAAAAACCTCTCATGTTCAGCTGTTTTTTTGTAAAAAGATAACAAAGTTAGCCTTTTCTGCAGCTATGGGGCATATATGGTATCACTCTTGGCTGGAAGCAGTGCTTAAACAATGGAAAAAACACAAACTTTGTCCAAAAACCTCTCATGTTTAGCTGTTTTCCACTTTTTCTTTGGTCATTTTAGCCTTTTTGGCCAGGGTGAAGGGAGTATCTGCCATCAAACAAGAAGACAGCCGCATGTAGCGATGATGATGTTTGCTAGTTCACCTTACCTGCACTAATGTAATAACGTGGTTAGCCTACTCAACGTAAATTACACGAACAACATTAAGCTACTCACGCAGAGAAGAACGGCTGCTGCTGCCATCATCATCATCATCATCATTTCTGCTACACTGGCAGGGCTAGGGGCCAGGACTCTCCTCTTCGGGTTTTTGGGTATGTTGCTAACTCCGGGTCCGATAACAGGCACCACACCCGCAGTAGATGTGCTCGGTGTGAGGTCTCGCAGCAAGCTATCAAATACAGCGCATTTCTTGGTTTTTGAAAAAAAAAAAAAAAAACGCTATGCCTTGCCAGGTGTTTCATCAGATTTGAGGTGTTACCTCCTTTGACAGTATCACAGTATCAGCTTAAAGCACTTGTTGCAGGCTGCTGAGTTTGCATCTTTTGCTGTGAAGTACAGCCAGACTTTTAACCGCTTCGCCTTGGGCATTTTTAATCTGTAGCTCTGCATAAAAGAACGTACGTACCTGGCCCCGCCTACTATCCTCGGAAACGTAAAATGATTGGCTAGAAGTGTCACAGCTCAGGAAAAAAAAAGCACCGAAATAAAGCACCGAAATGTGCGCTGCTTTTCGGTCTGGTTACTACCGTTTATGTCAGAACCGGTGCCATCATGGCACCGGACACCGGTACCCATCCCTACTCCATTGTTTAAAAATCATATGCCGTTTATTTCGTGGAAAATTATAAACAGAAATCAGTCAAATAACTTCTTAAAACTTAAAATTAAACGAAAGTTAACTTACTTTGCTTTAACAACTTCAAAAGTGGTCAAAAAAATCATTTTCTAACCCTCCAGTCTTCCCATCTGACATTTGGCAAACAAAAAACAAAAAAACCTCTTTACCACACCCCTCCAGGGTGCTCTTAATCTCTTGATTAATGGGAGGGTCCATAAGCTAATAAACCAATCACTTTCCAAAAGCTTCTCCAATAAAATTAATTACAAATTTACATAACAAAACTAGGTCAGTATATTCTTACACCTTTAAAGAAAAAACAAAAATGAATACAAATTTTAGTTATTTGTAATCATTTCAAAGTATACCTAATAACTCTCCACAAATCAAACCCTAATAAACAAGACTATGCAATCTTTAAATGAAGTAGATTAAATAATAATAATAATAATAATAATAATAATAATAATAATAATAATAATGACTCTGTAGAAAATTAATGAGTCATCAATAATAAAGCTTCCTTCATTGTTAGAGATATTTTCCTTGGTTTTTGTGTCATCAATTAGATGTGCCGCTGACAAGCCATTCATTGTATGAGGTAACACCTAAATGGATAGTGACTCTCATATTTTATCTACCAAAGAAATCATCTTTAGTACTTTTTATGTAAAACACTCCTTAAAACAGTTATTTTGTTTGTTTGTCTTCAAAATGGGAGTGGATTTATGTCATTTTAATCAAAACCAGAATTTCAAAGGCAACGGGTCTTTAAGTGTCCTTTATCCTTTATATACATTCTTGTCAATCATACAAGGATAAACAGTTTTAACAGGCACCAAACATCAAATCCCAACATCAAGCATGCAGTGATCAATTGACTGACTTGATTAAATCCTTGAGGCCTTTCAAGTGCAGCTAAAGAGATTCATTTATTTTTTTTACTTCTTTACCCATTGCTAGGGTATAAATTTTAAACCATATTATGCAAAGAGCATGGTAAGCTGATCTGCTCTTGTTATTTACTGCTATCCTAAAACAAATTTGGCAGCCATTGAAAAAAGGAGTGCAGCTATGCTTTAACCACTGTCAATAAAAGATGTGGGTCTGCTGAGTTTCAAGTGACAGATCTGTGAGTTCAGAGCTGGAGAGGGACCACAAAACTCCCAGTTTAATTATTTTATTCTTGAAAAGAATGTCTAGAGCAATATTGTTTTAGGGCACCCATATTTCCTCGATTCTGTAGAGACGTATGTGGTTTTACTTCACTGATTTGTGCTGGGTTTGCAGTGAGCACGAAAGGAAGAAACATCTAAATCACACTGAGGGATAATCTTTCTTTTAAATTGATTGTTAAACCCCTTTGCCTTTTCCTTAGGATTTAGTTTTACAGCTGCACCAACCTCTTTTAATGGTAATTTCTCAGAAATTCAACAGAAATTTAGTTCTATTGTGAAAATCTAAATCAAAATTGATACAGGATTCTGAATATCGAGTCTTCGATCACTGTCCTACCTAGACAGCTAGCCCTATCAAGTTGTATAGTGCCAGCTCCTCCATTAACCTGCATTCCTAATTGATAGTGCTAGAGAAGAGTTATTTGAATGGATTACCGTAAAGAGCATCATGGATTAGCTAGTGAGAGACATGGATCTTGAGGGAGTCTTAAATTAGTCACATAAAGTGATTATAAAACATCCATATGGTCGGCAGTGATTGGGCTCCCTCCTTATCAAAAGCAGTTTAACCCTTCTTGTAATTTCCTCAAAGCATTGATATCAGTTTGGCCTGTCAAACCTTACGTTGGCTGTGATGTGCATGGGCAGAGTACACTATGTTGTGATCAATGCCTAGAGGAAAGAAGTGCAACTGACCGTAAACATGGCTTTGGTTTGTCATTGATTACTTAGTTGCCGGGACATCAAGCTGGTAACACATACTGCAGCGAGTATGTGTGAGACCAAAGTCTCTTTAAATCATTATGGTCTTTGAGGAAAGACTGATGCAACGTGCTGTATTCTCTGAATATGACTGAACCATCCATATTTGAAAGATAAAAAGGCTTTTTTTTAGGCCTTTGATAACATTACTGGTGGGAATGACAGTGCTATAGCAGAATAAAATCCCAAACTGCTGCATCCTCTGTGGTGCTGTTGCAATTCTCTATTGGTGCATTTCCCATAAATTAACTCATCTGCTTGCCTTTCCCAGGCTGTCATCAGCCTTAATGTACTGCAGTTTTAGTAATCACTTCACTCACTTGATGATACCTCAGTACATTAATTTGTTGATGAGATATATCTATTAGAAATATTGCTTTAGAATTTGCACCACTGAAATCAAAAATATACATGAGCCAATATCCTGTACACCTTCTACTACTTTTGTATATAGACTTGTGTTAAAAAAAAATTAAAAACAAAAGTAAAATTTCAAAAGGGGTCGTTTCACTTCAAAATGCTTTGCAGCAAATGGGTCAGTTGCACCCGAAAATAATCAAATCCACTAAAAGTGCCTACACCTTCAGAAGAGCAATGTTAAGAGATGTTTTAAGCATCTTCAGCATGCATAGATAATTTGAAAAATGTAGAATGTGAGACTATGATCAGGAAAAATCCTGTAAAGAAGTAGCGGTGGTCTCAAAGGAACCAATATTGGCTGCTAAGCTACTTCTGAGGAGGGGGAACAAGGCCAAGTACACAGACAAGAATTTCACAGTGTGTGCCTGGAAAATAGTCCTATTTATGAGTCCAAGTTTTAGATTTATGGCAGCAACCAAGGGGTGACAAGCAAGAAAGATAATGATAATTCAATGTATCAAACCAACCGGCAACCACGATGGTGAGAATATTTAAGTCTGGGGGTGTTTTTCTCTCTGGAGCAGCACTACAGTGCTTTACTTTCAGGTTAGCATCTGAGTGAAGCATGCATACTGCAGCGTAACTGCATGTTGTCAGATTTTACATAAAAACATGCAGATGTACAATCTCATTGAAGCAAAATGGAAACAAAGGAAATATTTATTCAAACCGCAGGTTTCTCATTCACACTGTCCAAAGACAAGATTATATTAAATTCACCATAAAAGAGCAAAAACAAACTGGAACAAATGCATGATTCCAAAATGTTGACACTCCCGACAAACATACTTACAAGTCAACCATAAAGCCAATCAACACAGTGCTTGTTCTTATATTGTCATTTCCATTATTTTAATTAAACCCTCTATTTTGTTAATAAAGATGTGCACAGGAAACCAGTCTGTGACTCGGCAATGAGAAAAGCAATCATGGAGAAAATGAATAGAATTTAAAACATGGAAGCCCAGTTTTGACAGACAGCTGTCAGCCATTCATTACAGACTCCCTAATGATTTTTTTTCCACACCGCTGATGAAATGCTGCAGCACCTTTCTCTGCATGACAGGGGACTTTTCCCATAATGACACCTCAGTTCTTCCATCTTATTACATGCCACTCATTTAGTGAGTCAACTGAAAACAAAACCCCCTGCCTGTACGGGAAATTTCAGTGATAAAACATACTGTAAGCAAGCCACAGAGAAGCTGTTTTTTGTTAATGAGTACACTGCTTTTGAAAACCAGATTTAAGAGATGTAACTGAGTGGAGAAAGCGGGAATATGATGCTGGTATTTAATTAATGTTTTAAGAAATTTGCAACTATGCTTTATACTCGGCAAGTACTTTTGCTGAACAGGCCAGAGAGGATCTAGCTTTATAAAATTCCTAGAGCATCACTTCTTTTCACATTTTTTAAAAGAGATGGAAATAAATTTGTTTTGTTTCAGCATCCTGTTCGCTCCTTTGTGTTTTACAATTTATTTGAGTCAGTGATTCATTTAATTTTCATTTGGTTTTTATTTACACTTTGACTTGGTGCTTAGGTGTTGATGCCAAAAACTACTTGGTTAGGTTTACAAAAAGGAAAGTGGTTTGGATTAAAATATGCCCCTTTGAAAAGTAATGCTGCATATTGAAAGGAGAACTGACAGACTGTTCTCACAATCAGGTGGATTCTGTAGCATCGCCAAAGTAACCCATAAGTATGATACACCATTGGCTTTGGCAAAACTGCATTTAGCAATGCCCTGGGAAAGAGAACAGGTCACAGGTGGCTCTGGAGCTTCATCTTGCTCTTTTGCCCACATCTAGTGGCTCCCTGTGGTTTTTACAAACAACTAGATATATCTTTATTAATATGAAAATGAACAGTTGTTGTACTTTTAATATTTTATTGGTATTTATCATCACTGTAAGTGGTTCTTAAAAATTTCCAACTGTAGAAAAGTGCAGACTATACACTCAATACATTTGGCTGCTGTCCCCATTAAGTCTGGCTCCTTAGAAGGACTGTTAGCTTTCTAGCCTGACCAGTGTTTTTAGATAGCTCCGTGGATCTGGTGACTTGCTTGTAGTTGTTTTTCACCGTGACAGTGACTGACACAGTGAAACTCAAACTTCAGTTTCTATGACAGATTAATCTGATTTCGATTTTGATATCAACACTGATGGGAGGTTGTTCTCCAGACATGACCCGGTGACCAAAAAGCAGCTCATCAGTGGAAGAATGCTCACTCTCCCAGCTCTTAAAGTGATGCATCAGGTGACCATGAGCACACTTCTTTCTCCTGAGGCATCGCATTGTCAGATTTCTTCCATCCAGTAAAGCGTAATTTCTGACTGACCAAACAAAAAATAAATACATAGCAATGAAGCACTAGTCCTTATGTACTAATAAAGGTTGCAATGTGTGATCTAGACCTTCAGCTTTGCTTTAATGTTACAAGGCTCCTGCCGTACTTGGATCTTGAAAAAAAAGCATATTTATCTGACAGTTTGACAGTTTAAAGTCTATGATCATGACTAAAAGCAATCACTTCAACAGAGCACCATAAAAGCAGAGTGCCTGCATTGGTGAAATGATTAATCACATCACAAAACCATCTGTCTATGTCCACTGTGTAATGTGACTTGTCATGTGACCTTTCGACTCTGCTGAATGATAATTGCCTCTGTCTCTTTCCCTTAGTAGGTTATGACACAGATGACATTTGGTGACTGCACACCTCTGTATAAGTACTTTAAAAGAAGTATGCAAAATACAACACAGATGAGGAGAATCTGCAAGAGAGGCATTTATTTTAATTTGGAACATTTGTATTATCTATAGTGGTGACTGAGGCTGGTGTTAAAAACCTGACTGCAATGGCTCTCTAACTAGACCGAGATCTACCTTAATGCCTATCACACAGGAGGCTCACTCACATTACATCACAACACGCAGTGTTTTTAACCTCTATTTTTTACTTATAACTTAAAATATTTTAACCTCATGAAGAAATAGTTCAAAATATAGCAAAGCAAGTACTCCTCATTATGCATGTGCAAGTTAATTCAAATGGACATCAACAGTAAAAATGCAAATTGTGCGACACTATCATTAGAGCATTTATTTGTTTATCATCCAAAATGTATGTTTGCTCTCTGTGGATTTATCCATTGCATCCTGCATACTAACAGGGATAAAAGTCCTCCCAGCAGTGTAGCTGTCATCTCTTGTTGCAATCTCCTTCCAGTCTGCACCCATGTTTTCTGTGGTGGACCAAAATGCCTTTCACTCCTTTGATAGCAGAGCACAAGCTCAGCATTACATCCTCTGCCCCTTGTTGAGCCTGAGAGAGTTTGTCCTGTCAGAAACAATAACTTTCCTTTCAAGGCAGGGATCGTTTTATTTCTTAGAGTAGCGATCACACAAGGTGGTTGTTTCCATTTGCCACCCTGGTGTTCCTTTTCATTTTTGCACTCATCGCAGATGTTTCAGTGCCTACAAAAGTTACATTTTTCTTGCATCCTTGCTACCACCAATTGATTTTGTTTCTTACCACCTTGTCCATCCGTAATGGACTTTTGTGTTCTGCAGAAAGAAATGATCATGAGAGACTATGTAGTCGTGATTTCAATCATATCAAGTAATAATCACTTTATCTTTCTGACCACTAACTACACAGTTCATTTGCATAACAGATTACAACATGTTCTCAATAAATCTGTTCTTTCTGATGCTCCTACTGGCTGTCACTCAGCACCAGATGCTTAAGTGCAACAGCCATGAAGGGAATATTACATTTGGGCACAGGCCTCAAAGCATCAGCTGAGTGATTGAAAAGTCAAATTTGCTGAAGAAGGTAAATTTGTTATAGTTTCCTGATACCAAAACTAACTTCCCACTATGTAGATTATTGTAGTCAAACTCGTCTTGCATTGTCTTTATGGAGCTAATCTGAAAGTGATAATGTCCTCTTCCTAAATGTGTCAGGTAGCCCACTGGGTCACACAGATATAAACATTCAGCACAGGGAATGACTGCTCTGGTTCACAACTTGTCAATCAGAGCACCAAGGCAGGTTGAGCTGTCACTCAGAAACACGGCGCCGCAGTCCAGTATAATTGAATTAGCTACTGTCTCTTCCTGAAGGTTAATTGGTGGGGAAACCTCTGCTGAGCATGGCAAGGCAATTGACAAAGATAAGAACTGCCGTCTTATCTGTCAGATTTTGTCAGCATATGTGAACTTTATCATTTCTGTAAACGTTAAAACTATAAAGAAGTTAACAAAAAGCAGGTAAATTGAATCCTCATAGATTGTGTCATGCTCAGAACTGCACAGGAGCTCCTACTTTAGTTCAATATGTCATGAGTCAGCAGCTAGAGACATTGCTGACAGATGCTTTGGCTTGGAGGGCAGAATAACGTGGCAAGTTGATGGTCAGTTGATGGCCTGGAAAATTGCATTTAAACCTTTAGGTGTTATTCCAAGTTGTATCTTACTCTCAAACACAGAATTAAATTAAACTCTACTTCTGTCCTGTCCGTTTGATAAATGCTCTCTATAGCCGAGTTGCTTTTCCTCTGTTCAGCATGCGTTCTGTAGAGCTGACCTGTTATGGTTTTATTATAGGATGGAATTTTTTATTCTGCGGCACAGAGATCACAGCACTTCAAGATGCTGAGGATAGTTGGACAGGATACAGTTTCTGCTTTTGTGTTTTCTGCCAACTGTTGTTCTAGGCTGCTTTAATTCTCCTGCAGGGTTTCACTGATGCATCTGTTTCCATCAACGCAGTGTGATTCCACGCCATTCTCCGTGGCTTATCATCTTTATAAGAGGTGTCACCCAAAGTGGAGCTTTTAGTTTGTAATGAGATTTTTTGCTCTCGTCTCAGTTTGAATCGTACTAGGTCATGAGCCTGCTGAAGGACTCTTGATACACTGAAGAACAATAGAGTGAGATATTGGGAATTTACAAGAGATGGCAGGGCAGTAAGTCATTTAAAGTTTTACAAAGTATGACACCTGTGTGGAATACCAAGTAGGAAGAGAGCTGAATGTAACTTTTGAATAGACCAAGAGGCAGTTAAAATTCAGGATGCCTGTGCATGTGTGTATAAGCCCAACCTTTGCACTTGAGGCTTTAATTAACCAAAAAGGATATGTTATTTGACATTTACCACTAATGTATCATCAGCATTAATTGAAATCAACCAATACTTCTGCAATACTAATTATTCCGATGCTAATTTGGAGCTAATTAGCAGGGGCCAGTACTAATTGGCAGCTATAAGATTTTATGTCTGATTTAATTTCAGGAAAACATAAACAATTCTAGGATGCTAAGACAGGAGACATGAATTGTGTTCATTCAGCTTTTTCTGGCTTGTTTTCCTCTTTCTTCTTCTTGATTTTTATTTAAATCTCTTTTTTTTTTTTCATTTTTACATTATTTTTTTCCACTCTCACTATGTGACACTAAGCTTTTTTCTTTTTATTATTATAAGGTTATGACCTTACAATATAAAGTGCCTTGAGGAAACTGTTGTTGTGATTTTGTGCACATAAATAAAACAGAATGTAATTGAACTGAATTTTAAATACCTATTAGAATAAGTCTTAGTTTTTATTGTTGTCATTCTAGCTTAATCAATGGAAGTAATACAATTTTTACTATATTTCAGTTTAAGTTTCAACACATGCATGAGGAGAAACTAAATCTAAAATGTCCACACACTGCATTTAGAAATAATAGTGCAGAACACAATGCAGGATACCGATGATTCTACCCATGGCAACCTTGCTATACCTCAAACAATCTAAACTGAGCACATGCATATATAAATATGTTTTCTGTAAACAGATATCTGCATATAAATATTCAGGATATGTAGGCAAAGACAGCATTTTAATTAAAAGCAGCTTTCTGGTTTCCATTTTTAATCTTATTTCAGTTCAAGTAGTATTGAACAGTGATGTTTGAGCGAAAGAGTAAATGCAGTCTGGAAACCACTGGTGTGACAAAAATGTAGCTTTATATTCATCACTTAAATAATGACTGGCAAAGAGTCAAAGTTCCTACCAAGGTAACAGAATAGTTTTACTGCTGCCTAGCCAGTAGGTTTCCAGATTGATGGGTACATAGATATCAACAAAAATGAAATAATTTCCTATTACAAAAGTCTTGATGAGATTGGTTTACTAGAGAGATTCAAGATAGCAGGTGAGATTTTGACTGTCAGCATTGTCTGACCAACAGATGGCAGCTAACCTTACAGGGTTACTATTGTTGCTTGGCAACATCATTAGTTTCCCCAAGACTTATGTTGTATAAGCCGTGAAAAAGCATTCCAACAATTGCAGTTGTCAAAAATTTTTAATGTCAAAGGACTTCGGTCTCCCCTTCTAGAACTGCCATTCTGATTGGCTAAACTGAAGGTGCATTTGTGATTGTGATCATCAAACTTGTCCCTATTAAATATAAAACATGTATGGTATTGTTAGAGCTATTCAGATGAGTCTGAAACAACACTCCAACGCTGATAATATCCACATGTAATCCCAATACATCTAATGTACACTATGTGATTAAAAAAATCTCAATTAACCAGGGAGGTCAAACAGAAAACACATCTACTCTTCTTAAATTACTTATTTTCGTACTGTATAACTCTTATCAGTACATACTAGTAGTGATACAGATAAATATTGTTTGGCCTTTTTGTGCAAGTAAAAGAAAAATGTAATTGCCAGGCAATGATGTCATAATATATATACAGTGGTCCCTCGCTATAACGCGGTTCACCTTTCGCGGTCTCGCTGTTTCGCAATTTTTTGGGGTGCAATTTTGCATGCTTTTTTTTTTTTTTCTTAAAGCGCATTGTGTCAATGCACTCATAAATCATCGATCACTAGCAGTGTGATTCTGAAGTGCCGTACTGTATGTTTGTAAGTTTTGTCCCCAACAAACACAACAATGTTGACGAAACGTTTTGCAGCCTCAAAGGCAACCGCGGGTGCTTTTGATTCTATAATACTGGACTTGTTTTTCTACAAAGGTTTGAACTCTGAGAGTGTTTAAACAAGAGAGAAAAGTGTGAAAGTGTTTGTGCCTCTCTGAGAAAAGTGTATAAAGAGTGTAGTGAGGGGTTTTACATCCTTAAAACAGGGGTGTCAAACTCCAGGCCTCGAGGGCTGGTGTCCTGCAGGTTTTAGATATCAGCCTGGGTCAACACACCTGAATCACATGATTAGTTCATTACCAGTCCTCTGGAGAACTTCAAGAGATGTTGAGGAGGTAATTTAGCCATTTAAATCAGCTGTGCTGGATCAAGGACACATCTAAAACCTGCAGGACACCAGCTTTCGAGGCCTGGAGTTCGACACTTGTGCCTTAAAACATCTATAATAATTGTAAAAATTAAAGTTGGCTACTTCGTGGATTTCACATATCACGGGTTATTTTTAGAACGTAAACCCCCGCGATAAATGAGGGACCACTGTAGATATATATTATCTATCTATTGATAGATTCCTGCATTTAATATAAGTGACTGAGATGAGGTTACAGAGGTCATTGCAATGCAACCATTGCAATGGGTACACTGGAGCCTTTAGATGTACCTTGGTAGTTTGGTTGCTAAACTCCTGATGATCTTTTATTATCTTGGTCCAGCTACAGTGCTGTATCAGTTCAGTTTGCTTATCAAACATGGAATTTTTTCACATTATCTTTTTTTTTTTTTTACCACCAAAGGAGATCATATGGAACTTTTAACAGTATTCAACAAAGGCAGAAATATCAGCTCTTTTTTCCAGGCAATAATCTCAAAGTAATCAATGTATGAGTTAAATATCCTCTCATATAACCTAAAATATATATGCTCTCACTGCGTCTAAGCAATTCAAAAGGCCAGTAAAATGTAATGGTTCCCTTCCCCAAGAGAAGTAGTTCCATTTTAATTCAATTGATTTTGCACTTGTGGTTTCCCGTTGCCACGTTTTTCAGTCCCACCAAGATGGTCCCTGCATTTTGAATAACATCAAATAAAAGGCAATCATTGGTATGGATGAGGAGGGCCCTCCGAGACTGGGGCACCTTCACCATGACAAAGACCAAATAGGAAAGAAAAGGCGAAACAAGAACAAGTGGGGCCCACAAACTCTAAAACCAGATAATTTGATAGCATACTTTTGTAGAAACCTGGACAATGAAAAGAAAAATGTTTGTTTAGCATGCAGAGGGAAATTGTTTGGACAGACACAGCGGCAAACAGAAGGGGACTGACAGACAGAGATAGCCAGAGTGGGTGGTGAGGTGTTTGTGGGTTTGTATACAATAAAATGTTTGTGGGGAGAGTGGTGAACTATTTTCAAGAATTGTTTTGTCCATGTGACTTTCAGACGCTTTCGTCAAAGTTTGCCTTGAAGCACTGACTCTTGTGGAAGAGAAGCACTGCTTAGACTCTATGTTAGAGATGACAACTCTCACACAGTCTAAAGAGTCCAGCTAGAGTGCCATTGCAGCTCCAGCTACTTCAATCCTCTCAACATTTTACCTGTTGCGGCATCTACCTGGATAACTTTACAGACACATTCCTTTTCTTAGATTTAGTTGTTTTATAGGCCACCAAAAATCACAGGCTAGGTCCCCATCTGTCTATATGTACAGCAGCTTTTGTATTGTCATATTTTGTAACCTTTTTCATGAAAAAGGAGCCAACATTTACAGAGTAGAAGTGAGGATGCAGTGAGCAACTGGAACAGAAATTTACAAAGCTGTGTTTGAATCATTCTTCAAAAGCAGGGTTTCAATAGGTTATCCACAGAAGAGGAAAAGAAAAAGAAAAGCTTTCATTACCCAGTGCATAAAGCCTAAATGGAAAAGAGACTGTGGAATGGCTGCCTGTGTCTGATAGGGGAATATACTCAGCTCTGATGCCTTGGGTGTTCTGGCCTGCTGCACTCAGGGCTAGCACTGGACCATACAGATTGCTGCCATTATGGAAAGTGGGTCTGTGGTGGGAAATAGACCTAAGCACTCACAAAGCAACGTACACTGCTGTAGGCCTATTTGGAGATCTGAATATACAGTATGGAGTGATTTGCATGAAACTAAAGCTCAAAAAATTAATTTTAATGTAGCTTGCTTTGTTTATCCCTTAACAACTTGACACCTCAGGCTTTGATTTTATTGCCATATGTTTTGGATACATTGGGATACAAATAAGTAAAATATTATGCAATATTTAAATGCAAAATCCATGTTTTATTAACTAAAAGTTGCAGTATTAACTATCTGTATAAGGCCATGGTTGTGTTTACCCTTACAAGGGGAACAAGCATGGCTCTAATTTGTGCACTGGTTTCAGTGGAGAGGCAGTGACTCATTTGGAGGCTCGTCTAATTGAGTCATGGCGGATAAACAAAACACAAGTAATGCATTCTAAAGGAAACTTAAAGCTAAACTTCAATTTAGAGTCTAAAATAATCTAACACCAATGCCATGCTGTGAGCCAGTTTAGGTCAAGCTTGGTCTAATTCTCAGGGTATCAAATATCACAATTTTTGACAAAGCCATTGGCATCTCTGAGATATATACAACATGCCCTTCGGCGCTGGTTTCTTGACACCCTGGGCAGAGAAAGCAAAGACCCAAAAAGTCCCCATGAGGTGGCAGGTATGATAACGTTGGCATAAAATCACACAGATGTCAACTAGGTGACAGAAGCTTATGCCCTGTGTGGGAGGGCTTGTTTTTATGCCTTGTTTTTCTTTCTTTCTTTCTTTTTAATATACACTTTCTTTTTTACCCACTCTTTGGTTAGGTTGATGCATGAAAAAACTTGGCCATTTTTAGGAAAAGGCCATGAAGTAGGAGAAAATTACCAATGGCTGCACTGTTAACCAAGCATGCTAGAAAATCCTACCAAATAATACCCAATGCATTCACCTAGCAGTCCTGACCAAGAGTCTGTATGTCACAAGTGGGTTCCTATCAGATGAGCTCCATGTCTGCCATAGTGGATCGAGAAATAAAAATCAGCCTTTCCTTAGAAAATCACCAGATATTCTGCAGAGCTGTATTTTTCATATTCATTTCATGGAACATTTGATTTGGAACCTCTTTCCTCCCAGGGGTTTTCAGAGTGTTCTTTTCTTCAATGCTCCTCTGCCACTGCTCTTTTGTCATCATGAAGGTGGTTTTGTAATGGCAGCCTTTGGCATTCTGTTCCAGTGTCCTCCACCACAGCATTTATTTCTGCTCTTTATCTGCACTTGAATAGCTGAGTAGTGCTTTTACTTGATTATCTTAGCCTCATTGCAGATAATTGCTTAGTACTGTGTGAACCAAGGAGAACTGTAATTGAAAACTGTTTCTCTGCACCTAAATTGCCCTTCATTTGTGTTGCAAAACGATGTCTTTTGTTGCATTTTTGAATAAAATTTGGGCCATTTGCTTTTAAGTGATTATAAGGACAGATTTGCGGACATAACTTGAAAGATCAATAAATAGAACTCAATTGTGAAACAGCATAAAATCCTCAAACTGCCTGACACTAAACAAAATATTATGAGAGGTAATTCAAAGCCCTGTTTCCATATATACAGTAAACATCTTGCTGTGCTCTGCATCTACACATTTGGTCGAGCGATAATGTCGTGGAAATGCTGAACTGACAATGAAAACATACTAGCTTTGTACCTGGCGATTTTATCAGCTATAAAAGGAAAAACAGGCTAATGTGTATATTTAAAATTACATATAATCTCATCCTCTAGGCCACAGATATCAAAGCCATTTTATTGTCTGGGCAACATGCTGCCCACTTTGATCGTAAGTCGGCCACTGTAAAGTTTAACCACACTTTTATTTCCTTGGATATATTAATATAACATAAAATAAAAATAAACACAGTTCCAACATTATGTTCCAGTTTTTTAATAAATTTGCTAAATTACATTTATAAAATTAGTTAGGCCAAATGGGTTGTAATTATAATGCACGAACCTTTTGTTAATTCACAGAAAACTGTTTTTTGGGACCTGTTTTGAAAAAAAAAATCTATATTAGATAATGAAAAAAACAACATTTGCTTCTTTCATTTAATTGTTTATGAATTACTTAATTACTTTGGTGTAGTATGAATGGTCATGGAGGAGGCCTGTAGAAAATGTATTCCCCCATTCACATTTTCCAAACTTGTCCAGTGGCCGGATTGGAATCCATGCCAAGCTGATTCTAGTCCCCAGGCCTTATGTTTGACACCTCCGTTCTAGACCAACTTAAATCAGTTTTAAATATACAAAGCCCTGGGTAACAGTACTAATGTCCAATGTCAGTTTATCAGTATGCTGTGTATTTTCAATTTTTGAAATAATTCAGAGCTGGACATGAAAACATGCAGAAAAATCATTCTGTAATATATGAGCTTCAGTTGTGGAATTTCAACCATGGGCACTGTACAGTACTACACTCACCAGAACAAGAAGGTTTTGGCCAGGTCTGATTACATCTGTGTGTTCTCCTGGTAGTCCAGCTTCCACCCACAGACATCCATGTTAGGTTAATAGGTGATTCTAACTTGGCTATAGCTGTGGATGTGAGAGTGTGTGCTTGTCTTGTCTTCCTGTGATGGACAGGCAACCTGTCCAGAGTGTGCCTTTCCACTCACTCAAAGTCAGCTGGGATAGGCCGCAGCCCCTGTACAATTCTAAGTTTGATAAGCGTAAAGAAAATGGATGGATGAATGACGTTTCTTAACCTTAACCAGACCCAAGACAACACATCTTTCTCTATCACCATGTTACATAACCCTACCACACAGTCCTCAGGAAAAATGAATCTCCATCACCCACTCCAACTTACTTACATACTTACATACAGTAAAATCCCAGCTTTTCCTTCCCTTGAAAGACTAAACAAAAAAAAATATACTAAACATAATTTGGCAACACTTACATTCACACAAATTAATTCAAAAAGCAAATTAGCATCAAGTAAAAGTCATTACAGGCAGACAGTTATTCAATTGAGACATGAGGATGTACGCTAACTGAATGGTAAGCCATCATTTACACTCCTGCCATTATTATGACCATTAAAGTATTTGCCTCACAACAAATGGTTATTGATGCTCATCCTATTAAAAGACAAAAAGGCAACAGATTAAGGATTACTATTTAATGTAGACAGGAGCACCATCGGGGAGGGCAGGAGGAGCACAGGCCACCCGGCCGGACATTTCCAAAACTGGAAATTATGTTTTTTGGTGTGCCCCCCAAGACTTTTAGTCGCCCTCATCTTTTTTAAAGAAAAAATTCTGGAGGCACCCCTGAGTGTAGAGTGTATGATAAGCAAAACTACAAATAGTGTGACTGTAATGTGATAAACCTACACAAAAGTCAAATTACAGCATGAATGGTCTTTAAATCCACAGTGGCCTGTGTGGTTTCAAGTTGAAGTATATTCTTTCTGCCATAAACTGTCACATCTACTTGAGTGTGGTGTGTAGAGCCATGTCCTCTAACACACAAAAGCACATTCTCACTCCAGGTGACCCCTAATTCCCCACAATAAGCCCACTTGAGAAGATTTTTGTAGTTTATATTTTGGTTGTAGTATCTGCATAATTAAAGTCCAGTTAGTTTTCTCACAATATAATTCGTGTTAACTACGCTATACAATAAAATGATATTGAAGTTCGGCGTAAATAATTAGAAAGGCTACTACATAATTAACTGTGTTCAAATTAATATAGAAATTGCCCATTATAGGTTCGACTGATTAAAATGCATAAACAGTTGGCTTTAACAAGTAGACAGATGAAATCCTTTCTCTCACATTAGAACAGTTAATAAATTTGGTTTCCACAAAAACATCATTTAGACAGCAATTAGGTACAAATATGGCCACACTGCAAGTTAAAATTGATCCAGGAAATTGTTTTAATGACATGCTATTATAGGTGATTGAGGTTTTCCCCACCACTGTATACCTGCGCGGCAGACATTTTTTTTTATTTCTTTGTTAGCAGTAGGAAATCGACCCTTGAGCAATTAAACACTGTAATGGAGTCTGTAATACTGAGTTGTGATGTAACAGAATATGACTGTGCTCTGGAATGGAACTGAATGTATTACTACAATTTATTGCAAAGCTATGGAATTTTCAAAGAGAAAATAATACACTCAGTATTTAATTATTTTTATTATTTTATCATTGAAAAGTTGTGTATATAAGCTATAAAACCCTCTTGGTATGTTTACCATATGTCGGGGTTTTGGAGGAACAGCACTACTATGTTATCTAACAACTAGATATTTGTGTACAATGACAAAATAGGATCAAGTGCTTTTTTTAAACTTTACTTTTTAACTTTATTAAAACAAATATGACTCAAAATATTCAGTAAATTCTCAGAAATCTAAGAGCAGAATAAAGTTATCTTAACCCAAATTCTGGAATAAGATATGTTACCATAAAGTCTTCAACAGTGAAATAGTATCAACTGTACAAAGAGTAAAAACAGCGATCAAAAGAGATATTACAAAGAAAAATGATGAGTCTGTATAAAAACAAAAAACTTGCAGAATTAAAAGTGAGAGTTGCTGCTCACTTTCCCGTTCCCTCACGCAAAAGATTTTAATTGAATTTTAACACTATGGTAATCACACCTGCTACATGATTTCCCTCTTTCCTCCAACATAATCCAGCGCTCAGAAAGGTTTTAATTTATTCATGAAGGTTTTCAGAGAGAAAAACTAAATACATGATGCAAATTGTCATTTTGCATGGTGCTGTATAATTGATTTAATGCAGCTTCTTAACATTGGCCTCCCTCAGTTGCATCTGACAGGCCTCAGGTTAATGGTGTGAAAACAGGGACACTGCTTCCCCCAACCTGTCAAATGGTAATTGGTCAACAGTCTTCTTTAATAGCAGGCTGCCATAGGCAACAGCAAACACTTCTTAAATGGTGTACAAAATAATTGGTGAGGAATAAACAAGGAGGGCTTGAGTAAGTGTACTTAATGTCAACTGTGTGTCCCTTTCTGTATTTTACAGGTTATTCATCCATGCACACCAGAGAGGCTAAGGATGCAGGAAACTGGCAGAAACAACAAGATGAGACCATTTAATGATGGTACCCACTAAGGAAAAAAGCACAAGCCAAGTTGAGGTGCTGGATGCTCTTTTAAGTGTTGCCACAAGTTCACTGCAGGCAAGCCTCAATCTGAAAGCAGATTTTTCTAATTGATCAAGATTTTTCTAATTGATACATGGCGATAACATCCAGCATCACACATCTATCAATGAAGAGGAGGCAAATAAAAGGATTGTCTCTGGCCCTGAGATTAGCTGAACAGCTGTACTGAAACGGCAGCGGTATCACACCCCTTTGATTCTTTTGGCCCTGCACATGACTCTAAAAGAAGCACCAATGGCCTGCAGCTTAGGCATGGTGATGAGTGCCTTGTTTTGGTCTGTAGCCATTGTATATTTGACTCATATTGGCAGAGTCAGTGGAGACTGCTGGTTAATTGAGGGTGAAAAGGGCTTTGTATGGCTCGCAATTTGTAGTCAAAACCAGCCACCTTATGAGGCCATCCCACAGCATATCAACAGCACCATTGTGGACCTTCGTCTGAATGAAAACAAAATCAAAAGTATCCACTATTCTGCCCTTAGCCGCTTTGCCAACTTGACCTACCTGAACCTGACCAAGAATGAAATCTCCTACATAGAAGACGGGGCCTTTTCTGCTCAGTTTAACTTGCAAGTCCTTCAAATGGGCTTCAACAAGTTGCGGAACTTGACAGAGGGGATCCTCAGGGGTTTAGGAAAGCTGCAGTACCTCTACCTCCAGGCAAACCTGATTGAGACTGTGACACCTAATGCCTTTTGGGAATGCCCCAACTTAGAGAATATTGACCTCTCCATGAACCGAATCCAGCAGTTAGATGGGTCTACGTTTGCCAGTTTAACTAAACTCACCACCTGTGAGTTGTACACAAACCCCTTCAACTGCTCATGTGAATTACTTGGCTTTGTCAAATGGCTCTCAGTTTTCCCAAACAGAACAAATGAACGAATGGTTTGCGACTCCCCACCCGGGGTCTCCGGTTATAGCTTACTGAGCCAGATTCCTAACAATCCAAACTATCGAAATGCACTGTACATGCTTACCAAAGTGTGCACTGATGAATATGTAACACCATTTATAACTGTGCCCATTGAGTCAACAACACTACCACCAGACTCAACGCTTTGTGGAGTGGAAGACTGTCCATCAGGCACAGAACCAGAAGACACTACCATCAGTACACCTGAAAATGATGTTCAGGGAACTCCTCTGATGAAAGTGAAGCAAATAACACCCACAGGTGCTATCATCACAGTTCAGATTCCTCATCCCTATAAGAAGATGTACATCTTGGTTCTTTATAACAACAGTTTTTTCACAGACATTCAAAACCTAAAAGATATAAAAGAGGACATTGAATTAAAAAACCTTAAACCCCACACCAACTACACATATTGTGTTGCTTCAATACGCAATTCTCTTAGACACAACCACACATGTCTGACAGTCTCTACTGGCCCTCAAAATGGAAAGCACGTAATTGTGAAAAAACCGTCTGCTACTCACTACATTATGACAATTCTGGGCTGCCTATTCAGCATGGTTATATTTCTTGGAGTTGTGTACTATTGCTTGCGAAGAAAGCGCCAACAAGATGAAAAGCACAAAAAATCAGGAAGTTTAAAGAAAAACATAATGGAACTTAAATATGGACAAGAGCTTGAGGGTGGGACTATATCTCGAATGTCGCAGAAGCAGTTGTTGGCAGGAGAGAGCATGGCACGTATGCCATACTTACCATCTGCAAGTGAAATGGAGCAGTACAAATTTCAAGAGATAAGTGATACTCCTAAGATGATGAAAGGAAATTACATGGAGGTGCGAAGTGTGGATCACCATGACCGCCGGGAGTGTGATATGGGAATGGCTGGGAATAGTCAGGGATCAGTGGCAGAAATTTCCACAATTGCAAAAGAGGTGGATAAAGTCAATCAGATAATAAACAACTGCATAGATGCTTTAAAGTCAGAATCCACCTCTTTTCAAGGAGTGAAATCTGGAGCAGTATCCACTGCAGAGCCCCAGCTTGTACTAATATCAGAACACCCACAGAATAAATCTGGCCTTCTGTCTCCAGTGTATAAGGATAGCTACCACCACTCTCTGCAGAGACATCGGTCTTCTGATGTCTCTCCAAAGAGGCCCAGTACAGCCACAGGAGGGCCCATGAGAAGCCCCAGGCCTTATCGTTCTGAATCCAAGTATATAGAGAAAACTTCTCCAACAGGAGAGACCATCCTCACTGTAACACCTGCTGCTGCCATCCTGAGGGCCGAGGCAGAAAAGATCCGTCAGTACAGTGCCCACCGACACTCCTATCCCGATGCTCAGATAGAGGAGCTCGAAGGACCTGAGAGCCACAAGTCCTCCATGTTGGAGCCTCTTACTCACTCCCGCTCCAGAGACTTAACATATTCGCAGATGTCCTCTCAGTACCACAATCTAAGCTATTCCTCCAGTCCTGAATACTACTGCAAACCTTCACATAGCATCTGGGAGCGTTTCAAACTCCACCGGAAACGGCATAAAGATGAGGAGTACATGGCTGCAGGGCATGCACTGCGTAAGAAAGTCCAGTTTGCAAAGGATGAGGACCTCCATGATATTTTAGACTACTGGAAAGGCGTATCATCCCAACAAAAATCGTAACCTATCTAGTTTTTGTTTTTTTAGTGGACTACACATTGCAGAAATGACACAACCACCTCATCTGACAACTGAATCAGTGGATACTTCCATAATAGAATTAACTTCTCACTCACACGTACCACATTCTCTTTCGACTGTGAAGAAAATGGGGTTAAGATTCTTTCAATTTGTCTTATTATGTAAAGCATTCACGGGAAAAATTATATTGCAAATAAATAATATATATGTTAAAATGGATAATAGGTTTTTTGGGTATCGCATGGCCAAGTCCTGTGACAGTGGATTTGCTGTTGTGTAATATGAAACTATTATATGAAGATATGTCTACTGAAACCTCAGTATTTTTTGAAGAACTGTTCAGACCCTCAATTTGAACTTTTTTTTCTTCCCTCCTTGCATATATTTAATTCAAAACTATGTACAGATTTGACTTTCTATATTTGCAGTGTTTTCTGTGTAAATGGAAAAGTGTTAGTGGATGAATCAGGTTTAACAAGTGGAGCGCTGATCATTCAGATGATCTTGTCTATAAAAAACCACAAGCCCCACTTTAAACCCATGAGATCATTTATCATTTTATCATTATCGATGCCTGATTTCTGTTTTTGTTGGGGTTTTTTTTGTTTGTTTTGTTTTGTTTCTATGAAGGCTTTTACATCTTTTACATGATTCAAATGGATTAAGTACCCTGAATCACTTAGTATCTTGAAAGACTTCAAAAGTGCAGTATATGTCATACTTTAGTGATGTTCTCTTAGTTTCACGAACCACCATTTGTAACTTTAGTACCAAAGTAAAAAAAAAAAAAGGCTGAAATGTTTACAATATTTCTGCACGGCCTGGGGATCATAACATGCAGTGGGTCCATGAAGATTTTGCTTTTTCTGTCTTATCAGTTACTTCTTCAAAAGAGAAACATTGGGAAATCACAATATCTACACACAGGATGTGGTGTCCAAGCCTACTATTAATCACTAAAATTTCAAAGGGAAGACGGCTATACTTTGTCACCTGTCATTTAGGTACATGGACAGATGTTGTGCCCTGCAGGAGAGCCCGATGGATGAATGTAACAGATATGTATTTTGATCTGTCTATGGCAGCTTTTTATGTATATTTTCAAGGAAATATTTATTTAATGTTATAAACTACGGTGTTTTTGTTTTTCCTTTGCTTCAATATTTCTTCCAGTGTATTATATTGCATAATGTCTGATCCAATAAATGGAGGAAAGTAGTTGGTTTTTCAGATGGGCCGTGTTGCTTGCTGAGAGGTTTCATTTTATTTTTTATCTGCTAGGCTATTAAATCTTTTTGTATATTATGAAAGCTTCATACCAGGCAAATATCAACAGCTAGAGTGAAATTTGAGAATGTGAAACTGAATCCTCTGACTTACTGGCTGTGAATTTGTATATTTTGAGTTTTTTTTAAATACATATAATACTTAACACTTTTTTCTTTCTAAGTTGTTTATATAAATCATTCCAAACAGGCTCATGATGATTTATCACATATTTATCAATAATTAGTTGCTTCTGTCTTGTATCTTCAATGTAGGATTTGGGTTTATTAAAGAATTTGTGGTAACATTTTACATCATTTACTCTATAGTCATGATTTCAAAGTGTTCTCATCGCTGTCAATTTAAGGAAACAAGGAAAACTGCTTATCCAAGTAGAGGGTAGTTTTATTTTCATTTATCTCTTTGCATGTGTTCACTCGTCCAATAGATTTTTTGTTCTTGTAAAATCCAAATTAATGTACATTTTCCATCCGTCCAAGTTTTACATGAAAATTAAAAGTCAGTTAATCGGAATAAAAACAGTTGATGGACAGTCTAGTATTGAAGATGCAGAAGAAGAAAATGTAGTGAGATCAAGTAGCTGAAAGAGTCATTAGTCAAACTTCAAATGAAAAAAAAGCAATGTGGAAGTAATTTCCATTTATGTAAATATAACATCTTGATTTGCTTTTTGCATTATTTTGAGAGACATAAAGTCTCCTCATTGCTTCACACAGATCAGATCTGTTCACTTGACACATTTGACACTAAGCCTGTCTCCACCGCACTTGGTGCACTTTTTGTTTTCACTGATTTACAAATCCATCCTCCTTAGCCAAGCGCAAAAGCCTTTACACTTAACAGTTCAAATTACAACCAGTTGGTTATCTTTTTCTGGGTACGAATCCAACCCTATTGCAACAATCCGAGTTAGATAAAAGAGGCTGTAGTCCTCAGATGGCTGATGACGCATCACCTAAAATATGGTCAGAATTTTCCTCTGTGGGAGCAGGAAACACATTTCTTGTCAGGTGTCTCCTTGCTGCTGTTTCTAAAAAAAACACCACATGCATTTCTTAGTAGCGTACAAATGGCAGCCCTTCAAATGCAAATGAATATTAAACAGTAGATGATCAATGAATTAAAACGTGAAAGAATGGCAGACATGTGCTGTTATGTATGAATTTTGTATTAAGGTGAGAATTGAGTCTACAATCTGACAATAGAGCTAACCTGAGGAAAGAAAATTGTCTGGTGAAAAATGTTTTCGTCACCTCTTTCTTTTCATCCAACACTGAGTGTGTAAGTGTAACTGCAGGCATTTATTACCCTATTTATATTTTTTCTGTCATAATTCTGTGTCCATTTCATCTAAGTGTGTCATGAAGCTGTTTTTATTCATTAATGTGAAATGAAGCATTCATGAGCCTGATGTGAATGTCTTATATAAGCACCTTGTAAAGTGTTAACTGGGTTGTCTGACTTAATACTTCAACCGCCTTAAGATTTTGGGATACTGTATGTGTACAAGAGTAAACTTCCTTTTGTTTTATTTCCAATGTTGATACTGTTGTTAAGTCTCCATTTGTTATTTTTTATAAAAAGCATTTCAGTATCTCATGAGAGCTGTCAGGTTTCTTGTTCATTTAGCTATTTAGCAACCTGTTTTTATACTGCATATTGTAGCACTTCTGTGTCTAATAAGAGTTTTAAGTGTTGAGAAAACCTTTAGAAAGATCAACAGTTGTTGTCCAAGTGCATCAAAACAAACAAGAGCACAAAATGTGTTTTTTTTATTTTATTTCTTAATACTATGTTATCTGCTTTCAGACAAAGTACTGTGAAATAAAGTTAAGGGTGCACATGCAGTGTACACTCAGCATCTTTATTATATGCTGTCATATCAGAATTGCTCCATGTAAGTATTGTACTATAAATTAATGCAACTGGCTTATATAAGTAACCTAAGGGGTAACTGTTTGAAATTGGGTATAACTTCCCATTTAACTTGTGCTATAAGAAATGGTTACCCAAGATTTTATGCCATGATGACTAACTCTGTATACGTAAACTGCCTGATGCAGGTTATACTCATGATAATAGATCAGCTTGACCTACTGAGCAATCGAGTCAAACGGCATTACCATCTCTTGGATATCCCGTGGACCTCAGTGTGCAGGTTGCCTCCCTGAATTTGGCTGCAGTAAATGCATACCTTTTTGCCTGGAATATATATTTGAATTCCCCATCCCCCTAGTGCAGGGGTCGGCAACCTGCGGCTCCGGAGCCGCATGCGGCTCTTTAGTCCTTATAGTGCGGCTCCGCGTGGATTGGGAAAATAAATTAGAAGTACTTAGCTGAAGTGTATTTTATTTATGTTAGTTCTTTTTTAACTTGTAGTTCTAAATTGGAAGATTGTTGTGATATTGAAATATAAAAATAAAATTATATTCTATTACTTTTTCATCACTCAAAATAAGCGTCACACTCGCGGAAGCCGGTATACCCGCCAAAACGCCGTGCATTTATTGAGACTTTCAACTCCAGGTAGCCCAATTATGGATCTTCGGATTCACATTATGTCATTAGCTGTTCTCCACCGTGAACTATGGTAAAAACAAACACCGCTCACGCCTCACAGATGACAGCTTACAGTCCTGCGTAAAGATGAAAGTGACTTCGTACAGCCCTGATTTGCAGACGCTGTGCGCAGAGGTTCAGAAGCAGAAGACCCGTTGTAAACATACCACGGCAGACCCGACGAGTTTTGCATGAACATGCTTTTCAGCATCTCTTTATTGACCACTTTTCACACAATAATAATAATAATAACAATAATAATAATAATAATGACTATGAATAACAAGAATACCTTTTACTTTAGGCAGATTTCAAAGCATTCAAGGTTACCTTACAGACTCAAAAAAATTATTATTCACCCTCAAATAAACATGAAGACATCATTTTTGAATAAAATGCAACTGAACTATATGAAAACAAAAGGTTTATTTATTCAAATAATCATACAACATCATTAATCAATGAAAATGTGCTTGAGTGTATACCAATGAGGTAAATTTATATGGAAAATTTACATGTTATTAAATTGCTTAAAGTCAGCATTTGGGCATGTTTTCTTCTGTTTGAGTAGACAAATCAATGATACAATCAATCTTACTACTTATCATATTACTTACTTATCATAGCATCATGTAAAAACAAAAAACTTCATTAAACATTTCTTTTCTGGACAATATTTCATGGTTCAGGCAGGTTTGGAAAAATACTTCATTAGCCAAAAAATATCTGTCCAGCATAAAGCAACAAACCCTCTTTTTACCTGTTTACCACTTTCCCTGCCAGAATAATGTTTGAACTATTGTTTTTTTAATCATTATTTTTATTATATTTTTGTTCCATAAATATATGTAAATTTAAATAAAAAAGAAATAGATATATTTAACACTACCAAATGATGTGGAAACACTAATTGCTACAATATTTAATTATTAATATGATTAATTCAACAATTAATTTTTTGTTACTTAACAGTATGACCTTCTTCAAGCCAGCATATTTTTCCTGTGGATATTACAGTGTAAATTTTTAAGCATATAAACAGATTTTTTTGTCACTCTATTCATACTCATGTTGTGGCACATTGTGGCATCACATATGTTATAATGGGCATTTGGTGCACTAAAATGCATTAAAATCCTGTAAACTTGCAGTTCCTGATGGCGAAACATCACATTTGCTAAAAATCACATAATCTCCTTTCATCTTGGTTATGCTTGTCTAACTAATTTTGTCTGTATATTTCTTTATCCAGCAGATATGTTTCTATGCTCACCTAGTCACACATTGTAATGTGATTAAGGTAATGAGGACACTAAGTACTGAGTGATGGATTCTATTTTCTAAACCCATGTTGCTGGTTATGTTTACAGAATGTCATCTTTCCAGGCCATTTTAAACCCATCACACAGGGACAAAAGGAGAACCAAAAAACCTTTTGTTTCAATAGACCAAAACATAATGTAGCTACTGTTGCAAAAACTCAGCCAGTGCCGTGACGGCACAGTTTTCACTGTGAGAGACTGCAAAAAGGCTTTCAAAACTTTACTTTCTCTTTCACAAAAAACAAAGCCTCACAAGTCAGAATCGTCATATTTAATTTTTTAAATTTTGCTCATCCTATTTGTGCTTCCTGGAAAGCCAGTATAAGAATTAAAGGGAACAAGTTATGCTAATTTCCAACCCTGTGTTTGTTTTGTCACTCTCAAGCAAATTAGGTTTGCATGATTTACAATTAAAAATAATGATTATATATCATATGCTGATCAAAGAGAAGCCTTTCAGTTCATCCTTTGTCTAAAGAAGTCACTTTGGCGCCATCACTTATTAGGTCTAGAGACCAGTGCCTAACACCCTGGTGACTGCTGGAAGCTGTAGGGAAACATATTCACTGACTGGTTTGCAAGTGATTGTCACATTCCTGGGTCTATTGACCCAGCGTTTTGAGTTTTAGTTTGGATGTTTTAAGTTCTTTAGGGTAGCTAAGTTCATTTGTTTATTAGTTTCTCTTTGTGTTTTCTACCCCTGTATTTGAGTTTCCCTCTCCCTGTTTCATGCTGCGTTTCTTATGGTGTCAAGTTTATTTTGTCTTGTCTACATCTCATGTTTCCTGTTTTATTTTGAAGGTCTGTGTCCTATGTCAGTGCAGTCAGCTCATAAACATGCCCATGAATCTTTAAGACAGTGTTTGTTTCAATATTCTCCTTAGAAAAACCACGCATGGATTCAGAATATAATCACCCACCTCATGCTGCTATGAGCTGTGGTGACAACCTGACAGTGAATGAACAGAAACACACAGACTAAATACACACAAGGGTGATTAGGGGAAGTGGAAACACATGGGGAAACAGCTGACACTAGTCTGACATAACGAGACAAAGGAACCAAAGCTGACTACACTGACATCCAACTTAAAACATTCAAACTAAAACTCAAAACGCTGGGTCAATAGACCCAGGAATGTGACAGTGATTGCTGGATGAAATTGGTGAATGAAGAATGTTCACCCTTCAAGTAAAAGTTTTGACCTACCACAAATATTTCAACACATATCAAAAGGCACAGCTTTTACTTTTAAAGGGAACACACTCTGTTTCCTGTTTGTTCATATTTTAACTATTGCTTTGCAAGTAGTTTGTAAATGTTTGCAGGCATCTTCCATACAAACCACCTCTTTGTGAACAATTTCACCTTCTAACAGCAAGCAACTACCTGCAACCGTTTTCCGTAAAGACCGATGGTTACTGGAAGTCACCGGCCTGTCTCTGAGCCTTTATGACTTGGTCCTTAGGCTAATTTTATTCTGAGAGGCTGATTTTTTCATATGCTGATGTTATTATTCGAAACGTATAATGTTAGACATTCATTGGGAAAATTGCAAAACTGTTTTTTGATCATTCATGTTGTCTCATTTACCTTGGTTAGGTTTCCTATATTCCACAACATATTGAAATTGTCTTTATGTAATATCCACTAATTCCCCAAATATATAGCAACACTTAGATGTTTGCAGCCGAAAGAAGAAAATCAACAAGCTACCTACCCTCGTATACTGTACACTACCTAGGAAGTGCTCATTACTACTTTCCTATAAAATGCACTGAACTTTAACAACAAAGCACTGACCGTATAGATGTACTTTGCTTGACTCACCTCAGCCATCAATAGCTTGTTTACAGTGCTGCTTTTTCTGCCTTTCTATTGCAGTTTGCTTGTTTGGCTTGCCTGGAGGGAAATGAAGGGGAGAGACTCCAGAAGGCTTCTTTGATTTGTTGTTGTTACTCACATCATTGAACAACAGAGGTTGGCAACAAGGCAGAAATTACACACAGACTCATAATTTCCCAGTTAATCTTTGTCTGCAGAAGCAATGACTTCTAGAAGCAGAAAGTTTTTTGAGCTGCACCAAAGTTGTTTGTTCATAGTGAGTCACTGATTAAAATTCAAATAGTATTAATAATGATAAAGTATCCTCGACAAAAATGCAGGAAATCTGACTCAGTGCAAAACCTTTTTCCATCTCAACTAAGTCTTAAGGGTTTGCACGACTGTTTTCCTTGAAGAAAACATCATCTCTATCATTTCTGATGATACAAAACAATGATGACTTTAGTAAATTTCTGAAATCTCTGTGCTAAAAGCCAGCATTACCATATCATGATACATTTTAATGTTTTAGCATGTGGGTGGGCCAAAATTTTCTCATTAACAGTGGAACACAAGTAATTGCCAGAACATGGCAGTCTGGGACAAAAGTGGAAGACTTATTTTTATGTAACAACTGCAGAATTGACAGGCCAACAATGGCATCTTGATCGACACACTAAATGCAGAGTCAACAGTCTATCAAAATTAAACGGTGCAGTGTGCTCGCTGATATTTGGGTGAGTATTGTATTTCAAAGACTCAGCTCCTCTAGCTGTACCTACTGAGTCTACAAGGCTTGTATTTTAGATTAATGCCAGATGATTCATAAAAGTCCAAATTGCTGCTTTTTTAATAAATAACCCACTAAGTGTTTGTAACGTATGGGCTAATTATTTGATGAGTGGGTTTGAACACAGCGCAAACTGAAAGAGGAGCCATAGATATAATTCTTTGAAAAGTCGCAGTGCTCCAATGACAGAACTGAGAAATTATTCAAGGGTTTATGTTCATGTTAATCACTGATTTTTATCTCTGGAAGAGTAACACTGTAAAAACAAACAACAACAAAATAATCATTTACACTTGAACATGAGCCACAAAGAAGTTTAGTGATGAGACATGGCATATATCTGGACATAGAAGAATGCATTAATCTTGAACTATTTAAAGAGGGGAAGCAAAGTTCTTGAATTCTTGTCAAATTAATTGAATAACTGGATGCAGTTAATCAATTTAAAATAATTAGCATTTACAGCAATCTCTACAAATGACATATGCACAAAGGTCAAAGGTCAGATAGTTAGAATAGTTAGCAGAGTGAGTTTGTTTAGACCTGCTTTGAAAACTGATGAATTCCACAGCAACATCCAGGTTTTGACGACCTGAAATGAAACAACCAGGCTCTCACTCAAATAAACCTTTCATATAATTTTTTTACTGTGTATGGGAAAAAAAGAGCAGTTGTAAAAAAGTATATTTATTCAGGTTACACTGTACTTTTTTCTTGTTCTTTTTTTTTTCCTTTACACTGTTTGACATTCCTTGTCACGGTATGCTTGTAAAGCATCAAAAAATGTCAGCAAAAAGTGAAGTCTGTTACAGATGTCACTGCTGAAGAACAACATGTTCCACTTTTCCACTGGACAAAGAAACTATGAGACCTGTGACTGAATCAAAGCAAATCTTAAACATGACACTACCAAACATCTTAAAAATAACATTACCCTATGCTTAGGTAGTGGGAGGCGGTGGGTCAGGCCTAGTTTGTACTGTTTCAGCTTTCATCAGTAATAATGTGTCTGCACAGAAAAAAGTAGCCAGAGCTGAAAATAACACATTTTCTGGAAGAAATCCTGAAAACTGAATCCTTGTTTCTTACCTCTCCTGCTATGCATGTCACGTATTTTATCAAGTTAGTGTAAGCATGCCCCTTGACTCTACACCAGTCTATTGCAATTTGTCATTTGCTGTATGTGCAGCAGGCAGGACTAAAGGTATTCTAAACAAAGCAGCTGGAGCTGCTCTGTTGGACAAAATCTATGTGATAACACCAATTTTAAATTACCCAAGAGTAAGTTATGCATTTCAAAAATTATTTTAAAAAACCAAAAACATTCAAGGACTGCTGACTGCTTTCATTACTGGTTAATGGATAATTATTTTCACTTTTAATCAATTAAGTCATCAAAATATTAATTATTATTATTGTTATAATATTTTTAAATTTACATATGCCATTTTTATCCTCCCATTGATAATTTCACACTTAATTTAACTTTTTTAAGCTTCTCAACTGTGAAACAGCCCACTAAATGGTGCTATTGGTGCCTTAGCAACAAAGCACAGGACTTTATTCAGGTTGTTCACCGTTAGCATTGTACTACAGCTAAAGGATTATGCCTACTGTTCTGGCTTATTGCCCAAGAAAGAACATTATGAATGAATCTATCATGTTTTTACCAAAGGGTGTTGAAGGCTGTGATCTACGAGCACCTTCATTTTGATGGGCTAAAACTCTTCACTCTTGTTAAGGAGATTTATGCTGATAGATGACTCCGGAGCCAAATAGACACAAGACCTGCTCATTAATACACGGCACAGCAGCTCCAGACGAACGCTTCGGTGTGCACCGAGCGAATTACGTGAATGATCTTTCAAATAAGCATTGTGCAGAGGCAGGTCACAGGGACCACCGGTCAACACTACTGGCAGAGAACAGGAACAGGAGAGTCTGAACGGTTGATTATGATATGAAAGTGAGAGGAAATCAAAGAGTTTTCACACACTAGGAAACATGAGACGTGTACCCACACAGGTCACGTGACTTCTGTTCCCCAAACTTTTGCTTCCAGAAATAATGAGCCATCCTTTCTCTTCCCCTCATCTTCAGTCCTCCTCTTCTTTTTTGCTGTCAAACAAAGAGTCCTCTGATCATAGCGGAGTACACATGAGAGGAAGCTGAGCCAAAAAAAAAAAAAAAAATCAATGGTTCCATTCTTGTAGAAGATAAAAAGCTTTTAGGTTGTAATTATCTCCCCCTTGTCTCTTTATGAATTTGCTTACTACTCAAATAAAAGTTGAGGACTTTCTTGAACACAGATACAATAGGCTGGATCATTACGCATCCTTTGACCACATCTAAAATATCATGCTAATTATGTAAATGGCCTGTATTTATATAGCGCTTTACTAGTCCCTAAGGACCCCAAAGCGCTTTACATATCCAGTCATCCACCCATTCACACACACGTGATGGCAAGCTACATTGTAGCCACAGCCACCCTGGGGGGCACTGACAGAGGCGAGGCTGCCGGACACTGGCGCCACCGGGCCCTCTGACCACCACCAGTAGGCAACGGGTGAAGTGTCTTGCCCAAGGACACAACGACCGAGACTGTCCAAGCCGGGGCTCGAACCAGCAACCTTCCGATTACAAGGCGACCTCCCAACTCTTGAGCCACGATCGCCCCATGTGGCTATGTGACTGTATTAAAGGCAGGAAATCTATTTAAACTATCTTGACTCTTGTTTTTAATCAACAGTCTTTATCCTTTGATTCTTTATTTGTTTGTTTTTTGATTAGTGTTTTAATTTCATCATTAAAAGTTAACAAAAGGTCATTGCAATCAAATGTATTACAATTTACTTTATAGTATTGGGTACCCAACACTGTTGGGCACAACAGGCAGTTCATGGATTTAAAAATTCATAAGAAACTATGACATTGGTTACTGCCAGTCATCTCAAAAAATGTCAAAATAATATTTGTTGAAAATGTGGTGTATTCTGTACATTTTGATTACTTTTAGAATAACAGACTCATTTACTTCTCCTTGGTTATCTTCAGCTACAATGCTGCCTTTTTCTGCTGCTCACTATGTGCATGTGTGTCAGAGATGGGTGAGAACCTTTATGAGAGTTTCATCTTGCTCATTTGGCTCACTCACGGTAAAAAAAAATCACTTTTAATCTTACAGTATCAGCGAAAACCCTGATATCAATCTGATGGCCACATGGTGAGTGTGACTGTATAGCATGTTAATAAAAGTTTGGGGGTTTGGAAGGGAGGTTCTTAATTAGCCCATTTCAGGTTGCTACTGTATGTGTTTACTGTGCCTGTTCATTGTGTGATGAAAATGTAATTCAGAGCCATTGTCATGGGAAACACTGTACTTTAGCAGCACTTGTATGCTTGTATAAAGAGCAGCAATTATAATTTATTTCAACTGACAGGCACATTTCACCCTGTAGTCTTTATCGGGGTCACATGGTACAAACCAGAATGCACTGGTTAAATATTAATGGTAAATGGAGTGTCTTATATAGTGCTTTTCTACTCTTTCGGAGTACTGAGTGCTTTGTATTTAACATTCACATATTTTGGGGATAGTATCATACCCAAAGATATTTGACATGCAGACTGGAAGAGCCAGGGATCGAACCACCAACCTTCCAATCAGCAGATGAACTGCCCTACCTCCTGATCAAAAAAACTCCAAGACACTCTTCAGATATGAAATTTAATCACCTTTATGTTCACGGCATGCATATATTTAATGCATTTCCAATGCATTTCAGCATATAGGCGTTAACCAATAGAAATAAGAGTACATGAACACACTGAATATATTTTAGTGCCGTTTTACCAAGAAGGGCCTTCCATAGAGTACAAATAAGGCTTTTAGAGCAATCTTATTTTGAGAAGTGGAATCAACAAATGACTAGCTCTGTACTACATCTGAGTTATCACTGCAATGATCCTCTAGGATCCTCTAGGTTTAGGGTCCAGTCACGTTTCCTGGGAGTCTGGCTGAAGATGGCTATGTGCAAGTTTATCCTGCAGAGTGGGAAGTCTCCTAAAAGTAATTAATAGTGATTCAAGGAAGATCTGGCTCATTGCATCATCACTCTCAATAATACTCTACTCCCTTTTAATTATCTGTTTAAATATTTACTATATACCTATTAAATAATTAACTCTATAAGTGTTTGTGTCGTGACAAAGGCTGCTCTATCTTTTGTTTGTTTGGGAAGATTTTGTTGTCGTTGCCTGTTTGGCCTTAGCGTAGGCTGTCTTTCACTTCAATTCAATTCAATTTGATTTATATAGCATCAAATAACAACAGCAGTTGCCTCAAGGTGCTTTATATTGTAAGGTAGAAAGTCTACGACAATACAGTGAAAACCTCAACCATCAAACGACCCACTATGAGCAAGCACTTGGCAACAGTAAGAAGGAAAAACTCCATTTTAAAGGAAGAAACCTGTGGCAGAACCAGCCTCTGGGAGGGGCATCCATCTGCCACAATTTGGTTTATATCCGTAATCCTGAAAACATGAATCCATTTCCTCAGATTTTGCTTCAGACTTTCTTTCCTGGTTACACATTCTCCTCGTGCATTGGAATTGATTGAACTGTTTCTGTCTGTTGGTTTTCATATGTGTTGTTGCTATGCAAAAATAGCTAAATATTGAGATTAATGTAATAAAAACACATTTAAACAGCCTATAGCTCTCCCTATGATCCAAACCAGGAAAATATCATCAGTGTAGAGTTCCCACCAAACTGTATTTTAAGTAAAAACAAAGTCTTCTTCCTATATACCCAGGTACAGGCCTGCATAAGAAAGACTATAACGTTTTTTATGCTACAAGTGTTGCTGCAGCTTTAACCTCTTTAGACTTTTTGTTCCTCTTTGCACACTTTGAAAGGTGAAGTTGTGCCACAGACCTCTGTTGTATTTTTGCCATCCAAAGTCCTCAAAGAAAATTTCTGACCTAACCAGAGATTGACCCCTGGATGTTATTGCACCAATATGCTGTGTAAACGAAACATTTTCAGGGTTTTGTTTGTTTCTCTGTTTGTATATAATATTAAGTTGCAGCCCCTGTATGGCTTTGTGTTATTATAAGTAATGTGTGTGGTTGTGTTTAATAAAGTGTTTGTAATAACCATAACAACCATATAATTGTACTAACACATTACCCTGTGAAGGTACGCTCTGAAGATTTTGTTGTTTGTAACACTACCTGTTTTGTCTTTTGTCATTCACAAGGATGCACATGCAATTCATTTGTATTCCTGCCAATGATTAGCACTACTGCCTCATAACAAGAAGATTCTGGGTTTTAATGGAGCCTGGGGCTTGGTATGTGGAGCTTGGATGTTATCCCTGTGTCCTTGTGGGTTTCTCCTGGAACCCACATCCAGTAATTTGCTTCTAAATTGGCCATAGGTATGGATGGTTACCCTGTGACAGATTGGTGACTTGTCCAGGTGAACCAGCCTCTTTCCCTATGAAAACAGTGATAGGGTCCAGGACCCCCATGACAATAAATTGGATAAGTTTAAGAAAATAGATGGAACGGTTTCACAACAATTTTCAAGTGGTGGTAAAATGTCAAAAAAAAGGTGAAAAACCAAAAAAAATAAAAGTAAAAGGGAGTGGTCCAGATAACAAATGACATGGCTGTATACAATACAGTGTTCAACATATTGTGCAGATGTCTACACAATGATTTCAGTGTTTATCTGTAATTTTTAAATATAAAATAAAATGCCTTACCCAATAAGAATAGCTACATTTTTCTGGAAACGAAATAAAATAAAATGCCTTTAGATTTTTGTGAACACTGCATGTTCTTGAACAGCGATGTCACAAAATGTGAGATTTCTTTCTCCCATACTTGTTGGTGCTTTTCCAGCTGGGAATTCACCACAGCAATATCCTCAGTGTGATGTCTTTTAATCTCAAAGCACTGCAATCACTGGGTTTTTTTCTTCTCCAGAGGACATGTTTCTGATTGCTGAGGCACTTATTATTTCCTGGATGAGGCTCTGATGCATACTACAGTACTCTGAGCTGTTCAGTAATCATAAAGTCACTGGAAGGTGTCCCTGATTGCCCTGATAGTAATAAATAAAAAAATAATTGGCTCACATGATTAACTGGAATCTAACAGTATTTTAAAAATCTATATAAATAAATAGCTTTAATGCACAGCTTGCAGTGTCCCCATATTAGCTAACTTTATTCTTTATACGATCTAAGTTGATCTGAATTATGTTTTTTTTAGTCTTTATATTATGTTTAACAGCATGTACATCAAACTGCTAAGAATTTCTGATAAGACCATATTAAGATTTTTCTAAATACATTTTCTCCTTTTAGGAAGAAACATTTCTTTATCATTCCAATTGTACTAAGTATTTACTCACACCGAGAAGGAAGGAAGTGCCATGATTGTCATAGGCAGGAGCTCTCAGTCTGCTCACTGTCACACTTTTTCGCAAATGCTGAACTCTTGTGTTCTTTTCTCTCTTCTTTGACATAAGAATCCAAACATTAAGCTGTAATAGAACAGCTTAGAACCATTGGGGGGGGGGGGTTAGCAGGGATGGAACATCTGCACGGAGACAGCATGAAGGACACTGACTTTTAAATATGATGGATCAGACATGGATTGGAATTTTCTGTCCAACACCAACAAAAGGGGGTCTGGAGCTAAGGAATAATAATAATAATAATAATAATAATAATAATAATAAACTGCAGTAAGCTTTCAGAAATCCTCTTCCTCATACCTTGGTTGTAATGAGTTCCTATCAGCTCAAAGCAGTCAGTCTATTATCCTCTGACCTCTGGCATCAAGGGAACTCACTGGATGGTTTCTCATCAGACCATTCTCTGTAAGTCTAGAAATGGTTGTGTGGGAAAACAGATAATAGATTATCAGCTTTTGAAAAGACCAATGTTTATAATCCATTCTGATCTTCAGTTTGAACTTCAGCAGTTTGAACAGTTTTGATCAGCTCTACATGCCTAAATTCATTGAGTTGTTGCCATGTGATTGATTGATTAGATAGTTGTGTTAATAAGCAGCTGAATAGGTGTACCTAATAGAGTGGCAGATGAGTGTGCATCATAAGTTTTGTAGATGTAATTAGATGCTATTGCCATGAAATTACAACAATACAGTGCTTTTGTAAGAGGTTATTTTAGCCTGTAATTAAGTAGTTGCTACACAGCATGATGACACTGTAATATCTGACATAGATAATAATCTTCAGAAGCTTACTTGTGTGGCAAGGTTGCTTTGTCAGCTCCTGATCATAGGAATTTGCAGACTGCCATAGATTATGTATTATGATTTTTTCAAAGTTGTGTGCAAATTATTATTTTATATCTCTCTGCAGTGTTTTTGGAGGTGTTTGTATCTGTTTTACTCTTCATGGGAATCCCTTTGTGATCAGGGCCAGCCAATCAGGTTGTATGAGGGCCCATTGGCCCTGCTTGTGCTTCCATTCAATCCTTTGGGTACTTTGAACAAACTTCACACAAATAACAAATGCTGACTTCATACTGTGACTAAATACTGTGTATGAAAGACCACTATGAAAAAAAAAATCACTTGGCCTTCAAGCCATTGCTCTTTGTAGATTTTTTTTTGACATAAGAATGTGCTTTGTCACTGCAACAGAATCTAGTTTTGAAGGATAAAGTGTACAAAAAAAAAGAAAAGCTAGTGATAATTTGGACTCAACCTCCTCTGCATTCTACTTAGCAGCAACACTCATGCTGAATAGAGAATGAGGTGCATCAGACCAGGGAATGGTGTGTTAGTATGTACTGTGACTAAAATAAGGCTTTGTTCTGTGTTTTTCATCTCTGGCATGCATATCTGAATTCTAAGATTATAGCTTCTGTAGGTGGTTGTGAATAAGGCCCAGTTTCTAACTGGTAATAAAGCTTAAAAAATACATATTTTGAAATAACAGAAATAAAAGCAAGTATTGAACACTTATGGATTGTTTTTTAAATGTGCTGCACAATGAATGATGGAATTTGCCAGGTTGTACAGTAAGGGAATTTATTTTATTTCATCTGTCTTGAGGTTCTTTTGAATGTTTTGTCAGTGATCTGTTTTCCTCCCACAGCCCAAAGACTTGCAGGTCAGGTAAAAGAAATTATAAATTGCCTGTAGCTGTGAATGTGAGTGTGAAGGTGCTGGTCTGTCTTCATATGTTAGCACTGTTATAGTCTGGAGACATCTGTAGCAGTGTACTACCTCTTACCGATTGCTTACTGGGATATAGTCAGGCCCCATCTGAACCTGAGCAGGATGAGAGTTGGATCATCCAAAAAACACCCGTACATGCTTAAGCTGCAAAGATGCAACTTCACACTGATAAATTCAAAAGGCATTTTATAGCCAACTGTAGTTTCGCAAATAGAGTCCTAAGAATCTCTATTAGATCTCAGTAGAAGCTTTTGCGACACTGAAAATAAGTAGTAATGACCTTGGATAAGTGAAAACATCAAAGCAGTAGCAAAGTGGTATTTTAAATTAAGCTCAGTTACATAGTTCAAAGACAGATAAAGTATCTGTTCAAGAAGACATACACAGAAAAATATACATGTTAATAGCCCTACCTTCTCTCAGCAACATTCTGCAGCTTTGAGTTTATATGTGTGGGCATGTCTATAGACAGGAAGGAACACTCACTGTAATATGCCATAAATTTAAGGACAACCTCGAAACTTGATAGGAGCTCTTACAATGGATATATTGTTAAAATATGCCAGTTCTATTTGTGATGGTATTTCTTCAAGGACCAGCTGTTTTGTTTGGGAAAATGTTAACAATGTTAACGCTGTAATGATAAAGTCGTATTGACTGTATTGTACTGTTCTTATTGGTGGCTGCAGGCTAAGACTACCTGATGCTAACAACTCACTCAAATCTCTGTAAAGCTATGCAGTACAATACTGAATCACTGCTTCAGTGCCTTTTTCAATAAAGACATTTTAACATGTCGAGGTGAAAAATGTACTTGTGTAAATAATAAAATTAATGAAGGCTGAACTCCATTGAACTGCTCAAGTTTAAGGGTTGAAGTATTTTTCATGGTGGCTGGTCGTCACTCTCAACTTTACTCATTCACTATTCACTAAACGAACATTCAGTTTAGTCTCTGGAGCACAGCGTGTAGAGACTTTGGACTCCTAATCATCAGCAAAAGCAACAGGTACAGAGTTGCTCTATGTTTTTTTGCATCTTTAAAATGTTAGGGGCAAACATGGCAACTATAATCAGGTACTGAAATGACACCAATTTGATACCAGTGCATTTACAAGTTACAATTGCCCAAAAACTAAGCATAAGGAAAATGTATGTTCTCGTCACCTAATAATATTATTAGATATTCAGCTTCATAGCTTTTCCAGTTCAGGTTTTATGGTATTGTGCATGCTGTCTCACTGCCATACTGGGCAATCAAATTACATCATTAATTATGTAGTATTATATGTGCAGAATATAATTAACTGTACTCCACTATCACCTCTTCTCAAATCAAACTGGGCTAAAGGTTTAAAAAAAAATCTTGAGTGACTGGTTCCTGCTTTAATTTTTCACTCTGTTTTTAGGACTACTGCAAGTAGGCTGTCTCAATGAGAGGGTGAAGTGTCCATTTGTACTGGAATATATTCACTTCATTACTGTGAAGTAGTGCACACAAGCTACTCAAGTACTGACTGGTTTTGATTTACTCTGAAATGAGTTGGCTCAGAAGTAGTTGGAAATCTGTCCAGCAGGTCGGTGGGACATGTGCAGAAAGGATGATCAAGTGTGGAAAAAAAACTCTGTTAATCCTGTTTATTTCTTTCTGTGCTGAAAAAAAAAGCTGGATTTTCCCATCAAATGTATTCATTCTGACCTCTCTTCTATTGATACCACCCCAAATCTTCACTGTGATATCTAGCATTTCTTTGCATTGTTAATAATGACAAGATTAGATTTCATGGACACAATAATGCAGTTGTGTAAGTGGAATGATTAATAGTAATCAGAAAATTAATTCCTAACAATTTTTAAAATTGATTAATCATGCATGGCATTCATTGATAAAAATAAATGGCAAACTAAATTGCCTGTTGGTTCCAGCTTATTGGCAGGCTTGAGACAACTTTACAGGCTGCTTTTAAAAAAAAATCTCTTCATCTGCTATAACTTCCTCAGCTGTGTTATCAATACAGGAAATATTTTTGTTTAATTCAGTAATTGAAATTAGGAGTTAGGTAAAGTCTAATTTTACTCATCTCAACTATTTCAAGCCACAAAACGGAATCTCCTGATTGTGTTTGTGGTGTATATTTTATATAGTGTATGGTTCCTGCCTGCTTTCAACTATCAAATTAAGGCAAGAAAAGCCCAAAACATAATCAAAGGAAAAAGGAACATTAGCTGGATTTCTAAGATTATTCCTGTTTTGGCTTTAATATCCTTTATCAGGGCTAACAGTGTTGCCTCTGGGGTCTATTAGCAGATCCTTAAATTGAAAACTTATATCAAAGTAAAGCCAGTGTTGTTTTAGTGATTATCAATCTTGTGTATGCCAAGTGACAATTGTCTTTATCCCAGCCTTAATAGCTACTCTATTTCAAAATAAACTTAGTTAAAGGTAATGCCCTTTTACAACAACAATCAATAAAGCAATCTGAAACTCTGTAATTGTACCCAATGGTCAGACACAGTGTCCCTCAGCCAGTGCCTCCTGTGCTCCTATTAGTGTTCTCTGGTCAGTTCTGGGCACAGACTCAGTCTGTGTGCATATTTAAACTCAAAATCCTTCACAGCTTCTGCACTCAAGACAGCACATCATCAGTTTCAGTTCGACAACTTTTTCGATGACCTGCTTTGACTATAAAGAGGCACTTAAATATAAATTTAAATGGAATTTCCAGTGGTGAGTCTGTCCTTTTATGACCATTTGTGCAATCTGAATATTTTCATAAATATTTTTTACATTGCAAACTACTGAAAATGCAAAATATTAAGTGTGCATTATAATGTTATGCATAAATTAAAGCCATATTCACATGCATATCACTGCAGCTGCAAATTAGCAGTGTGTCCAATCTGCTGGTTGTTCCCATTATGCCTCTAATCCTACAATGTCTACAGATGTATTAAAAGCAGTGCACAGATCTGGAAGATCGATGAACTTAACTTCTGATTAAAATTGCTGCAGGTGTGTTGAAGTGAAAGATATGAAAGAAGATGTACACTTAATCTGTTATTTTAAACAGAAAATTACAAACTACATTACAAATGAGGGTGTCTCTTGGATTCTTTGCCCATACTGTGATTCACAAAGAGATATGCTTATTAAAATTTTTAATTAGGAGCAGTGCATACATTGCCAGTAATCATCAGAGTCAAAGCCACTGTTTTCCCCAGTGAGGACCTCTTAAAAGATGAAACTTTGTACAGGATACTTGTTCTGACATGTGTGCTTTGTTGTGCTATATGTAACATGCTTTAGTCTTTTTCGCAACCCTCCTAATATTTTATTTTACTAACATGTCCTTGCAAAATCACAATAATACAATATTCAGCTTTAAATTACCCCAATGTGTCCTGCTTTAAAATACATAAAAAAAGAAAATTATACTGAAATCAAACACCGTCACACAAAAGGAAAAATTTCTCATCACCTATTCTGTTCATTCTGACAGATATCAAGACTCTACATGGCACAAAAGGCAGTTAAAACACAAAAGTACTTCACCCTTCACTCCAGTGGTGATCAAGAGGGAAGACTGGAGTCTGTAGAAAATGAGAGGAACCCTTAAACTCCACTCAACATTGTAAATTTTTCTCCAGTTGAACACAGATCAAAATACACATATTTTATTCCACAACTGTTTATAGTAATTGCTAGAAATGATTATTATGGTGGACAGTGGCTAGTTTTTACGCTGACAAGTACAATTATATGAAGTTTAAAACCATTAAGCAGAGTTCCAGATCAAATGCTGCCCTGCATTTAAACAAAATTCATTGCAGAGAGCATCGTGACTTAAACAAGTGATATATCTAAGCACAGCCCTGGCCGGTACACTGGTAGTGGTAATTAACAATAGCACAGAGAGTTGGGACCTCTGCAGTTAATGATCAATTGTATTAAAGTTAGGTCTTCAAAAACGAGACCAATTTACTGTTAATTCACTGTTTCAGGTCGCTACATCAGTCACTAAGGAGCTTCGATTCTGACATCCTTGTCGCGTCTGTCAGCTCTCTGAACAGAATAGTTTCATATTTTGGCTCCTGGCAGCAGTCTTTATATAAAAAAAAGTGTAGGTGGACTGAAGAGCACAATGTGGTGATTATATGCTGCTCTTACAATGTTCCAGCTTATTTATGGATGGGAGGACAGACAGAAAGACAGACAGACTGCAAGAAAATCAAGGGATCCAATCTTTCATCATCTAATCCACTGATTTTTTTTTTTTTTCGTTAGCAGGTAAAACGCAGAGCGAAATAGAAATAGAGCAGTCAAGCTCTTTTTGTGCTCACACGGGAATACTGCAAGTAACTACGACTAAATCCAAATTATATAAACATTTAAATGCACTGAGTAGGCACTGGGAGATATTAGGTAAGTACATCTAAGATCAAAGCCTCTGGTGCAGAGAATAGAACCAAAATATCTGTGGAGGAAAGAAAGCCATTTCTCTTCTTTGAGATGAGCAATAGGCTCAATAACTCTGGCATTATTCTTCTAAGTCTCACTGCTTAGGCCATGCTGTTAGTTTTCTCCCCTCTTCTTTGCTTTTGCTTAGTACCTGCTCGATATGGTTTCAGCTTTTGTGGCTTTTGTTTGTTTTGTGTTTGGGTGTGACACCTCCTTCAGATTGCATCGGCCAATACACCTGGTCCTCAATGCCTCTGCCAAATTGCATGTTCTTCCTCATTCCTCATCTCATCAGCGAACAGCATTTAGATCCCAGTTTTTCAGTCATTGTTCACAAGATTGCTCACTGTACTTGGCTAGCAGATTCTCTCGGGCTTCCTAGGTCTGCATCTGTGCTTCAGGTTCCTACTCTTCCTCTCCGCCTCCAACTCTGCTTCAACCAAGCTTGCCTCATCAGCCACGCCAGCTCTTCTCACTCGTCACAGAGCTGCATGCAGCATGCTTCTCATCCTCTTAGTCACCCAACCACCACTAGCACTGCAGCTTCATATTATTATGCTGTAAACCTTGTTAAAGTACTTTTCTTAGCCTAAATCTGCTTTTGGGTCTCAAGTTCTCATTGGTCATAACAACAGGATCACACAATTTTAGATCTAATAAATGTAATCACTTTTGCACCGTGGGTGCAATAAATTCTTGATTCAGAATGACTTGAGGGATGTTTAATTTCAGATAAGAGGATATAGCTTTTACAAAGTGGGTCTTATCATTATTCTATATTAATGTGCTGCTGTGATGTGAGCATGCTGTCAAGTCATCAAGCTCCACGGGATGACTAAGTAAGACTAAATTCACAGAATTTATTCAGGTGAATATACTTTGCATAGGTATATTCAACACAGGTAATTTGTCACGTGTCAAATTGGGTAGCAAATTTCACTGCTCCCAACAATTACACTCTTATTAATTGAAGGTAAGTGCTCATTTCAAGCCCTGGTAGGCACCAATATACAGACTCTCACTGCTTCAAAATAAGCTCCAACAATCCACGTTTATTTTCACAGTTGTTTAATCTTGTGTTACTTGTGGTCATGGTGCAGCAGTGGCAGTGGTTGACATTTTTTAATGCTTCTGCGGGGGTAGTAAGATGAATGCTCAACTGCAAACTTTCCCAGTGTCTTGTTAGCTTGTTTGATAAGATCTCTTTCAACAAATTCTGGCCTCTGCACTTTCTGACTTAACTGCAAAATAACCAGTTTCATAGATTTGATCTGACTTGACACATGAAGGAAAGATCCAGCAAATTAGATGACTCAAGTATATAAACCAAGGACATACGGTGTATTAGAGCTGTTTTTTATAAATGTTATGTCCTAACATCATCCACACCAGAATCCAAATGATAAATCGTTATCACTGTGATGAATAAAAGAAATGATGGCCGAATAAATATACGAATAACCAATAAAATACACAAAAACATAGAACACAGATTTTAAATCTGAATATTGTATAAATCAATCAAACTAATGATTGGAAGTATGTACACAATACATATTTTGCTTTTATATTATGACATAACAAACAGCTTTTATTTTCTGGGCACTATGTGGCTGGAGTATGTATATATCCCAATAAAAGTCAATAAGTATTTCATTGCAAATGAGAATGAGATTAAAATGAAATGCTCTCATTTAACTTCCCTCGGCTCTGATCTACATATATAGCTGGAAATCGCACAGCAAGTTTCCTAACAAGATGGACAATGCACTAATGTGATTATAATGCAAGGACATTAAACAAAGAGAAGCACATCAGTGAAACAGTGCAATTCCTCTTTGGTAAAAATGTTTCTTGCGAGAGATACTGACGCTCAGTGTTCTTTCATAGATGTGTTATCTAAGACTCGAAATAAAAAACAAAAGCTAAAAGAAGTATTGTTTAAAGCAGAGAGATTTTTCCCCCTCTCTGTGAAACACACAGATTATTTTAAAGATTTGGAGGTCTTATTTGTGTAAAATGAACTCATTGAGGCAGGGGACAGTTCGCGCTCTTACAGACTCTTTGAATTCTTCTTCACTTTCTCTTTGCTGATGCTTCCCACATCTCCCTTGTGCTCGTGTAGCATGATTTAAACAACCAGGATAATAAAAGACTCGAAATTAGATTGTGGAATAAATCACAGCAGTGGCAAATGGGCTGTGACCAAGACTTGAAACAAAAACAAATATCTGTGTTAAGGTACAGCAGATTTTTCCTGTGCAAAATAAACAACTCAAACATGTGTGGTAAAATTATAACCCTGTGTAACTAAATCTGATGTAATATTTTCACTTTTCATTATAAAGGCAGGTTCTGAAAATTTAACCTAAGAGAGAGGAAAAGACTGAAGTGAGGGAAATTTACAAGGCTGCCTGTCTTTAACTGTGCTGACGACCTAAGGTCATCACAGTGGAGCGACTAGACATAACAAAGTAGACAAGGACTCACTCATCTGTCTGAAAGTATGGAAATGGGCTTATTTTTCTTATATGTGCTGTGATTCATTAAATGTATAGATGGAAGTTTTCCCCATAATTTGTTTGATCAAGCTGACTTACTGTAAGGTCACATTTTCCAGACAAGTGACCTCGCGAATCTGAATGTCTGTACTCAACAAGAGTAGATCATTTTTAAAAAAATCCTCCATGTTTATGTTTATCACGGTCTAATATGTGGCCCAAGAGCCAAAACCGGCTGGCCGCAGGGACCAATACGTCCCACTAAATTGCTTTGCCAAGTGGGAAATTTGCAGAGGCGTCATTAAAATTTTATCAATAAAATGAAGTGCTATTCCAGCTGTGAGGAAAGCCTCATTACTATACAAGAAAAATTATAAGAATGTAATTGTTTGGGTGATAAAATTTTGAAATAATGTTGCTTCTATCAAAAACCTGACATCTGTGCTTTGTAGATCCTTTGTGATATAGAAAATTGTAACGTACAACTAACAGCAGCTGATTGGAAACATTAGACATTTTGCTTAATTGTACTTATTTCTCTTGAGTGCCTTATTTCAGGCTTTTAATCATCTGTTTTGTAATCATTAAATGTGAACATTTTCAATTTGTACATTTGTACAATAAAGGGGGCTCTTATACATATTATTAAGCACTATTAGCACATTTACATATAAGAGATGGTCTTGGCAGCATCTAACCAATCTAAATGGGACGTTTTGCAGGCTATATGACTTTTCTTCCAAAGAAAATCATCCCTATTAGTGCCACCTACAACAACACACACACACACAGACACACACACACACACACACACACACACACACATATATATATATATATATATATATATATATATATATATATACACCAGTAAATTGCAACAATGTTGTAAAAGGGACAAGTGATGAATGTTGCGGCAAATCATTAATCTGGCGATTTAGTGCACAGAGTGGTAAGATAAACATTTTAATTCCAGTCAATTATTTTATCTCTCTGTGGTGCTGTTTATTTCTAAGGTGACTGCTGCACATTGTGCATCATTTTATTTCAGTGTTCACAGCGTCCCTAACTGCAGTAGCAAAACTACCCCACCAAACCTGAAATGGGGTAGCCAGCTTACTTCATTGTTGCACTCCTTCGGGTGAACAAAGTGCCTTCTGAGCCAAATATTTAAAATTTCCATTCTTCAATTCAGATGACTTGCATCAATTTATCCACACACAGGTTTTTGTGTTTTCATGCATAGCTGAGTCACTTGGCTTCAGTGAGCTGTACGGGTGTACCAGGGTCCTACTGGTTTCTGCCAGTCCAGTGCTGATGTTGCTGCTGGTCATTTTCGAATGGAAGTCAGCTTGATCTGTCTTTAGTCTGCTGTGCTTGGTTTTCTTGGCCAGCTCCTCAGTTTGCAGTCCTCAACCATGTCCTTTCCTTTGTGCTTCTGTAGAAGAGCCAATATCTGGCAACACCTGTCTGCTGCGAATTTTCTGCCTGACAGAACTGGCTGATGCACGATGACCAGCATGTGTCTTGTTGCTGTGTTCACTGTTGCCATGGGATAAAAAATGTTGATGAAACGAGTTTCTTTAACATCACATTAAACTTTAGTGTGTGTTTTTTTCCACAATATAAAAAAGAATAAACATGTTTTAGTTTTCTGGTTAATTATGCTTTGGATTTTTCATCTGGAAAGTGGACTGTCTTACATAAAGGTATGATACTGGCATATTTCATAGTTTGCAGTAGTTCATTGGAAATATCATACATTATATTATATATTATAGCCTAGTATATTCAAATACTTATATACTTATGCAGACGGCGTAAAAATAAATGTCAAGGGTGAGTCTTTTTGTGTGATCTGAATTGTATAAAGCTTTTGCACAGCACTGAATATATTTTTGAACACATAAAACAACTCTTCTTCACTTTCTTTGCACTTAAATACAATATAATAATACAATACAATATAATTTTGTAGGGTGTGATATTTCAGAAAATGGGGATTATCGGTGAAATGTACTTAAATGACTAAATCCGTTTCCTTTAGTGCTATTTATTATGTAACTTCATTATGGTCAGAATATATTTAGTGTTTTATCACAGACTGTTTAATGTCAATGTCTCTAAAATCCTGTGGAAGAAATGATGATTTTCATCATAAATAACTGCCTCCTACAGACTTCATTACCATGACTTTTTCTGCGTTACCTGTCTTGTTAAACTATGTTTTCTTTTCTTATTTACACATCTTGATCTTTACGCATCTTGATTAAAAATTAAAACAATAACTGAAATATTAAATATAGCTATGCAATGCATCAGTGACGGCATGATTAAATAAATGTAAATGAAAAAGCGTAGGAGTGCGCACAGGTGACAATAACCTGAGTAACACAGGTTTCAACCCTCGACAATAACTGGCAGACAGCAGTAATTTCTCTCACTGAAATGACAGCTTTAGTGGCACTACTTACTCATGCTGTCAGCTCTAGGCTGTAAACCTGACTGACTAGATGGAAGGAGTGACAATCAAAACCTTCCAACAAAAAGGTGTAAAAGCCACACAATGTTAGTTCTCAGTCTAATTTTCATTAAAATTGTGAATATATTATTCTGTAGCCTACATAAAACGGTTTAATTGTTATACTGCACTCCTAAAATTATTAGATTGTTTAAAATTGCATCAAATATGCAATGTAATAAAATGTTACATTGTTGCTCACAGTGTCCCAGTAAAAGTAAACAGTATGATATTAATATAGAGCCAGGATATTATTGTCAAGTGCTAGTGCTATGTTACAATTTGAACCCCCACAGCCAAACTCCCTGGAATTAAAAAAAGAAATTCAAAAAATAAAAATTAGCACAAGTTTCCTCAGCTACCAAAGTGCCCTTGAGCAAAGTATTACCACCACTATTGGCTCCAGTAGAGCTGCTAATTGGTCTAAAATTGACTCGGAACATAATGGTTCATTTGGGCAGCTCCCAGGTGTTCATGTTACTGTGTGAATATTAAGCTTGCTGATTAAATAAAGAGCACACAGGCTCAGACTTCTCACTTTTTTAATTTACAAAACAGATATTTAAAGATTCATCCAAACATCCGATGAGCTGATATTTGCCTTGTTGACTGTCGTCGATTTGTCGGCAAATAAGATGACATTTCCTCATGGAAGTGGCTGTTGCTTAAGTGTTGTGTCCAATTCCAGGTTGGCTGTACTTATATCACAGATTCAGTTTTATATATTTCTATGAATACATTTGTGCTCAATGAAAAATAGAGTCATTATTTTATTGGGGAAAAATGTTTAGATACAAAACATGGATCAAACATTGATTTCTGCCATGTGAAATCAGAACAACAGACCAAGGGCCACAGGCTAACACTACAGAAAAGACATTTTTCATTTCTTGGGACCTTTAAGCCATTAGAGTTACACAGGTGTCATTTCATGTCTGCCAATACAATTATGTTTACTATCTGAACATTCACATTGCATTTAAGTACAATGCCTCTCAGGAAATTACCACTCTAGGTTGTTTCAACATCACACAGCTGCCCCACTATTTTGTGCATTGACCTTTTCAGTCCTCATGAAACCCATTTATATTATAGTCCCTCAAGCACAATGGCATTAATTCATGCTGAAACTCTATTCTAAGCTAAGGATTTGAACTCGATTGCACTTACTGCAACCCTCTCACCTTTGTTGGTTTTGACTTTCAACGACAGATCAGCCAAGCACCTGAAGCCTAAAGCCTATTTAGTTCATCGTCTTCCTGCAGCAGCTGACTGGGTTAAGGTGGCCATTGTAGCCACTCTCCTGAAACACCTGCACTTTCTGCAGAATGGAACGTGTCACTGTGACAAAATGCCAAATGTCAGCATCCATGTGACATTCATATAACATCAAAAGTGTCAGTTTCTATGTACTCAGTATTATTGATCTAATAAGCCTTGTGAACTTTAGGTGTAGTCTTCTTATAATTATTTGAAGAACAAACAGCACAGGCTGGCAAGACTGCATTCATTACCATGCTGAAGAAGATTAATGGGTTCAGCCATGATGCACCCCAACTCAGAAAACAAAGCAACACAAGAGCACAGCGTGAATATACACAACTTTGACAAAGCTCTTCATAATGATCTTAAGTCCCTTATGAACAGATTGGGCTGTCACAAAGTAATTTCTATCATAGGGCATCTGTAATGTTAATGGCCAATTCACATGAGATAAGATCTCTAATCAGTCTCTGAAATTATAGGGATGGGAGTCTCTGCACCATTTACAGAGGTGCCTGGTCTATTTATGCACCGCACTGACATCAAAGGACTTCTCATGTAGAGTCAAAGCACAATGATGCAAATCAGAAACATCAAAAAAGGCCGCACTTGACAATCAATTTTAATTTTTAATTTTGTTTTAAATTTAACATTGCATTTTAAAGATAAAGGAGGAGCAATAACAATGTTTAACTTGAGTGAGATGTTGTTTTACACAAAAGACATGGAGGATAGTGTTTATTAATCAGATTGGTACTTGTTAATCAGGCATCTTTACATCGAAAGATACCTTAAGTCGCAGTATTGGTTAATGTATAGGAAATGGAAAAAGTTGGATCAGCACAAGTGCACGGATGCTGAGAGTGCATGTGACTCAGAGCGTGGAGCGGGTGAACCATATCAGATACTTTAATCAGAAGGTCAGTGATGTGACCTGCGGCTCCTTTTGTCTGCATGTAGTTGTCCTTGGGCAAATACTGAATTCCAAATGCCCTCTGATACATCACTGGGATGTAAGTGTGTAAATAAAAAAGAACTCAAATAAAACTGCTCTCAACTTTGAACCGACAGCCCACTATTTAACAAACATTGATTAAGTATTGTAAATGAACAAGAACCTCAGTTTAATCTCAATAATGGCACATTAAATGGTAAAGAGCAGGTGGAGTGAGATGATGCAGGAAACAGTTTGACATGAGCTCATCAGTAGAGTAATAGTGAGCGGTGTCAGGTTATAATGATGCAAATCAGCCAAATCCAGCATGACTTCAGCGATCTGCCTGTGCTGTTATTCTTCTTATTAGAGGCACATTATGTCCAGATGGGCCAATTATAATGATTGGCAAAGGTGTCTTTGAGTACCTTTCAAAGGAAATTACAGAAATGGTCAAAGACTTACCAAGTATTTTGACTCCCATGGGAGTATTTAAGTCAGATCCCATTTTTATTTTGACAATATTAAAGTATCAATAGTAATTTTGACTGTTTAACACATTTAACACCATTTCATAAATTTTTTTTCAAAAGTTATAGTGTGATTGTAAACAACCAGTACTTAAGGACCAGCTCTGGCACCTCGGCCAGATTGTCTATCTGTCCAGACTATTAAACTCTCTGCTCTCAAGTCCTTGTTTTGTCCTTTCCAATGTTCTCCAAATGGCCAAAGAGCAATTCCCTTTTCATTTCATCTTATCTGTTCTTGTCGAGCTGAGCCATTCCATCTTAGATCCCACACTGGAGAACTCACTGCATCAACTCACCTGCCTGCCCACTAATTAGTGGTCTCCCTCCGATTACCCTCTCTGGAGTTGCAAAGTAAGCTACATTACTTGCTTTCCAAATCATTGTTTGAAACATCTCTCTAGAATCTCTATTTAAACCTGGGCTAGATACACCTGGACTAACCTACCTCTCTTTTTTCTCATTGACACCTCTCCCAGTAACACACTCAGTCTCCTCGAACTTTCTTCGTTGACATTCTCTGCAGTGCAAATCCACCTTGATTCAATATACCAGTGAAACTTTAAAACTGCATGTCCTGGGTTTTGCTTCAGAGTCTGCTTTCCATTATCGTCATTTTGGCATTTGATGTGTTGTTATGTGAACAGCATCTGGAAGTCCCAGAGAGCAGCCATTTGGCTTTTCTACCTTTAAGAACAAAGTAAATTATTCTGGATTGTCCTTTTGCACACGTAGGCCAACCTTGGCTTTTGCAGGATTTAGGTTGGGAACTCATTGTCTCCTAGGGTCCTTTTTTTTTGCTGTGAGGAAGGACTGCAGAAATGTAAAGAAACACCTTAAAATCCAGTGTAACAAATTAACTAAGCAGAATCATATTGTTTCAAAAATGCACAAATTCATTTTCTTTCTTTTAAATCTAAAGGTCCATCAAGACATGGGTTCAGGATGATTCTGATTTTAAAATAAATAAATAAATAAAACACAGTATTCAGTTTTTCTCTCTCATCCACACTCTGGTCAGGTAGATACTTTCAAAATGAGGGCACTGCAGTGTGTGTTTTATATTCGTAGAGCAGCGGCTCTATTAGTGACTCTGTCAGCAGCCATATTTTAACATCTGTTCCCACCCCTCTGCTCCCAATAACAAACATCATAAAGTGTCAATTGAATTATGAGCCCTGGTTTCTGCCTACTCATTTTGATAATAGATTTTGAGATAAATCACTCTGCTTTGTTTGGTGAGTAATGCTGGACTGTCAGGACAAAGCTCTCCTACTCTGCAACCTCTAGATCATATAGAGAAGTAACAAGACACTGAAAGGGTGTTTCTCACAACATCATTTTACACAGGAGACCACAGACTGAATTTCTCCACATCTTCCAAATCCATGGGTGTTAACTACACAGAGAGGAGAGAGAGTGGCCATAGCTTGGCTGAGTACTGCAAAGCATCATTACAAATCAGACACGGATCCTTCCTGTCGTGGTAAATGGACCCTGTTTAAATTGCTGGAAGCCCACAGCACTGCAGCTCTGCAGTTTTGCATTGTTCCACTGCCAATTAATAACTTCACCGTGAAAGGTTTGCGGGTAGTGCTCATTGATTCTATGCTATTAAAACTCCCAGTGCTACCCATGAAGTCTCTCGGTCCGCTCTTGCAGACTGTTAAACAGAAACTCCCTCCCAGCAGTCTGCTCTTCTAATTTGGGCTGTTTGTTATCGATATTGATTGGTTCTTGATACACACTTCAGCTGGCTTGTCTGTGAAACTCCACACTGTAAGTCATTGCTCACCAACATGTCAATTATTGTAAAAGGGGAGAGCACCACTTAATGAAAGCAGATGAGCTGACAAGCTGGACATGTTGCTTCTGCAGCAGATATGAAGGCCTACACAGGGAGTGGAAGAAGCTGACTTACAATGAAAACTGATCCCAGCAAAATATAATTTGACTTCAACATAGATGTTCACAATATCAGCTGAAATAGTGTGAAAACATTGGTTCTGAGATATTTCCAATATTTCCATTCTACTTTCCAATTGTATACTGCCAACAAATTTGTATTATCAACTCTTTAAAGGGAAAGACAGGAAAAAGAAAGAAATTGGTGGTGCAACCAATAATGATCCAAACGATTGCACAGCAAAATATTATGGCAATGAACTTTTAGCATAGAGTTCATTTTATTGCTTTTTTAAACTATGTGATTGTGACGTGGGCTAAATTTGATCCCAAAATATCTGTATGTGATGCAACGAACGACTAAATCCGACTTCCAGCTGCATCCAAAAACAGCCAATCCAGCAAGGGTTGTAACAAGGTAAATCACTGAACACCATGGACATGTCTTCACACAATCACAGGCCTAACACAGACTCCATTTTCATCTAGAAGCTATCAACAAAGGCATAATTAAATTCCTTACATATCTTCCTTCACTTCCTGACACTGCAATAAAGGTGACAATGGAAAACATACCTGTTGTCAGACATCGACATTACATACATATCCTTCAAACTGTAGATAGTCTGTCCCTAAACAAACAGTGAACCTAAAGGGGAATTTTTGAATGATTCAATTCTATTATATGGCCTCGGTACCTCAGTTCTGCTTTCTGCAACACAGGTGTGTGAAGCTGTTAGCCACATGGATGCAGCCAACAACATCATCCAGCATTGCCAGCTTAAGGCTAAATTCAGATTTAGGTGCAATAAGCAATAAATCAGAAAACAGGGTAGACAGCTGTTGGATATGGAAGTCCTTTAGTTGGCATCTGCTGGAGTATAACTGTGAGAAAGCTAAAGAGAATTATATAACCATTCAACAAAAACAACGGCAGTTTGACTTTTCACTGTATACAGCAGTTCAATTACATTTCAATCATCTGTCAGACTTCAGCATAGGTTCACAAAACATTTCATAAAAGCATGACTCAGAAATTAAACACAACCCCTGGCATCAAGACCTTGAAGTATGTGTAATCACGATCCCTGAAAGCAGTTATTAGTACAATTTAGACTGATGAGCTATTAACACATGTCAATGGAGATGATTACTGAGATGCACATTTCCTCACCACCTGCTGCATTTGATTATCACAGATAGAAAGGCGGAAACGCCATCCCGAACTTCAAATCAAAATCTCAATTTGAAAACTTCTCAAACAGGTACAGTATGTATGACAGTCTGATAAAGCCAATACACTCCACGCGCTGTCTAAACAGTTTTCATTACTTGAGGAGAAGTTTGCGATTTTCTCTGACGAAGGAGCGGGAATAAAGGGTTTGAATTGGTTGCCATTGATGGAGACTGTTGTAAAATTTAATGAGGCCATTTTCTACACATCCTATCTCACTGCAGCAGCTGACTGATGAAGCGTCATGCATGAACAAGGTTGATTAACGGAGAGGAGTTGCATTCATAGTGAGCGTATGATCACTAATGCGGGGAGACGTGAATTATTTGTTCAATTTCAGATTGAAAGTGCCCTCTATTATCAGAGATGATCGTGAACCGAAAGACAACGTGGTGGGGGACAGAAGAAGTGGCGATAGGGTCACTTCAGGAATAGTGCAGGATAATAGAAAGAGAACAGCGTGCTGCAAATTACTCCTTAAAAGCACTCTTGTCTTCCCTGTGATGTACATGTGAGTAGAAGAGAGGACATCAGAGTGATGTTGAGAACTCAGAGGGGACTGGGGTGTTGGCACATAATATAAGAAATGGGTGTGAGAGTGCTCCATTTTAAGGCATGATAGATAATGGCATTGCAATCAACTTCCCATCACTATAGCTCTGCCTCTTACCTGTTCCCTTACATTGCACTCATATGCTCCGTGAAGAATGCCCTTTTGGTTTTTATGGGTGTCATATGCTGTTTATGCATTCTGAAAACATCTCCACAAAGCAGTTAACACAGAAAAGAAAAGACATGATCTGGGGTAAAAAAAAAAAAAAAAAAAAAAAGGTTATAAGTGGATTTTTATATCTTGTTTTTTTTATAATATAATATAATATAATATAATATAATATAATATAAGTTGCCAAAGAAAAATTATTACATAATTTAACATAAATAAGTATCTTTGATGTGAAAATACACACACTGAATATGCACAAAAAAAACAACTTATATAACAATCCAAAGTTACAATAAACTTTTATTTTTTGTGGCAGAACCTTTTGCAACATTCTGCAATAATGAGATAATTCTGAGTACTGTCTTATAACAAGCTGTCTTTATGTCAAGTCAGGCTCCATTCATTTGGCAGGGAGTGTGTTTTTGATTGGTCTTTTTGCACACTGCTCTAAGCATCATAAGTCTGCCAAACCAATGACCAGCTGACCATTACGAGGATGATGCCATGTTGCTGGACAAGAGTGCCTTAAATGCTGGAAAATCCACAATATTTTCCTTCTGAAATCAGTGAAGGGCTCTAGCGTGACTCCACACTGTGAAACTTGTTAAAGTAGAGTCGAGTTATGCACCAAATTGCATGGTATTGCTCACACTATTTATATTTAACAAGGTTCAAGAGTCAAAAGGGTCAAAATTAAAACATTTTTTTCATATTTTTCTGTAACAATTTTTACAATTCAATAACAATTATTGAATACTTTTTTATCAGTATGTTGAAATGTGCTTTCCTGTTTAACCCAGAGTTCTCAGTGTTGCAATAAATTAATAGAGACACAGTCAAGAAATTAATATTAGTATCTTGCAGTCACATTTACATGCATAGCACTGGCTTGTCAGGTTTAATGAAGAGCAGCCTTTTCTTTGATACTGGAGGTATTTTGACAGCAGCTCTGGAAATAAAGATGTACGCAAGGTTACTGTTGATAAGAAATTAGATTTGCAGCATATATGAATCAGATCATTTATAATGATAACCTCAGACAATATGAGCTCAAATCTGACAACGACCAGTATGCAAATAGCAGTCCCAAAAGAAGTTATAAGTGATGAAGGAACCTTACACTTTGTAGTTAATTGAGTTGACTCAGCATAGATGCTAGAGTGTGTAACTAGTTTTCTGGGCCTAACTTTCAACTTGGAAAGCTGGAATATCTCCCAAGCGCTGCTCTCCGTCGAAAAACGTTGGTGTTTAATTACTGTCGCCACACATGGCTCAGGTGGTACACTGGGCTGTTCTGTAATTGCAGGGTTGGATGCTGGATAACATACATGTTATTGCTTTGTGCGTGCGTGCGTGCGTGCGTGCGTGCGTGCGTGCGTGTGTGTGTGAGAGAGAGAGAGAGAGAGAGAGAGCTAGCAGAAGAGGTGCAACAAGTTCCAATGAATTAAACAAGTCTTTACTTTGACCAGATCTTAAAAAGCTTCCACTAAAAAGCCTCTTATGTGGGGCATATGTAAATACGCAGTGTGCACAATCGTAAAAAACCACAAGCAACTGACCAGTGATAACTGTGAAAGATACCACACATCAGAATGTAATGTAAGAGATGCTCAGACGTCTTTGAATTATTGTAAAAATGTATCAGTATACTGTAATAATGTCTTTTTGCTATTGCTAATAACACACAGTATTTCTTTTATGTAAGTGCTGGGTCTCCAAAAAAAAAATCTAATGTTTGAAAACACATACATGCAGTTGAGGCCTAATCATAATTGCTGCAAGACCTGTGGTAATCATGATGGTATTAGGATTGTTCCCCATTTATGTGTTGTACAGCACGATCAGGGGATCTCCCACATAGTCAAATCTGTAAACGTGTCTTCAAATTGAACAATAGATTAAAAAAAATAATAATAATAATCTTTTTACTCCAGATAACTTTGCATCATTTAAGTCATCAGCATTATAAGAAACAGGATGCAAACAACTCTGTGGGGGGGTGAACGTGATGATGGTGGTGCTGGACTTGTCTGAGAAAGAGACTGCTGGGCCATTGATCTAACACAACACATCACTCTAGCTCCATTTACACAACCAATCACATCCCCTGCTGATTGATGTGTGGATAATTGAGCTGTCACCAGGGTTTCCATGTTTCTCCTCTAGTTTGCTCCTGACTTTAGGAATTGTATTGTATTTTACTTTAAGTCCATTTACAACAAAGGACATCCTGACGTGTACGTATGTCAATATTCTGCCAGATGCCTGTCAGGGAGACAGAGAGATGCTAACTCGTGCATCAAGCATGATAGACTACTAGCCTGTCCAGGCTAATTAACCTCAGGGGCCAGGACTCCGGCAACCCATCAGGGTCAGTCTGTTTGGCAGCTGCTTCATCAGTAAGTCAATTCTGACTATCTTATCACCACACTGTACTAAACATTGTCCTTTGGCTCAGACACTTAAAAAAAAAACAGATACATTTTGTTAACTGGTAAAGTTGGGGCCAAATACTAATAATAAAAATAATCTTTTGACTGGTCAGTAAGTTTCCAGTTTGGTCAGTCTGTCAGTTCATTCCATATAACAGGTCTAATAAAGCACAAAGACTTTTTTCATGTATTACAATTTATTAATGAATATCACATTTCCCTAATTCAGTATGATTGTAAGAACTAAGTACGAATCAAGAAAAAATATACTACGTGCTAAATATTACAAAGTCACAAGTAAATTAGCATAATAAATGTATGTACACCTTATTAAAGTTGTGCAAACATTTACTTTTGGAAGCAAATGGAAATTGAGAATGAGAAGGCTTTTCTATTTCTTTTTATATGGGCTTGCCCTACTACTAACACACTTCTCTCTGTATCTACTCTGTTCAGTGAATGAACGTGGAGAGACCGTAGTAGCAAACATGAAAGAGCACATGCTCAGTGTTGTTCTTGTGGTTTGTCATGCAGAGGCTGTGCACACTAAAAGAGAGAAAAAAAGAGGACGGCCTATCTAAGTGATCGTTTGAGTCAAAATAGCAGCATCACTGTTTCTGTTTTTTTTTATGCACTGGATAATTCTGTAAATTATCTTATAACTAAAAAATAAATAAATACATAACAACTTTAAAGATCTTAAATTAAACTGAAAGGCAGGTGTCCTTCAGCACCCTGCTCTTTTCCTTTAGAGCACTGGCTTTTATATTCACTGATCATTTTTTATCATTCAGAGGTTTTAGTGGTTTTGCTGATGTTGTGTTTTATGTTTGGACCTAGCCATCTGGTAAACCTGTTTCTTCTCTTTTTGTCCTTAGATGGAGCCCTACATGAGATTGGACTTTTATTCTTTCACAATGACAACCATTTTTACTGTGTGTGTGTACTTTGCTCTATCTCTATTCTGTAGTTCAACTTTGAGTTTGCATGTGTGTTTTATCAGTACTGAATAGACTTTACGCCAGCTTTGTGGGGCTTTTAACAGCCTATTTTTAGGCCTCGAAACCCTTAACACTAACCTGTCAAATGAAAATTCTGCTTCAGTATTTTGACTGAATGGCATCAGCCCATTCAGTACCAAATGACACATTGTTCTCAAAGCAGAAAGCCTGTGTGTAAGCTTTTTTTAAGATAGCAATACCACAGCAACAGCTTCTTACTTTAGAGCAAGAATGCATACACAGCAAAATGGTACTTTCTTACCTCTTTTGTTGTCTGTACTTATTGAATCAATATGTGCTGCACACCATTTTTACTGCTAGAACAATTCTTTTAAGCTATTACTCTTACTCTCTCTAAGCTACTACTTTTTTTTTTTTTAAGGAAAGAAAGAAAAATGCATTTAATGTTCTAGGATTGACACTCTCCTTATTCCTTTTGCTGAGTTATAGCATTTTGAATAGTTCCCTATTTAAAATGTAATTATTGTAATGTTTTATCAAAACCCGTATTTGCTGTTCCTTTAGTGCATTTTTTAGATTAAATAAACAGGGACATCACAAACTTGTATAAATATTGTGATTATTATGTAAATATGTATACTTGCTAAGATGGCATGTCAAACACTTCAAACAAAATGCAACAAAGAAAGTACGACAAATAAAACAGAAAATCGAATGAATTTCTTATTTTTGCTTTGTTCTGATGACAGCTAGGCCAGATGGCAGTTTAGAAGTGTTTAGGAGAATTTTTCCCATCTAGTCCTGTCACAGTGATAATGAAAGTGGGTTTTTCTCTGTACTCTGAGCAGTGACACTTTGCAGAGCACATTAGCACATGAGAACCTCCTATGGTTCCTTTCTGCCTGTGAATGGCCGAGCAGCAGGTTAACGATGCCCACGAGGCTGCTGCCAGAGTATTAATAATTAAAGCGGCTCGGCATCTCTTTTTTTGCATTGTTCCCTCTCATGATGGCCGCAAGCTACTTGATTATCCTTTTCAGCGCCTTCTTTGCAACATTATCATCTGATGCCCACTGATACCACGGCCATCAACTAAAAACTGGCTTTCCAGCAAAATGCATCATTGCTCTCAGGCAATGACAGCTTCATCAGAAAATCCAGACATGTACTGTGATAGCTAGTGATAATGCTTCAACACAGCAGGCTACATACACCGCCTTCTCCCTCCCACTCTGAACTGCTGACTAGTGGACCTGGCTTTTACAGCCTTTCTTAAATATTAATGTCATTATTTTCATTTACATATTATAAAAAATTCATACAAACCGTAGATGAAGTGGGTTACACTGATACATTGATTACTAATGTAACTTCAGACTCGGTTGTGCGTTGCATGATTCTTACAGGAACATTTAAAAAGAGCTGTATAGGTATGCAGTACATTAAGTCTGTTCATCAATCCGACTGCAAAGTTTGACCTAAAAAATGTTTGACACAGTTGGATTCAGGAGGAACAGTGGAAAACTGGAGCAGCTCTTTATCCTCTCAAAGATATTCAAGTGTGCTTAAGAGTTACACCGCCAAGTCTACATCTTTTTCCGACTAGGACAAGTTGTTTGACCACGTCCCTCAGTGTAGTAAAAGATGCTTCAGGAGTATGAGGTATCTGTCCCGTTGCTACAAGGTATGTCGATCTCTGGATAACCATTGTGAGATCTTGTTTCCCATTGGATGTTGACTCCACCAGTGCTGCTTTTCATCATCAACTCTGTTTGTAATTTTTATGGACATCGTTTTCCACTTTGATGGCATCAGAATCTCATGTCTGCTTTCTTCCGATGATGTGGTTCTGTTGCCTTCATCGAGTGGTGGCCTCCAGCTCACACTGGAATGGTTCACAGGTAAGTGTGACATGGAATTTGCACCTCCAAGCCTGAGGCCATGGTTTACAGTCGGAACAGGGTGGCGTGCCCACTCCCGGTCAGGGAGTTGTTACCCCAAGTGGAGGAGTTTCAGTATCTTGAGGTCTTGTTCACGAATGAAGGGAGAGGGTAACAGGAGGTAACAGACAGACTGGGGCTGCATCTGAAAGGATGGGAATGCTGCACCAATCTTTCATGATGAAGAGAGAGCTGAGCTTGAAAGAAAAGCTATCAATTTACTAGTTGATCTACATCCCTACAAGAATGAGGTCGCAGCTACAAACAGCAGAAATGAGCCATCTCTGAGATTGGGTGAGGAGTTTATGGGCTCAGAGTAGAACCGCTACCCCTCCGCACCGAAAGTAGGTGGTTCAGGGATCAGCAAGAATGCCTCCTGGGTGAGGTGTTCCAGGCATGTGCTGCTGGGAGAAGGTCCCAGGGAAGACCCAGGACCCAGAGATTATTTTTCTCAACTATCCCCTTGGATAGGCTGAAGCAGATGGCTAGGGAGAGGAAGGCCTGGGCTTCCCTGGTTAGGCTGCCCCCCACAACCTGGCTCCCTAGATATCACTTATTTGTTTTTCTGATGAAAAAGATGAAATTAAGAGGGAGTCGAACAAAAGTGGGAACGAATCAGTTCAAATGCAAATATGAAGGGGCCTGAATGCATTATTGAAATGCTGCATGTGGAGATTGAAACTTGGCAATAAAGCACACAGACACTCTCAGAAGAGCACATCAAATAACAAACTGATCGTCTTATTTTGATCTTTATCTGTATCTCACAGAAGTATCCTGGAAGCATCAATAAAGCAAATTGCCATTTAGATTTTGTCACTGTCATGGTTTGGATTTTATTTCATATGTCTCACTAACGCTGTATGTCTCCTGCACTTCTTTGTCAGTGGTTTGTTTATATGTGTTTTCTGTCTCGCTTTTAATTATTTCATACTTTAAAAATATCTTACCTTGCTTCTCTCCAGTGTTGTCTTCTATTTTTAACTCATTTCCCACCTTTGAGATTGTCTTGCCTGCCGTAATTGATTCCACCTGTTTCTTGTCATACAAGCAGCCCTGTGTGTATTTATACAGTTTTGTCTTTCTCTCAGTCTTTGTCACTCTGTTTACCCACCTGTTCACCTGCATGTTTTCCTCCCTTCTCTCCTTGTATTTGTCACCATATTTTATTTTCATGTTCCCCATGTCTGCTTAGGCGTTTGGATTTATTTGTGTGTGCTCACTTGCACCTGCTTGTTAAACGTTTGGGGGGGGGGGGGGGGTTCTTACCAAACTTCTGTAAATCGTTACCAGTCTGTCACTGATGTTTGCTTTATGTTTTTCAACCAGTTTGCCTCGCATGTGCTTCGTTTGCCATTAGAGCACATAAATACAATATAATAATTAAGTTAACCAGAAGACAGATTGAGCTGAAATTTTAAAAAACACAGAACATTAAAAGGTTTCAATAACCAGCATTTAAAAACACTGTGCAGCACTATACGTTTACATAGCAAATCAAAAAGCATAAAAATAAACTTATGAATATAAATACTTAGATGCTGTTAATGATACCTTACAATAATTTCAAAAGTATTAAAAAGAGGCAGTATGCTTACAAAGTTCTATATTTTGAGGACAAATGGCTTCATCAATTATATGACATAAAATATCCATGCTGTCACACTTACGGGAAGAATGATATGGATGCACATTCCTATCCTTGCCAGATGTCCCTGAAGAGGAGGAAGTAAACCCCTTCATTATGTGTTGGCTTGACTTTGATTCATTAGGCATGTGGAGATGCTTAAAAAGTCACCCTTTGTTCTTCCTGTGCCCCTTTAAATTGAAAGCCTGAAATCCACTGCTGCCATTGCTGTGGACAAGAAAAATAGTAGCACACTGAAGGAGACACAGATAAGAATGATTTTGACATTTGTTTCGGTGGTTGTCCCAATTTAGCACGGATCAGTGTCTGGTGCACATCAATTTCACATGAGTTAGATCCAAAAGCAAACACAGCCAGAGGAGCCATGGCTCCCTGGTTCTTGCATCTCTTGGAATGAGGTTTCTGGACATTCAGTACCAGAGAATGAGCAAACAACATATGCTTAGCAGCTAACCTGTGTCTCTTAATTGTATAATCTCTGTTGCATCAACAGGCAACATATGCTCTATGGGTCTTCTAACAGCAGGTATATGTTGAAATTTTTTTGCTCTAAAAGCACCAGTAATAATGAAATCCTCTGTGGTACATTCAAACAAACAACAGGCCAACAGTAAGAGTCCTCTGAGGGCCATATGTGTGGCTTAGCTTTTATTTCCTCATATGCAGTCTAAAGTTAAACGGATCTGCTTGAGACAATTATTGGAATGAATCAAAGGAAAAGATCTCTTTATATATTTATAAGCTTTCAACTACACTGTTACTCTTATTGACATTTCTTTTATTGGTTGTGTTAATCTTTATTGAAGAATGTCTCAAAATCGCATTAAAACCGTCGAAAGAACAGCCTGCTTTGTAATTTCAAGTTGCTCCCAAGTTGAGCATTACAAGAGCAGAGTCTTAAAGTTACAGCTTAGAGATGTTTACTGCAACAGGCAAAACAGGAGCTCTCTGAAGTGGAAGAGATAACACTGAGATGTGCTTGACAGTTTGTTGGAGTTCTACAAATTAAAGGGAGGCCATGGTCCTCAAGTGAAATAACAAATGCTATAGCAGATGGACAGATAGATTCTAGTCTTTGGGCAAAGTGAACCAAAAAGCAACAGTAGATACATCATCAGAGAGCAGGAGTGTGGTGCATTCATATTCAGTTTACTAGATAGATAGATAGATAGATAGATAGACAGATATTTCATAGTAAACTAATCTGAAACAACAGCTACAAAATAGGCCTCTGCTATCAGTGCATGTCATCTTATTTGATAATAGGACAATAACAATCAACAATCAGTCAGTTTCTGTCATCATAATTTATAAACGCTTTTATGAACACAGTTACTTAGGATATAAAACATGCTCAATGCCTGTTTCTGTATGAATTGTGGTATGTAGCTAAACCTTGAGACATCTTGAGAGCTCCATAGAGCTAAAGATAAAGACTATTCATAATTCTAATTAGCTGTTTATCTAGTGATAGAAATGAGCTTTAAAAAAGGGAAAAGGAAAAACAAAGAAATGTTAGTTCCAGGTCTATTAAATGTTGAAACAATAATGAGCTGACTCATGATTATTCCTCAGAAATTAAAAGCACTACCTGCATTATATTATTTGATAAACCCTCATGGGGAAATTCATCCTCTTCACTTGACCTACACTGACTAAGCAGTGAGCAGCAACTCCCTTTAACTGAAGAAGAGATTACACCCACGGAAGGGAAACACCAGAAATTCTTGGAAATGTAAGGACAGCAAAATGTGTCCATGTAAATTAACACCTCTCGTCTGAAGTACTTAATGAAAGCAGTCAACAATAAAACTTTAATGCGACGTTCCAGTTGTGCTGTGGAAATTGTGGAAGGCGGGCTAAATGCACGAACATAACATTAAGTTGGGAGGGTGTCGCTGAGCAGGGACAAAGCAGGTCCTGCTAGTTTCAACGGTCCTGGCTTAATGAACAGTGACATAAATAATCTCTGCAGCCAAGTCACAGGTGCACACTCCAGGCTGCTGTTAACTCAGTCAATCTGACAAACATTGATCAAAGGCAAACTGGCTCAGGGATCCCATACAACACTGCTTCTGTGTGGGTTATCGGTCACAGGTTTAACTGTAAGAGAGAAACTATTGAACACTAAAAATGCACTGCAATTTTAAACCAGACATACCATTTCATTCACAAATAATAGAGGTAGCATATTTTGCAATCCGGTGTTCTGAGCGCCAATTACATAATTATTATGTGAGCTTAAGGCAGGAGAATCCCGATCTGCTAAATTTCATCATATTTAAGTACAGACATTATTAACGGACATCCCAAGAATCTAAGTTTGGAGTAAATGCAGCCATTTAAATTTTTAATTAAGCCCTTATCTCATGATGGGGCAGAGAATTTTTACGTACTTTTACATTTACGATCCCCATCACCCACTGACGATTCTGTCTTGTAAAGAACTAGATTCATGTTCTACCACGTCTTACTGTGAACTGAAAGAATCGCATGATTAAACAGGTCTGTCTGTTATTGCTCAAACTTGTTGTGCAATTAAAGTGCAATTAAAGGAAATCATTACATTTAATGAAATACTGAAGTGGTGGTCCACTCCTTCAAAGGTTTTCCTCATTACAGTGGCCCTGCAAGGTCAAGTGTATGTGATTCTGCTCTGTTCTCTATATGAGTTAGGTCTTTCTCATTACACTTCTTACCCACAGGGAAGGTTTGGCTCACCAACTTATTGAGAGTACTTAATGACAGCTGTCTCCGTATACATACGGCATTAAAATAGCTTTTAAGCAAATCCTGTTTCAATCATTTGAGTAACAGTCCATGATAAATTGATATCTCACACTGCCACTCATCGCTCAGACATGCTTTTTTATTTCACATATTTCATGATCCAACAAATAGAACGTAAATATTTTCAGTTTTCACTCATGTGTAGCTGATTGTGGCTAATGTATTTACTCTTGCTTCCTAAGGTGCAGGCTCATTTCACACCAAAAGCGATGCGTTTTTGTGAAAAATTCACTCTCGAAAAATACACTGTGGAAAAAAAACACATCAAGCGACGTTGTACATCGGGATATTAGAGCCACATAAAAAAATATTTAAATTGGTGTTAATTTAGAGATAAAACTGAAAAAATATTTTGAGAATAAAATTGAAAAGTACAGATTACAGTTCTTGTTTGAAGTCATACAACTAACACAGCTGCTAAAGATCACCCTGTACAAAATGCCTGTGTGTACAAGTTATTGAAATGACTTAATCAGCTGTTTTTTTTCCGAGTGAGCATCTGGTGTTTTCCACTGCCTGCCTGTGTTTACCTATGTCCGCTTTCTGGGTGGAGTCATTGTTCTGAAACTTACCCTGCTTACCTGACATCCATGCATCCGTCTATTCTCTTCTGCTAATGGCAATCAGTGAGGCTGTTTAAAAGACCAGCCCTGCCATCATTGCTCCACCAGTCTGTCAGCTACCTCATGGTGGTAACTTGGCCTCAATGCTTCTTGTGATTTTGCTCATGCTTTGTACTTACCATGATTTCCCCCTGTCTACAGGTCTCCTCATCAAGTCATCACTTTGCTCACCTGCAGTTAATTATCTGGACACCGGTCATATCGGCAAGATTCACCACACCTCTCTGCATCTAATCTAATCTAATCCTTGGAATCTAAACTACTCGTCGTGTTCACCTACTTGCCCTCCTGCCCGCCTCCTCTGGATCGTCAGGAACATAAAGTTGGAACCTCACTCACTCAATCACCTTCCGGATGCTCACTCGACTGCCTTCCCTTAAAGCTTCACAACCTCCACCTGCAAGTAACCGCTAAGATCAGTATTCTTGTCACCTTCTGGTATTCATTCCTCACTCCCAAGTCTAACTACACTCTCTACCTCTGTTGTAGTGCCTCATGTCAGAGACCCCACGTGTCGTACCCATGCCTTGTAATTGTTGTCCTTGTGTTTGCAATAAAACTTATAAATCTTAGTGTTGTTTCTGCTTGGTCTCTGCGCTTGGTCCTCTCCCATGTACTGGCCTCCAGGCCCCTCTGACACTTTTTGTGTTTTGCAATACAGCATGTAACCTCTTTACTGCCTGAGGGTTTAACCATTGGTACCCTTGCACCTGTCCATTGTCAGCTATTTCATTTTTCACAAATCTGGCCAACTCTTCCAATATTGATGCAGCTTTCTGCACCATCTTTTGAATGTCATTATACTTAACGATTATGAAGTACACTCTTAAAACAGATGTGTTAATACTAACACAATTATTAAAGTGATGCCAATTCCTAACACAATGTGTCTACATCAAAGTGAGGAAACAATAAGTTCCCATTTTTTTCCTGAATATCTACAATAGAAATATGCAGGTTTTACAATGCCCGTGCAACTTTATCATTATAAGACTGAGCAATGAGCTACCAGAACTTTTTCTTTAATTTTATAGATTTATTTCTATAATCTAAGCCCAAAGATTTGTGCTTACAGATTTAATTCATTAACTACAGTAGTAATACTTTATCATGTAGAAAAACTGAGTACTGTTAAAATTACACTTCTTTTTAAGAAGTCAGAGGGATTAAATACGCAGTTAAATTTCTTTATACTCAGGATTTTTACCAGTCCAGCCCACTTAAATTGAAGTGGGCAGTATGTGGCCACGGTGTATAATGAGTTTGACATCTCTGGTTTACAACAAATATAAACCAATGGTTAAGCTCAAGAACAGGAGGGTCAGATTAGACTTTGCCAGCAAGTATCTAAAACAGCCTGCACAGTTCTGAAGTGGGAAAAAAACATTTGGACAAGTCACACAAATCGTAACTTGCACCAAAATGATGAGATGAGAAAAATATAGAGAAGTAAGAATTCTGGCGTGTGCAGGATTATACTCTTTGCTCAGATTCGAGCCCAACCTTACAAATCTGACTGAACTGTCCTTCAAAATGCAGTAAGCTGAAGACAGAAAGGAAGTATTCTTCAATGACTAAGTCAGGCAGCTGATTGCAACCCAACAGAGGATGCTTTTCAGTCAGGATAGACACACAACCAAGCAATAACTTAAGGTGCTTGTAGTAAAGGCCTAGCAGAGCATCTCAAGGGAAAGAAACACAGCACCTGGTGATGTCTGTGGGTTCTAGACTCCAGGCAGTCAAAACTGCAAAAGATTTTCATCAAAGTATCTAAACCAATCCTTACATCAGATATTATGTTGGTTTTTACAATTACGTTTAAGCCTCTGAAAATGATGGCATATTAATGAAAAAGACTTCAATTCCTAATCAGTTAACACACCACTTTGGTTAAACCCCTTGAATTAAAGCTGAAAGTATGAACTTCACTCACATCTTGATTTGATTTAAAGTCCAATGTGGTGATGCACAGAGGTAAGATTACAAACCTGTTTCCTTGTCCAAGTACTAATTGTAAATGTTAGTCCTTGTCAGGCAACTTGTGTAGTTAGTGTGAAAATGGTCAGTGAACAACAAAAAAAACTATACATACTATTACAGCACTGCCATTTCTATCTTCCAACAAATCATTTTACTAAACTGGAAAAAGTCAACTAAATGACTTGAATGGACAGCTGAACTTTCTATTAATAGAAGAGGGTGCTCTAATTCTTGTAGACAATGATAGGCCTGTTGTTTCAATGGCTGCTGAAACGCCGTGAAATCTTGCAAGAAGCTCAAACAAATTCTGAATTATTGAACATTTCTTATAGTCTATAACAGGGTCAGTCACACTGGTGAACCTGAATGTCTGTCCCTCTCTGGCTGGCTAAGTGACTAAGTGATGAAGTCACACCATTGGCTAGTGAAGTGTTTCACAAACTGACCACTCTTCACTCAAACAGTGAAGTAGCCATCAATAGTGACATTTGATGCACTGAAAAGATCCTTCACAGATTTACCACCATGCTGAGCACTAAGCAGGGTTCAAAAGTCTGGTCAGCATAGAACTGAATGGTTTTAAACTCTGAGTCCGAGTCAGAAACCAAATAATATTTCAGTTCAAGCAGATTCTCTGCTTCCAAGAGTTTAATCAAGAACATCAGTACCATTTCCAAATTCTTTGTTAACATATGATCTTTTTTCATCCATCAGTCTCTTAGATTTAGATTTGCAATAAATTTAAAAGCTGGATGCTTCTTGTTCGAAGTTGCTTCATCTGAAGCCCAAGCTCACTAATTAGGAGTACGCCAATATCAGGTTGCCCTGGGCACCAGCCTTGAATAAGCATTTGTGAAGGTCATCCCACTCAATCAGTTTGGCTTGTTATTAAGTCAGTCTAAAATTCATGACTCACAACACTTTCATAGGCTGTGAACATCTTAACCTGTGACTCTATTTCTTTTAATTCATAAATAATGAACAGATTAGAAGGGAAGGTATGTTTGGGTCATTTGAAAACAAACACAGGTTTATACCCTAAGAGAGCAAAGCAAAACATACCCTTAAACATCCTACACATCTTTTGTGATGTCCTGTCCTCCTTTCACTTTGATTAAATCTCTATTACCCAGATGGTGTTTTGCAAATTTCCCACACATTTCTGCACATTTAAAGTATATTAATTTCACATCTTTCTTTTTAAATCAGACATTCTCTTCTATCAAAGCAGCAGCTTTGAATTACAACTAGAGGCTGACCTCCTGTGCAGATTTTTTAAGACAAGATGTGACCTGAATGTGGCATCTAAACTTAGCCATTGGCATACAGTCAGTTACATAGTGAAATGCACTGATATCTTTCAAAAGCAGGCACAATTATATGGTGTGTCAAGCTTTGTAGAATTAAATTCATTTTAAAGTTTAACATGTGTCTTTGTGCTCTACTGGTTTAATCACTGTGTCATAGGAGCGTACACATTCTTGTACATGAACACAGCAAGAGCCTTATACTTTTTGCAAATATAGGTATAAATCAGTGCAGGAACACAAACAAAAAGCCTGGAATAACTTAATGGTATCAAACAGCAAGCCTAAGACTTAAGACAGATTGTGCTGTAAATGATTGATTATTGAATAAATACGACAAGCATATGAGGCAGCCTATAGTGTCTGATTTTCATCCTTCTTGAAGCGTAGGTAGGACTCCTGAATTTGATTCTTCTCTTATGCTCTGGTGCCACACTGCCAGAAGCAAGGAAATCCAAGTTGGAATGAACAGCAATGTGACAGGCTTGAAATTTAAGTGCTGGATGAAGGTAATTTTAAAAAAAGAAGAAGAAGAAAGAAAAAAGGCTATACTGAGCTGAACATCAGTATAAGCATGAAAACCCTTCACAAACAGTTGTCAGGGTAACAATTTAACCATGTTCTCATTTTTCGCCAGGAAACGTACACATTTTTTTTTTTTTTTTTATTGAAAGTTTTGTAATTATGACAGACATCCACATGAAAAAAAAAAAAAAAACAGTAAAAAAACCAAACAAACAACTCATGGTCATCGCTTCACTCTCATGGTATGTTTAGACCAAACACAAATCCCTCTTTTCCCATGATTATATATAGAGATACAAAATTTGAGCCTCAGTCATCTTTATGGACCGCCAGCCCTGTATCATTCAGCTTTGATATGGAAACAGAAAAAAATAGGAAAGGGAAAGTTTGTAAAATCAAAATTCATTCTATATCTCACAAATGTTCATTTCTGTGCAGATTGTACCTTCTTATTTTCCTTTGGCTTTGCTAAAATATAACGTCTTATTGCAGATTATATTCTGCCACTGAGAACCTCATAAGCTCTTTTATAAAAAGGTACTTTAATTTAGCAATACACACAAAAAAAAAAAAAAAAAAAAAAAAAAAAAAAAAAAACCCCAACGTACACATTTTGATGTCATTCGTGACATAAAGATCCTGAATGAAGATCTGTACCTTAAAGTGTTGGTGATTGAAAAGCACTGTCTTCAAGTTTACGGAACAAACAATACAATGTTAAATGTAAATAGACATGACAAATGAATGCTTCCAGTGTGGAGATAATTTAATGCACAAATAACACTTGAATAAATGAGGGTCCAAGCACCACCTATATGACAGAATCCTGCCAAAATGATTGAACTACTGAGTCAGCGATTGAATTATCAGCAAAATAAATGTACTGTATAAAAGTAAGTGAATAAAAAATGCACTAGTGCCATGCTTGGCACAAGTGTTTATATAAGACCACATATAGATTATCTTGTTTCATGAGGTGAATACATGCATGCATAAACCCACTTTAAAAAGATGCACCTTCGTTGTTAGCAGGTTATTCACATCCTAGTCAGATCTGCTTGTTTGCAACCAGTTTCATTTCAGGTGCTCTTGCAAGAGTGAGTTGGTCATCACTGAAAAAAACTTGCTGCGTTTGCATTCATAAATCTGCAGATTGTTGGCAGAAAACTTTCCACTCAGTGCTTTTCTGAATTGCGACCGCAAGCAAGAAGTCTAGCTCATAGTGTTATAAAGTTGTCAGAGTAGCTGACACGACCACCAGAAACATGAGAAACTATCACTCGTGATACATGACCTACAGCTTTGAAAGCCACCAGTCGATATCTTTGTTTTCCAGTAATAAATAAAGAGGGAAAGAATGTCATCATTGCTGTGCATTTATTCAAGTTGACCAAAAAATTATCACTACTTGTATACCAGGACATATATAAATACTGTGTTGGTCTGACAAGACCAGTATTTTTCCTCATCTCTTTGTTTTTTGTTTTGTTTTGTTTTGTTCTGGCGGGTTTTCTGTTTTTTTCTAATAATGCATTCTTACTATGACCAAAGAAGGCCATGTGTCTTTAAACTTTGAACATAATATAAGACCTGAAAGCTTTTAACAGTGAGTTTTTGGGTTACAATGACACTGTGAGACCAGTGGCCCACCTCTTTTTGTTTTTTGGGTGTCAAATATGTGGCCCGGGGGCCAGAATTGTGGGGTTTTTTGTTTGTTTGTTTCTTTGTTTTTATTTTATTTTTTTACAATCCAAAATTAAATCATCTGTTTTTCAAAATTTAGCCACAGTGAACACATTTTATGTGAATTAACAGAAGCTTTCCATTTCATAATTACAGCACAGTCTGGCCAATAAGCTACCAGCACTTTTTTCTGTAATTTTACACATTTCTCACAATTTAAGTCTCAAAGAGTTGTGCTGACAAATTTCTTCATTTGCCGCAGCAGCATTTCTTTATCATGTACAAAAATTGAGATTCACTGTGAATTTCCAGGTCTCCCTTGAAAAAGAGGTTTTTAATCTCAATGGGATCTTCCTGGTTAAATAAAGGTTAGATAAAAAAAAATAATTAAAAAAAAATCTTGTCTTTAAATTTAAATAGCGAGAGGTTAAATGGGTAGTTAACTTTCTTTAGACAGAAAGGGGAGCTTCACCCGTCTGGCCCACTAGAGATCAAAGTGGGGTGTATGTTGACCACGATGGCTTTTGTGATCTTTTGTATGCATGCAGTCATGGGTTGATTATAAGGACATTAGTTACCCTCTGACTCTACTTCTAGCTTTGCTTTGATACTGACATTTTTGCTTGTTTGTCTTTGTTTTGTTTTCTAAGATAAAGTGCGTTTAGGGGGTGTATGTTTGATCCACAGCAACACAAACACTTCTAAATAGTATGGCGTGTATTGTATCTCTTTAATTATATAAATGTGCTTCAGGAATGACATTCTTCCCTTTGCTAGGTGTTTTATCTGAAGTTTTTCAGTACAACTTTACCTGTTCTACAATATGAAACACAGCTTGGAAACTATTCCCTTATTGAACATCACTGAGAATACAAATATCTGCCTTTACCCTCAGGTGCTCCATGTCATGAACAATGAAAGTCTTTTGGAAAAAGGAGAGAAATCTGAGAAGTACAACACACGAATGCACTTGAGACAATCTGGCCACATACCAGACTGCTTTTGATTTATAGTTTGTTTTTTCCCCATCCCTTTTTCTAGAATTTTCCTGCATTACTTAAATGGGAATACTTAATTGTAGCTTCTTTTTAAGCTACATTTTTCTCATCTGTACATGCTGACTACATAATCACACTAAGACAACAATAGAGGGAAGAATGTGGTTTAATACATCAAAACATGTTACAGAAGCAGAGTGATAAAATAAGCAATTATCGCTGTCATGTTTCTCATTGAGCTTTCCTGTCGCTGCTCAGCGTGCACGCCCAATATTGATATCTCTATCTACCTTGATCCTAATTATGCTCAGAATAATAGCTTGCTGACATGTGAAAAGCATGGCCTTATGGGAGCAGGATACTAAGCATAGTCTTCAGAAGCTTTCATTATGATGTTCTAGGGGCCTATAATTTACCACTAAAATCTGTTTTGCTGTTCAAGGAGATAGGAGTTCACAGTCATTTACAAACCATAGGCTTTTTTTACATGTACCACTGGCAGTGATTTGCTTTTGCAATATTTTTTATTTGCTTTGCACCTTAGCAACAAATCCCAAATGGGAAAACGTTTGGTAAAACTGAAAGGAGCGTCAATTTAGTCTCGTAATAAGCACTATCAAGGTGATTTTAAGCAACATACTCATACATACACATGCTTATCTCAAGCTGAGTGTAGACAAATCAATCTAAATACTACCTAAATCACCACTAAAAATACTGCTACTTGACATTTAGAGTACGTTACTTTCATGCCAAGTCTGCTTTAGCACAAGGAGAATGTGTATTTGGTTTCTCCCCCAGATTTCCGGCTTCACTTTTGACTAACAGACCAATAAATAGTCTGGTACATCTGCGCAAACTCCAGATAAGTGAGGCTTTCAGCTAATTTTAGCAATATTTTGTGACTTTTTTAGGTCTGGTGTCTCAATGGTTGCACAGTTGCACTTTATCTGAACTAAAAGATATCACTATGGGATTTCCACAGTTAACAGCTTACATTAAAACAAGATTATATTACAAGACTCCTGAAATACTGTTTATAAATATGAAAAAGATGCAGTAAGTTTGAATTAAATTGCATACATTTTCAACTCAGAAATTTGTTGGACACTGGTAGAAAACATTCACTCACAAGGCAGAAGGGACAGAAAAGGAACACATACATGTAAGGAAAGGTCTTAATATATGGGTTATCCCAACTGGATCTTCATCAAGTCGGGGAATATGCACTGGAAAGAAGGTCAGATGCCAACTAGGGAGAAACAGGATGACAAACGGAACAACAAAGTCATCCCTTATGTAACAGGTTTGCGGACAAATTTTCTCGAAACGCGACATCCAAGTGTACTTCTGACCCTGCTACACCCTCAGACAAAAAACTAGTTCATCCCAAGGACAAAACTTCCAAACACAAGCTAAGCAGCAAAGTTTATGCTGAGCAATACAGCGAGGAGTGCTCTATCCTCTACACCCGAGGAACCAAACAGCCACTCCATAAATGCATGGCACAACATAAAAGAGCCACCTTGATAGAACAAAACTCAGCGATACATCTGCACCTAAAGGATAAAGTTTAAACTTTCAAGGATGACAGTGTTCACATTTTGGAACGAGCATTAAAAGAGCTCTTCTAAGTCAACTGTGAATGACCATCATTGAACAGAGGTGGTGGCATGCAACAACAACATGAGATCCCTTCCCAGGCTTCTCAACTCCCACTCACATCTTCCATGAGGTGACGTCAATAGGTCACATGATAGGGTATAGCAAGGTCTCATTCATTTGAAACCTCTGGTGGTAAGAACACGTGCTTTTTTTTCACTACTTGGCTCATTTCATGGTTCACATGATTAATAACGGGTCAGCAACCACTTCTTAAAGGATAACCCCCACTAGGGTTTAAATACATGGAACTGTCCACCTGTCCAGTCAACTTCTTTTCAAGCTCTAAAGACTTTCATGACTGGATGACTGAGGCCACGTACACAGGTATTTTTGAAAATGGAGATTTTCCGTTTTTGTTTTTTGTTTTTAAATCCTGTCCACACGTAAACGCCAAAAACGAAGGAAAAGGCTGCTAGGAACATGCTAAAGCAACAGGTGGCGATATATTCCTAACTGTAGAAATGTTGGCCAATCAGAAGTCTAGAAGCCTGGGTGGGAAAGACTAAACAAAGATGGCCCATAGAAGCATAACTGAGTCCTATGTGTGGAGGAACAGTAACTGTGTGTGCATATGTAAGCATTTAAACACTGCAGAGAGTAAAATTAACAGTAACAATATTTTGTCTAAGTCCGCCATTGTAGAAATTGTGACGTCAAAAAAGGCGCACACCTTTGACGCTGAGTTTTCTCCTTTTCCTGGTCCACACGTAAACGCAAGAACTGAGTTTTTGAAAATCTCCACCCTAGCAGGAGTTTTTAAAAATCTCCGCTTTCAGTGACCGAAAACGTCGTTTACGTGCGGACGAAAGGTGCAAATGCATAGGAAAATCTTTGTTTTCGAAAATACCCGTGTACGTGTGGATGTAGCCTGAGAACCTACCTACAAAGCTACTCGGACTTCCTTGCACCTCTACTTCTGAAACTAAAGATATGTGCTTGTCATCAAGGATGTGGGTGGTACTGTACCTCCCATTTATATCAGCTGTGAACATCAAAGTGAATTCAAACAGCATCACTTCACTCAGGGAAACACCAGGCTTCAAACGAAAAGAAACCAACTCAGCTATAAGGCGTGGTTTGCCCTGTGCATGTCCATCACATTCTGACAGGTATTTCAAACTGTCTCTTCCACTTTGTGAAAGCTTATTCAGGATTTCTTCTTTTGTGTAATAAACAATTTAGCAGGATATTAATAGATGCATCTGCAACTGACACAAAGGATTTGGTCTCTTTGAAGCATGGTTAGTTGGCTCATCATGCTTTGAAGACTCATATCAAAGAGCTAATCGGCATGCTTTACAGTTGATAAATGCTGTTAATTGCCTTTGAAAATTCTAATGCTCATGTTTATTGAGGAATTTATGAATGAATGAAAATTAAAAAGTGACTTTTACATTCAAGTGTAGATGTCATTTCCTCTGCTTCTCTAGAAATTGTGTAAAGATAATCTAATCAGCGTTTTTGTTGTCTGAGTGATAAAGCAGTCCTCATTAGCTGCAGTGTAACACCCACCACCTGAATCAGTGGATGACACCAAGTCATGAAATGCTTACTCCCAAAGGGTTATGTAGCTGCATCACAACTAAACTGCTTGCAGTAACTATCACATTAACTTCCAAATTATTTAAACACTAACATTTAAAAATGATTCATCGTACAGAGATTTAAACAATCTTAACATTTTGACGGATTATTTCATAAGTTTTCTGATAGCTTTATTATCCATCTTTCTAAAAGTGATGTCTTATTATAATCACAACTTATCAATTCTAGTGTAGGTACCACAGAAAACTATGATAAACTATGTATAAAATGAAATTTACTTGATTAGTACGCATTTACATTATATCTAATGATTCAATATTTAAATATATATATTTCAGTTACATTTCATGCAAAATTATTGCTTTATGTTTATTTTTTACGCCAACACTTTTGCACCAGTCAAACACAGATTCTACATGTTTTAGCCTGACGCCATCCCCACAGGGCTGCAGATCAGTGGCCCTGAAGTGAACACTTTGGGTCACAATCATACTTTCAGTTCAACTCCAAAGAGCAACACTTACCTGATGACTTTGTGTTAGGCTTAGATTTAAAGCTGTTTGATAAGCAGTTTGCAGAACTAATAAGAGCGGAACAGCTTTGTTAACAGTAGTCTTGGGAGGGGCAACATTCAGCTCGTATTTCATCAGGCCTCTGATTGCAGGGATTAATTAACTCTGCAATCGCTGCATGTGTCTCGGAAGTGTGTTTCCATTTTGATGTGGGAATTCTTGATACAGATTTACTGTAGCCTAATTGGTTTTGGCAAGATTACATAGATTTTTTTTTTTAACTTACGTAAAGAAACAGTTTTTTTTGAAAGACGAAACATGCTGAAGTAGCACACTCCATGACATTGCCCCATATGGTTTGTGAACCTGCCATTCATGTTACATTTCACTAAAGAAAGTAAATAAACAATGCTTTAACCCACAACGCTTAGCAATGTAGTAAGGAGATAATAATTGCCTGCTGCACATCAGTCACACCCCCCACCGCATTCCCTATAAATTTTATATTTACAACCAAAAAGAATGTAAGAACCAAAATACATCCACAAGCATTAGTGTAGCCCATCATAAAATGCTATACAAATAAACACATTATTATGTTTCAGTAGGACATCATAGTGAGACTCTATACTGCTGTTTTGCTAATTTTCTGTGTTCTTTATTGCAACATGGGAGATTTCTCTTCTGCCAAATGTGAAATAAAATGAATGTAAATAAACTGAGTTGATAACATTAAAATGACACTAGTTATCTTTGGCTTTGGACTGGTCTTGGGTGATGTAGCTCAGGAGGTAGAGTAGGTCTTCTACTAGTTTGATGGTTAGTGAATTGTTCCCTGGCTGCTCCAGTCTGCATGCATAAGCATCCTGGGCAAGATACTGAACTCCAAGTAGCTCTGTGCATGTGAATGGGTTAATAAGGCATGCTGTGTAGAGTGCTCAAGTAGAGAAGAACTGGCAACCTGTCCTGAACTACTGAGATAGGTAAGTACGAAAGGTGTTTGTTTGCTTCATGTTTTGTTTTTTAATTGCATCACCTATAACTGCAAAGAGGTTTAGGGAATAGTACAGGCGCATTGATGGATGTATGCTAGCTTGCACTAGCACAAGGTTTATATGCAATAATGTTTCCAAGAAATACAGGCTTGTTATGTGGTTGTAAATATCCTCAATATCCTATCCTTGTGTTTTGAACAAAATATCAATGTTTTATGTTTTAGCAGGAGGTGCCATACAGTTACGTTTACACTGTTATGGTCTTCTTTTGGGTTTTGTTGGGGGGTGTTCTTCTTTTCTTCTTATTGTTTTAATGCAGTGGTGCTGTTTGTTTGTGACAATCTGCATACATACATTTTTTTTAATTTATTTGTTTTTGACTGAGTATTATTTCTAAAATTCTGATTAATGAACCCACAGATCATTTCTGTTCAGAGCTGATTGATTTCATCACGGTACGTATATATATTTCGAACAGATAAAAGTTGCAATACACCAGTAAGAGAAGTGCTACTTCCAGTTGATGTAAAGTAATTTTAATAAAAACAGACACTGCTAGCTAAATGAGCCTGTTAGTGTGACCTGCATGTTTTTGACATTCATCATTTGTTAAGCTGTGGCTCCATTAGTACCATGCTTACTATGCATATGAAACGGACCAACCCAGCAGAAAGTAAAAGAAAAACACATCCTTCTGGGTGCAGTGCAGTGTTCTCTGAACAACATTTAATCTGCAGTTGTAATTATAGTCTTTTAAACAGTGTTTTGTTTTCTTACAATGGATAAATAGTTAGAAACTGAACTCTCTCTGGATTCATATTCATCTTTTCAGCAGCACCTGTAGCTACACGCCCACACCAACAGCCTCTTTTGTTTTATGCTTTATTTCTTTTTTTTTTTTCTTCCATAGTGCTATTTCTGGTTTGAATGCCCACTACAGGAGGTTGTGCTTGCCAACAGAGGATATCGTCACACTTTTTATCTTGACCTCAGGTCCACCTTTGTCATGGTTTTCACACTTTCTCTCTCCTAGCATGAACCTGGGGGTACAGAAATGGTAAAATGTTCAAACCTGCCAAAATATCTAAAGGGATAAAGGGTAAAGAGGTCATGTAGTTTCATGTAACCGCAAAAAGTTTGGCTGCCCAGTGGAAGGACATATCTGGCAGTATATGTCTGCGCCTTGGCCAGTGTGCAGACAGGACTGAGTGGTCCTCCCTCGGGGCTGCCACTCTCTGCCTGCCAAGAGGATGAGGCACACTGTTGAGGTCTCTCTACACAGCAGCACCCCTGGGACCTGAGTGTATGGGTGTCATGTGAGCAGTGAGCACCCACACCAGGTTTGGTTTACTCTTTTAGATATATTCCAACAGAGGCTTTAATGAGTTTCAGTTTTATCAGGCACAAAGAAATGAATTTTCCTTTCAACAATCTTCCTCCTGCCATTTCAAAGAAACCAGGAAATAAATCCTTTCAACCAGTTTGAAAGGTTGACAAAACCTGAATGTCTAGCATATATTCCTGCGATATGAGTTTCTGCAGTGTTTACCAAATAAATATTTTTATTACCACATTTTTAATGCCAGTGTTATTTCATCTTTGTCAAAGGAACGAGGTTTATATTAATCAAATATATTATGTGTTTGTAAGAGTTTTTCAGTACTTTTCAACACTAATTCTTATCAATGTAATTGATTATCTTGATCTGGAGCTCACATAGTAACATTAACCCCCAAAAATAGCTAATTTTAACTTTTGGTTCAAAAGGGCTTCCCTTGTATTAAGAATCATTTACTTTTTAGCAGGTTTGACTAGAGTTTGACTAGAGGACAGAGCAGTGTTTCCAATAGGCCTGAATTAAAGAGGACAGGGCTGCCAGGTTCATGAATAACTTATCGTGACAGCAACAGAAAGCGAGAAAAATGCATTTCATGATCTGCACATGTAGTGAGAAAAACCCAAACTGCAACCTGTTGCACTTTTATTAAAGAGCAAAGTCATTCAAATCTACTACAAAATTGCTCTATAAGAATAGATCTGAAAAATAAAGCCAGTCAGTCCCTGGAGCCCCATCCTGTCTTCACCTAGGGCCCAATTAGAGGAGTTGTAGTGACAAGTGAAGCATTACTGGCCTGAGCCAGCCAGAGAGATCTGGACTCTTGTTTATCTCTTATTTCAATTGTAGAAACCACATTAGAATTCTTCTTGGCACGCTATTAATAAGTGCCAAAACAACGTAAGCCGCATGGCCAATATATGTTCAATTAGGATTACCCAGAGACACAATTCATTGAGAGTGTGGAGTTCAAGTCTTTGTGGAGCTTGTCAAACTGCACAAACTTCCATACAGCTTTAAAGGGTTCGGATTTGCAATTAACTAAAGCAACAGCGAGGAGAACAATGCACCTACCCAGCCACCCCCGCCCCAAAGCCTTTCCATTATTTTAACAAGCACAACAACATATTGTATGCTAATAGATTTCCTCCCAGTCCTCTAGAGCTCACCCTGCCTGTTGTCAGTCTTGTTGATTAACAGGAACACAATTAGAATTTCAGGCTCCTGTTTAGCATTAGTATTCTTGATATACAGCTTAATGCAGCTACACAGTGCTCTAAGGTGTCACCCACATCCTTTACCTGGCTATTTCATCCTCTGGAGGTGTATTTATCTGACCTCAGATGAGTATCATTCTTAACCCCTTTATTGTGTTAATTTGAGTGATCGCATCTCAAACAAAGCCCCTAGCCCTTCCAAGCGCATTCTAATTCTAAAATACAATACTGTACGTGGAAAAATTGAAGAAGATGCTACTGTAATTTGACTTTTACTGAGCAGGCTAATTCAAGGCACAGTTTTAGTACAAAAACAAAAAGGTCTGGGGGAAAAAAAGTATTACTAACATTTTTAAACATAAAAAACACATCATGCGGTCTTGTAAAACAAAGTTAATTAGAGCTCCATCCATCCATTCATTTTCTTTCACTTATCCATTTCAAGGCATCAGCAAGTGGGTGCCCATTGCAGATGTCATAAAGCAAGTGCTAGGGTACACCCTGGACAGGTCACCAGTCTAATACAGAAAGACAGACAGTCGTCACATTCACGTGTAAAGCCAAATTTGAATCATTAGTTAACCTAAGAAAGCAGCTCAATGGATTGTGGGACACCCACACAAGCACAAGGACCACATGCAAACTCCACACTGAAAGACAGCCAGTGGATTCAAACCCAGCACAGTGCTTATCTATCAAAAAGAAAAAAGAATGAGGAAAAAATTAGATAAACTCATTTCTGATAAGTTAAAAATTTGATATTTAGAAACTGTCCTACAGTTCACTGGAGAAAACTGTCAACTTTGTCAGCCATGGCAGTCCGCTGTAGTTCTTGTGGTCTAATTCATGAACTTTTCTAAAGGATTCCCCCTTGTTAAGGCACTACAAGCCATTTTCATCCATCCCCACACACATTAATGCAGTGCTTTATTCTGTGCACTTTACGCACTCTCACATCCACACCAATGCCTTAACTTAATCTAACATGTATCTCTTTTTACTGGAGGAAACTGAAGCACCCAGATAAAGCCAAGGAGGGAGAGAGCTTACCACTGCATAATCCTGCTGACCATTATGATACTGCTATAAGCCTCAAATTAAATTTTGAGGCTTATAGCCTCAAGTGTTTACTAAACTATGACAATCCCCTGTCACACAGACCTCAAAACTGGTTGGCAGCAACCAGTTGTCAACCACCAGTTTGGGGGGAAACTAGATGAATGCAAGTGGTTCCTGGCAGTGACTCTGAACTTGATTGTTAACGGCCCATTCATGAAGGTGAAGTGGACAGTTGGTGTCATAACCAATGAGACTGAATACGCAGGACTCGGGAGATCAGATTTAGTGAGTTTATTTACAGTGCTAGTGAAAAAGTAGCTATTTACAAAATCGTCATGAAGGGACAAATCCACAGTCTCTATTTACAAAGCCCTTGACAAGAAAGGCCCATTGGTCCATTAATAATAATGGATTGCATTTATATAGCGCTTTTTGAGACCCTCAAAGCGCTTTACAATTCCACTATTCATTCACTCTCACATTCACACACTGGTGGAGGCAAGCTACAATTGTAACCACAGCTGCCCTGGGGCAGACTGACAGAAGCGAGGCTGCCATATTGCGCCATCGGCCCCTCTGGCCATCACCAGTAGGCGGTAGGTGAAGTGTCTCGCCCAAGGACACAACGACCGAGACTGTCCAAGCCGGGGGTCGAACTGGCAACCTTCCGATTACAAGACGAACTGTCAACTCTTGAGCCACGATCATAGCATTAGCGCTGCAAGGGTTTCTCCACAAAAGACAGAAACGGGTAAAATGATTGTGGCAAGTAAAACAGTTGCACTAACATGTTTAGTTCAACACCCAGGCGACAACTGAAGGTTTGCTCCCAGCATAAGTAGTGGCAAACTGATCGGCAAATGACAAACATGTGAGCTTGATTGCTTCAGGTGTACTGGAGAGGAGGGTGGGAATCTCAGAAGAATCCCACCCCTTCGAGGCAACACACACACATAAACACACACAAACATCCACACACTCATATTCAGAGAGAGGAGAAAAAGAAGCCAAAGATCCACAGGAGACTGGAAGACCATGAAGTGTCAGTAATCACCAGTCACTAGAGAAAAGTGTATTCTGTGACCAGCTGAACAGTGTTTGCTGGAGGATGCTTGCTGTCAATCAGCAACATCCAGTAACCACAAATTGTTGATGCTGCACTGCAAACCCACTTGCTTTGGTCATTAATATTTAGTCTTAGTCACCCAGCAAATATTCACCAAGTGGTAATGCAACTGTATGCTCAGCCTTAACCGGAAACAGTTGACCTTCAATGTAAAAGTTGCAACTTTTGAAATGTTGGTTACAACCCTAAGGAACAACTTTGACTTTCCTTAGGGCTTCCTTGAACATTCTTAATTTCCAATTTGCATTGCACTTTTTCAGATTTCGCTACGGTTAATAAAGTAAATCACAGGCAACCATGAGCCTGAGGCTCAACACCAACAAGACCGAATACTTAGAGGCTGGCCCCCAGACCGACGGCACGATCAGCGTCGATGGAGAAGATCTGGCGAAAGTACCTCATTTCAAATACCTCGGATCGATGATCAGCAATGACGGCGATATCCTACTAGATGTACGAGCCAGGATCAACGCAGCGTGGATGAAATGGCGCCAAGTCACCGGCGTCCTGTGTGACCGAAGAATGCCCAATCGCCTCAAGTCAAAGATCTACAAGAGTGTAGTGCGCCCCGTCGCCCTCTATGGATCCGAGTGCTGGCCAGCCACCGCAAAGCACGAACAAGCCCTTCACACGATGGAAATGCGGATGCTGCGATGGTGCCTAGGCCTGACACGATGGGACCACGTCATGAACACCGACGTTAGAAAGAGGATGGGAATCGCGCCAATCACAGATAAGATGCAAGAAGCGAGGCTGCGGTGGTACGGACATGTGGTACGGAGCGATGAGAACTCAGTGGTGAGAACAGCACTGCGGCTCAGCCCCCAAGGACGTCGACCTAGAGGCAGACCAAAGCGGAGATGGATGGACTGAATCAAGGACGACGTGAAGAAGATCGAAGCCGATCTGACCGACGCCCTTGACCGACCCAAGTGGAGACGACTTTGCAGAAAAGCGGACCCTGCAACCGAGCGGGAAAAACGCTAGGAGGAAGACAGGCAACCATCACATTCTGCTAGCAACCAACCAACTGTAGCCTTTGTGATCAGTTTTAACTAGGAACAGCCAATAACCTCCAACAACTATTCACCAGCAAATCTGGGAATACAGTTTCTTTTTTTACCTTTGTTTTTATACAGATATTTCATTACAATACTACATGGCATATTTATGTAGTGTTAAGATAAAATCACTGATGAAAATAAGAAAAAACAGACAGACAGACAGACAGATAGATAGATAGATAGATAGATAGATAGATAGATAGATAGATAGATAGATAGATAGAAGCTGTGCTACCATGTGAGAGACGTTCCTCTGTAGCTCCTCACATCAATATTTATGTCAGCCTTGAAACCTTCAATACCAGTAAGGTTCTAATCAAGAACTCTTTGAAGTTGTTAACAGAATAAAAATTCCTCTACAGAGGATTCACTGTTTTCTCCTCCATTTTATATCACTGAAATTGTTTTTTTTCTTTTTTACTAATGCTGTTCCAAATCAGAATTTACTGTATGAACGTGTAGCATGATTGTTCAAATAAAAGCTTGTTGCAAATGAGACATTAGCTGTTGTTAGTCATATTAGTTGTAATTCAGTAGATCCTGCTTCTATCCCCACTCCTCCACAGACATCCCACACAGTTATCAGGCTCTATGAATAATATATTCAGAGCACTCTACCAGTATGATAATATGTTCGAGGGACCTGCCAGTTAATGATACACTTGTGATTCTGTGTATGAAAGGTTTACAGACACTGAAAAGTACACCATCTGGTAGTCTGAAATTTTACTTTTCAGTTCCTGAATCCTGAGTCCATGAATCCAGCTACATGTTTTACTTAAGAACAACAAGACACATGTAATGTATGTTGTACATGTTTAACATTGATGTGTTTACTAACACCAGGGTTAGTTACAGTAGATACCATTTTATACACATTTTAGAATAGCAATTAACTCTTCCTACACACCCATGGAACAGAAGGACAATTATGGTTGCGTATTGTGCAGCTGTTTGTTTGCCTATAGGGCACTATTCTCAAGAAACACACAGTCAAATTATCACCTAGATAATGTGTTTGGTTTATGGAGCTTAGTATGTGATTTTATTTAATTTTCCACTGGTGATGTTACTATGCTTGAAGCCTAAGAAAACTGACGTATCATCACCATTTGAGCTGTTATGGCATTAAGTGGTCAATATTTTATAATAAGGAATCTGATAACTATGTGTGAACAAGAGATTCGGTTGAATCTCAAAGAGAAACATCACAAAATTACAATGCAGAGTAGTTTAAGTATTTTGTTCTGTTGTTATTTATTTATGTATTGGATTAATTCTTAACATAGTCACCAAATTTGACAAGCAAGAACAGATAGCTGCTCTGATGAACTACTTGCAAACTACCTGCACTGACTTGTGACATCACCAGCTTGATATCACAAGTTCAGTGTCCAGTGAAAAGTGCCACTTCATGTACATGTTTAATACTTGCCTAGACACAACCACTATGGTGTGCATCATTTTTAGTTTAGCTAAACAAAACGGCAAACTATTTATGGATGTTACATTTTGTGATCTGTCACAAAATGCATACGTGAAAGGGAAGTAATAACAAATGCAAACATTAGCAGAGGTCTAAATACAAAATCCACATGAAAGGAATCCAAAAAAGTCTCAGCTATAGAAAAATACATGGATAGCAAACAGTCTGAGAAGGTACAAAGAAGAAGACAGCATGATACATATACAAGACGCGTTTTAACCAACATGTCATAGATGTAAGTAAGAAAGTAAAGTTTATTCATTAAGCACTTTTCGTGGACAGGCAGTCACAAAGCGCTGTACACGGAGGTTAAAATAAACACAACGTTAAAGAGTGAGACACAGGTGAGCAAGACACAGGTGAAAACAGTCAAGCCACAGCAGCAAATCACATTAAAAGAACTCACACGTGAGAGCATCAGGAAATCAGTTAGAAGGCAAAAACAGGAAGTAAATATGAAAGGCAACACACAAAGCAAAAAGCAAGAACCAAAGTAAAGCCGGACGAAAACCAGGTTTTCTGCAACTAATTTTGAGTTTGACAGTCTCGTCCCGCTCCACCTGAACCAGCTGACAGACGCTTTGATTAATTTCATCATTCTTGAAGTCGCTGTCAAACCTCAGAGCAGAGTGAATTAATCTGTTTTCTTCTTACAAACACTGAAATCCCAGTTAGACATTAGTTTGGTGTGTTTTGTACTTAACGTGATTGCTTTATATTCAATCAGTAGTTAGTGCAAGGTTACAAACAGCAATTACATCAGATTTATTATAAGCGAAGAATAAACTCTATTAACTCTGTGAGTCTGGGCAGTAGGGAAGCTGTCAGGCTGCCTGCCAGTTTCCTTGAACTGGACACATTTATGTTACTGTAGCAATAAATGTTTAAATCACACTTCTCCGTATCAAGCTTTAGACACATAACGCACTCATCTGTGATATCTCATTTACTGTGTTGCAATCAGTCGCAGTGGTGGAAAAATGTCTGTCACAGTTGGAATCTTGGAGATGTTGTGAATCAAAGTAAAAATGACTTTAAAATTGTAAGACCTGGGTTAAATGTGCTTTAAAGTGTTTTTTAAAATACAGCCTGCAGACAGTCTGACTGTGTTCTGAACATCTCTGGTTAAATATCAGTCAAAAGAAATAACCATGTCAAACAACCTTTTCCAAGGTTTAGAACCTAAAATTTAAAGTATGAACCTCACTAGCTCATTTTTCACTGAAAATCACCTAAATCAGCCTCAGTGGGTCTAAAAAGAACCAGACCAACCCAAAGGTAGTTTATCATGGCTCCATAAGCAAACCATATCTGACATAACTGAGGGAGGATTCAGGGTCACCTGATCCAGCCCTAACTATAAGCTTTATCAAAAATCAAAGTTTTAAGTCATATCTTAAAAGTAGAGAAGGTGTGTGTCTTCTAAATCCAAACTGGGAGCTGGTTTCACAGAGGAGGGAAAACTGAAGGCGCTACCTCCAATTCTACTTATACTATTGGGATGATGCAGTTCTATGAGGTTAAGATGGGGCCTGAATTTTCAAGATGTCGTGTGTCAGGAGAATGATTTTAAATTTAAACTGTGAATTTAACAGGTGTCCAATGAAAAGAAGCCAATATGGGGAATTTATTATATAATGTTATACAATAACATTATGCAGTAACTCTGTGTAATTGCTGTAATAGATTATAAAGTGAGAAAATATAAGAATAGTTTTTCTATGGTTCTTATCAAACTTTAATGGCAGAAATAATAAAATCTTCTAAAAAGAAAAAAAGGATTTTTACAGCTCATAAGTGTTTTATGTCTTTACTGAATTTTTTCAAAAAACTGCCCAGAGTTTATTCATGTCTGAGTTACTGCATCACTGGTCCATCAGTGAACTGTGGCCGATCTGTTTCTCCACATTTTTATTTTCAGTCACCTATATTTTGGTCCTGTCAGGTTACACCTGAATAATTTGATTTAAAACTTAAATAAGATTCTAAAAAGTATGTGTGGATAAATTATAAATTATAACCACACATGACAATAGAGTGGTCCAAGGTAATTAAAATCAATATTTTCTCCCATCCTGTTTTTTTTTTTTTTTTAAGATAAACCCACACTGACACACATACATATCGTTCAGTCCACTGGATTAAAATGGAAAGTCTGCTTTTTATTTAGCCATTGGTGAATTGTGCTATCAAAGCTTTATTGGTGGTTGCTTTCTTTCTACAGCCATGCGTATGTTTAACTCATGGTGAACATACTCAGAGTTGATTGGACTTATTTTTAAAGCCACAGTTTATTGAAGATGCTTCCAGGAACAGGGCCTTGTTCTTTTCAATGTGGCAGAAAATGTTACTGCTCTTTCCCGGTGAAAGAACAGCAGTGATACATATATAATTTTATCATTATAAAACGTGGCCAGATTTAGTATTAATGTGATTGCCTTAATTGGAACTGGATACTTTTAATCTTACATTTTGGTTTTAGATTATATTAAATTATAGCACTTCACCTTTTCTTTCGGTTGCATTAAAAAAAAATGAGATGCCAATGAAACCAAAAAATATGAGCTTCACATCAAAATGACATCCAAACTGACAATTCATGGAAAGTGCAAGGCTGGCATTTTGGTTTGTTGAGCTTAAATGCATTGGTGTTGACATTTTGGTAAATTCTTGCTCTTTTCAGACTTACATTGATGTCAGTGAAACTATATATTTCAAATGGCTCTCTTTGATTTACCTTCAGTTTTCTCTCTGCCTATTTATAGCTCCAAACTGCTGAGATTTCAACCTTGTAAATTTTAATCTTTAGATTTACCAAGCCAAGAACCACTTTGTCTTAAAGCTCAAAGTTGCTGCTTCTATCTTTAATGAGCCAAGTTCATCCCAATTATGTAAACATCAGAAGACACTCACAAAGCAGTGAGCTTTATTCAGATTAAAGGAAATGAGATGATCTTGACAGACATGTACTCCAATGTTTATCCCATTACATTTTAAAGGGTCCTAATACTCTGAAGCCTTTTTTGGTGGGTTTTTTGTTCCTTGTTTTTTATGTCTCGCAATGCCAGCATCTTCATTTTTATCTTGATAAAGTTAGTGTTCATTAAACAACAGTTTGATATTATGCACTCCTGAGAGACATATTTTTACAGTCTTATAAGCCGCTTTTTTTTTTCCTGTTTAAGCAACTCCACTTTCTATGTCACGTGAAACTTTAAAAAGCAGCTAGGTTGAACTTTTTTACTTTTGCTAGATGGCACAGAAAATCTAGTGATTTAAAACTAATTAGTACAATTTAATTAATGTACAACACCGGTTAATTTTTGTCCACAAAGTAACACATCCACCCTACACTCAATGGCAGCATCTCTCTCTTCCTCTGCGACAGGAAGTCTGGCATATAACCATACAACCACACACGGCACAGAGTGGAAGAAAGAAGGCTTTTGTCACAACCGTTGCCAACACTTGCCAGATTCAACAAACTAATGTGCGTACGCAATATTATCCACTACACAATTCACGCCAAAGTAAAAATACAATTATTGAAGAATTTGATTAAGAATTAAGGATTTGATTTGGATGTTTGTAAATAAAATGAATAAAATAAAATAAAAAATTTCACTTTTTGACTGATGTTTTTGCTTTGGTGTAACTGAGGACAACAATTAGAAACAAGTAACATCCTTTGTGTGTGTGTGTGTGTGTGTGCGCGTGTGCGTGTGTGTGTGTGTGTGTTCATTATCATTATTATTCAACTTCATTAATGTGTTAATTTGACTGGCTGCCTGGGTGGCTTTCACCAATTCCCCCATTTTCCCCATGAGTTTCTGTTTCCTCACTGCAAATAGTTAACCTCATTCACTTTAACCTTATTCCCTTAAGAAGGGCCACCATGGGGAGTCGAACTAATGAAGCGATTTTATTTATAGAACCTGCTTGTTTTTAGTGCCAGTGTTTCGAAAAAGTATTGCAAGAAAACGCGATAAAGTCTTTTTATAATTTGTCATACCCCTCATTTGAAATCTGCATTGATGTATTACACTGCTGTGCTATGGTCTAATTTGCAGTGCCATATTCAGGTAAAAAATGTGAATGTCAGTAGAACAAAGACAAAATATAACATAAAATCTATTTACACAGAATGAGTCACGTTAATGACTGATTACCTAATTACATTATGTAGAACTAATCAGTATCCCTCAAGTGCTGTAATTTTTTTGCCTTTTACTGTGGACCGCTGTAAGACATATTACTAACTATGTTATCTTTTTTTTTTTGTTTTGTTTTTTTTTTTTTTTTGAGTAACTACTTTTGTACTTTCAAGCATTTTCTGTGACAAAATACATTCTTGAGTTTAGATTTTTACAAAGCACTCTTTTTCCCCTCTGGTCTCCACAGGAATTTCTCTCCGCAAGTAATCTTTTCTGGACATCTTAACATCCGTACATTCAATTCAATCAATACTTTCCATTTGGACAATGAATGGATTTACGTAATTGAACCTCTGGGGTCTGCCAGTATACCATTCAGTCAAGTAAATGGTTCAACAGCTTACTGATAGCACTAATTTTGTTGCACTGAGCTGAAAACAGTGAAAACTGCAATATAATGACTAGAATAGTGTTCAGAGAATATACAGACGTACAGTGTAGCACTCACAGATGTTACACTGTATACAAACAGTAAGCACTAAAGCCAGCTGAAGGAATTTCCTCTGATGTCGCATTATCCTTTGATAAGCCTGTCAAAGACTCTGTAACATCTCTGACAAATCATGTGCAATTTCAGGAAGAAGATGGCATTTTTTGAGGGGGGGGGGGGTTCTGTCATTTTAGCAAACAGCATGAACTCTGGTAGTTCTACCTGCATGACAGATACTTGTATGATACAAACTTAATTCAGTAGTGCATTTTTCTCAGAAAAGAAACAGACGTCACAGTTTCCTTTGCACCTGCAGCTGATGCTTTCCTTCCAATAGCTCTTTTTTTTCTCAACTGCACTGCTTGCCTAAATGCAGCAATTAGATGAAGTCATTTACACCCTAGGGCTCTTTAGCAGGCAAGACTTCTCTTATCTGAATACATTTGTATTTCTGAATTGCATGTTAAAGAGTCATAAAAAGTGAGGAAATGTATTTGTGTGTATTTAAGCGCGTTTTCGTCTGTAAAAGACATCTTAGGCTATCTGATGTTTTGTCATCGTCACAGATTCATCCACAATTGCAAAAATCTTGAGGAAAAAGTGACATAGATGTGTTGTTACTTATTCTCAGAGGGATGGAACAGACTCCAATTCTGATATGATATTTTCAAACAAGCGTCTAACTTTGATGTTGCAGTTTTACAGAACTGCCGCACTCAGTCTGAATAGTTTGCGGCACATGAATCCCATCAAAAATTACGGAAACATGACAGAAAGCAGCCTCAAGAGATTACTGTAGATTTTCAGTCCAGTCGAGAATGCCTGAAATACATTTTTTCTGCTCACAGAGCGTGGAGTTGTTCCGCTTTCATGTAAACTAAAAGGAATTTCGAAATTAAGCATTTCTTTAGAGAAGCAAAGGTAAAATGTAAATTAACAGTTAAATGTCACACAACAGGTGGTTCCTTTTTCATCCAGCTCCACCTGTGTTTGTCATTGATTCAGTGCAAAACAATGATGTTGAATAATTATGCCTTTTAGCAAAACGTCCAAAGGACTGTGAAAGCACTACCCCACCCACAATAACACTAAACAAAACAACAGAACATATATTCATTTCACTACCTAATATAAGACACATTTCTTCTTATACTTCTTTAAGACTGTAGGCTTTATCCCTGCCCTTTAGTTTTTTTCCTGTTCTGTAAAGTGCAGCAAACTCAGGAATTACTGCTCCCAGTAACAGGATGAACACTATATCAAAACAATAATTTGCAATACTTGTGATGCTTACATCCTTGCTTGACCATTTGAATCTCCGATCTGATTAAAAGGCGACGAGCCTTTCTTAACACATTTGCACAACCTACTTTTATTCATGCAGATGTCATGCATGTCTTCAGAGGTGCATATAAGAGATGTGCTTGGTTTCAACTAACTGCTCCATGTCACATGTACTGAAAGCATGAAGCCAGCAATTATTACCTTTTAGAAACTGTACATTGGAAGATATTCCTGCATAATGCAGACACTGCTAAGTTGTGATCCATCTCACTAACTACCCCCCATTTTCAAAGTCAAGGTGGTTTCATCACCATATTCCCACACTAAGCTGCAATGTAACAATAAGGTGATATTCACTTAATATTTAAAGCAATTCAACCCAGTACAAATGCGTTTATGTGTTACTATAATACACAAATCTGTAATTGTTTGCCTTGAGGTCCTACTACACCAACAGGAGTAAAGAAATCAAAATTAGCACCTGAAGGTTCTCATCCAAATCGAATATTATCGACAACAGCATCTAATTTATGCAGGTTATATTATGCCGTCATCATGTTGCCTAGCAACCACCTATGAATGGGGTAAAAATAACTCAAGGTGTTTTGGGGTTTATGAACCTACAATACCTTTATAAAAATTACCTATCATTTTAATTCCCAAGCAATAACATGCAATTTGTGTCTGCAAAACTTGAATGCATACATGCATGATATTTTATGATGTCATCGTGATATTTAGCAACCACTTAATAATGGGCTAAAATCACAGGTCAAAGTTTTCAGATTATCTATCAGTTTTGAAAAAAATTAAAAAGGCTCAAGAACAAACCCCAACATAGAAAAGAACTACGATTCATTTGAATCCCAATAAAGTAAAATTAAATGCCCTTTATTTGTGATGGTAAGCATGACTGTAAAAGAAATACGTTCAATAAGAAGTTCAATAAGGTGAGATCATTTGAAAGGACAGGACCCCACAGAGTCTAGATGCTGGTGGTGGTGAAGATGATTGAGGCCTTGGTGGAACACTGAGTGATTTGGGTTAGGTGCAAATGGGGAGGAGGTGACTGATGGGCTCAAAGATTGTCTCATAGAAAGTGGGTGAGAAGATGATTTGACTAAAGAAATAGTGTCAGTTTTGAGATTGACAGTGTGGGAAAGTAGTAGTGATGAACAAACTAGCAGCCTGACACCCAGAAAAGCAGGCAGATGAGTGATTTAGATCTTCCTTATTAAACAATATGCAATACATCTATTTTTTGCCGCTTAACGGAGAAAATAGATAGGGTCATGGGGTGGGCTGGAGCCTATCCCAACTGTCACAGGACAAGAGACAGGTCAGTTGAACAGGTTGTCAATCTGTCACAGGGCTAGCACAGAGAGACAGACAACTATTCACACTCACATTCAGACTTATTCAGGATTGCCAATTAACCTATCTCCATGCTTGTCTTTGGATTATGGGAGGAAACCAGAGTACAGGGAGAGAACCGACGCAGACACAGGGAGAACATCCAGCCAGATGGTGGTTCTTCATGCTGTGAAGACATGGCTAATCACCACTGTGCCACCCTGTTTTTTGTTAGTACATTTTTAAAGCTCTTCTGACAGCATATATTGACCACGCAACTTTAACCAATTTGTTTTCCAAATGGAAGTTAAGTGGAAAATATCACAGAAAGTCAAAATATATTCTCCTAATATTCAATCAAACAAGAAGCATTACAATTGCATTCATGAAGCCAAATGAATGGTGGTGCAGTGGTTAGCACTGTTGTCTCACTGAAAGAAGGTGGAGTTTCACTCCACCATCTGGCCAGGTGTGTGTCTGTGTGAAGTTTGCATGTTCTCACTGTGTTTGCGTGGGATCTTCCTGGGGTACTATGGCTTCCTCCCACTGTGGGTGGGACCAATTAGTTAGTTGGTGATTCTAAATTTTCCATAGGTGTGAATGGTTGTCTGTCTGTGACCATAATAAGAATAAGCGGAAGAGAATGGAAGGGTGGAAGAAAAATTAATAAACAGTTTTATCGTTCATGAATTGCCATTAATCTACAGTATAAGGAACCTGCTACTTCTATTTCCTAGAACTTATTTTAATTTATGTATTTATTTAGCTCATAGAGCAATGTTTGAACCCCAGGTAAGGCATTAAATAAAAACAATTTTACCAGCTTTAGTGTAGCAGAGAATTTGGCTCCCCTGTTAATGGCCCTAATTAAGGAGCCTTAATTAATAATACAACGTCTTAAAAAACAACATAAGCGGTGGATGTTACTGAAGCTTTAGTGCCATTACAATGTAACTGCGTTATTAAGTGTTTTTAAAAACGCTTGAATGCTATCAGTCAGTTATGAATTACTATGGTATCATAGTAATTCTGTACAGAATACTGTTTGTTGTTGATAATAAATGATATAACGTGTATTTTCCAACTGTGATTCTCCAATAAATTTGGAAAGGGAAGTTTTAAAGCTTTTTGTTAAACAGCAAATGTTTTATTAAAAGGACCTTTTTATATTTTTCATTTTAGAATATGAAATAGTGTGAGTCTGATATGGTTGGATAATACACTGGGGAATGTTTCACACCCCAACAAGCATGAATTACTGGGCCAGTAGCGTAAATGAATAAAGGGAATGTTTATCTTCCACAGGACATGTGTTGCTTAAATTTAACCACATAATCTTTCTCAAATTTGATACAAAATGCACACAAAACTGCTGCAGGTCACACAGTTTCAGTTAGCTCATTAATTTTGTGGTAATTATGAAAACAAATCCTACGGGCTGTGTTCTCTGTATTCTCCAACTGTAAAAAAGAAAAAAAAAAAGCTCTTTAATATTATTTAGTCGTACACATTTTATTTCTTACATTCGCTATATTTCATCACATTGTACATATTTACATTTTTTAAAAAACACTTGTGAGAAACCACAAGACAGACTATTCTAACAGTGAAACAAGAAAAAATCAAACTAATCAACTGTTGTGTGTCAGATGACTGTTATCATTGTTTTTGCATTTCAAATTTTATTGATGAAAGCATTCAATTCTAAAATATCTCAGGCAAATCCAGCCATAACCAACTTTAAGATGAGAGGAAAATAATCTTTACACATTAGTCTAAATTCTGAGACTCTCTCTGGGTTATTTTCACCGCAGAAGAATGCTGATTTAATGTGAAGGGGTGTATATTCATTTCAGGGCACAGCAACAAAGCAACAAATGGAACAATTTTCTGGCATCGCTGACTCCGCTGCGAGATGCCAATGATGAAAGCATAAAGATGGCTTCATTCAACAGAACTTCACAAAATTGCATTAACATACTGAACATTCAACCGCCCTCTACCCACTTTGTTAGGTGTATGCCACTAATGCAAGGTTAGTTCCGTTTTTTCTTTTAATTCTTCATGGCATACATTCAGTGAGGTGTCGAAAACATGCCTCACATATTTTGGTCCATGCTGACATGATAGCGTCGTGCAGTTGTTGCAGATTTATCAGCTGCATATCGATGATGTGAATCTCCCATTGCAACACATCCCAAAGGTATAAGATCTGGTGACCGTGGAGGCCATTTGAGTACAGTGAACTTTTGTCACGTTAAAGAAAGCGGCTTTTTTATCCTGCTGGAAGCAGCAAACAGAAAAATGATCATAAAATGATGGATATGGTCAGCAACAATACTGGAGTCACTTGGTACATAGGGGCCGAAGAGTGCTAAGAATATATCCCTACAACATTATACTCCCTCTACAAGCATGAATGGTTGGTAAAAGGCAGGATGAACCCATGCTTTCATGTTTTTTATACCAAATTCTGACCCCACCTTCCAAATGTCACAATAGAAATCAAGACCCATTAAACCCGACAACATTTTTCCTAACTTTTGTTGCTTAATTTTGTTGAGCTTCTGCAAATTGTAGCCTCGGTTTCCTGTTTTCCCCTTAATTTTTTTTTTTTTTTTTTTGGTCTTCAGCTGCTGTGCTGTACATATTTTAGTGATATCACCTCAATGAATGGCCTCAGTCTGGTCATTCTCCTCTCACCTCTGGCATTAGCGAGGCATTTTTGCCTGCAGAACTGCCACTCGCTGGATATTTTCTCTTTTTCAGACCATTCCCTGTAAACCCTAGAACCCTACACCCTAGCTCCTTAAATAGTCAGACAAGACCAACTGGCAACACTAACCATGCCACCGTTCTTTCATCATATTGATGCTCAGCTTTAACTTCACCAAGTTGTTTTAAGGATATATACATGTCTACAGCAGGTTCCTGCCTTGTAATTGGCTGATAAGATATTCCTATATATACAAGCAACTGAACAGGTTTACCTAGTAAAGTGACTGTTGAGTGTACATTTGAACATTTTGTTTTATATTTTAAGATCTTCTTTTCCTCCACTGCTCTCCTTTATTTATTTTTGACAATCTTGGGGAGGTTTAGTCAGCTATGATGGCTAAACCTCCTTCCTTATTTGGAAAGAAACCTAAATCTCTTTCTGTACTGCTATTTTATTACATGGGAGGATCTGGGGAAATGTATAATACCACGTTTTTTCCTTCCCTGACTCAGTGGCTGGCCTGAGTCAGGGACTCTAGGTCTACAGGGTATTACAGGAACACTTTCACATCTCGTATTAGCAGTTTTATTTCTCATTATTTGTTTATGTGACATAAATTAACAGCTGTTATGTAAATTAATTGTCATCTGTGTTATTTCTGTACAAACTTTACAAGATTTAATTAGTTGCAGGCCTGTATTGTAGCCGTTGTCATTACAGATTAATCTGCTGATTATTGTCTCCATAAATTAATTCAGTCTTTGGTCTATACCAGGGGTGGGCAATTCCAGGCCCCGAGGGCCGGTGTCCTGCAGGTTTTAGATCTCACCTTGGGTCAACACATGAGAATCACATGATTAGTTCGTTACCAGGCCTCTGGAGAACTGCAGGAGCTAATTTAGCCATTTAAATCAGCTGTGTTGGTTCAAGGACACATCTAAAACCTGCAGGGACACCGGCCCTCGAGGCCTGGAGTTGCCCACCCCTGGTCTATACCCTATCAGAGGATGGTGAAAAATTATTTTCCAGGGTCTAAGCTGATATACTGCAGGCAATAAGCATTTTTTTTTTTTTATTGTATATCAAATATTCCAATAAAACATTCAGTACACTGGGATGAGAGGGTTGGGGTGTGGTCTCTGTTTAAGTAGACATAAACACTAATGTATCTCACACAATTTGCTAAGTGCAGTGTTATAACAGTTATCAAAAATAAATAGCTATAAATAGCCATTTATTTACCACATGTGTTTGCAGCTGCCACTAAAAAAAGTAGAGTATGCTAAGTGTGTGCTAAGACAATTTTGTTAACATTAAAAGAATGGCAAAAAGAATAAAGAAATTTCATATTCTCCGCTTTTTATTGGAAATGAATTCTGCTAAGATACAGCAGTATCGTGTCGGAGCATGTCAGGCAGCAAAACGGTACAGTGGTTAGAAGGTTCTACAAAGGTACTCTGTCTTCTTCCCACAGTCTCACTAAGTATGTTAAATGGTTATTCTAAATTGGCTGTAGGTGTGAATGGTTGTTTGTCTGTTCTATGTTAGTTCTGCAATAAACTGGAGACATGTCCAGTGTGTACATAAAACCATCTGTCCTTTTGTACCCATTCATCTTGGCAACTGTATAATAGGAGGGATTAACCACAGTATATGTGTAAAATGCCACCAAAAGGGATTATGCTGTTTTATTGATTAAACTATTGTGTAAGATGCTGTATATGGATTACGCGTGCATAGCTTATGTTTGGTCACGTATGTTTTTCGAGGATTATCGAAGTATTTGTGGGCTGACACATAGAAATGGACAGCCTTGTGCCTCGTGTCTGTGGAGTGTTTAGCATTACACGGTACATTGGACAGTCTTTGGCACACGAAGTCTATGTGCAAGTCAAGTAACTAAAAAGTGGTGTGATACAACAGTCCCTGAGTTCAACATGGAAAAGTGAGTGCACTATTGCAGTATTCAAACATGTTCCTCTATTTTTTGACCAACACATTTTGGAATCTGGCCACAACCCACAGCACACTGGTGATATGAAGAAGATTTCCTATATATTATGTTTGCAGCGTCAAAGGTCAATTCTAACATTTTATGTTTCAAGACAAAATTTTAAAAGATCGTCTGGGACATTACTGCTCTTAAAATTAAACGCAACCTCAGATTACCAACAAAATGTGACATGTTACACTATGCCAATATTTATTTAATAAAAATACATCAAAATGTAGATGCAATGTGTGGAAAAACAAGAGGGTGAGTAGCACTAGGTACTGCTAATGAAATAAATCTGATTAACTGGTGATCAAGTTTTGGCAGTTTGCTGAGATGGAACATTCATGTGTGTGTTAGCACAATGCCGAAGAGGAAAAGCATCAGCAATGATCTTAAAGAGGCTATTGTTGCTACCCGTCAATCTGAAAAGCGCTGTAAGGCCATGTCCAAACAATTTGAAGCCCATCTTTCTACCGTGAGAAAGATTATTCACAAGTCTAAAACATTCTATTTTCCCAAGAGTGGAATCCCCAGCAAATTCACCCCAAGATCAGACCGTGCAATGCAAAAAATCTAAGCGCTACATTTCAAACTCTACAGGTCTCAGTTAGCATGATAAATATTAAAGTTCATGACAGTACAATTAGAAAAAGACTGAACAAATATAGCTTATTTGGAAGGGGTGCCAGGAGAAAACCTCTTCTCTCTAAACATGATATGGCAGCATGACTCAGGTTTGCAAAATTGCATCTGAACAAACCACGAGACTTTTTGAATAATGTCCTTTGAACAGATGAGATGGTTTTGCACCCACGGGTAAAAAACTGATCATTGTCAGACAGAAAACGATTACTTTAAGTTATTGCTGCCAAAGGTGGTTCCACAAGCTATTGAAGCATGGGGTGTCCTTAGTTTTTCCACACAGTGCTTCTGCATGTTGGCTTAGTTATTGTTAAAGAAATCATGACCTGGTATAATACGTCATGTGGTGTTGTTCTTCTGAAGATGAGTTGAAATCATTTTAAAACCCTTTAAGGACCAGATCATCTTTTTTAATAATGTCCTGATATGTAAAACCTTCTATTTCACATGAAATATTTCACGCTTGGAGCCACTGATATACAAGATGAATCTATAAATGAAGGAATGTTTGCTAGGAATAGTTTTGGTGATTTGCAGTGCAAAAGTGTGCGAGAGGTCAAAATCTATCTATTTTGCATTTTCATTTAGAAATGTAAAACAGATTAGACTAATGATTAGACATTATTCACTAAATTAAAACAAAATAAATAGTATGAAAGCTATCACAACAGTCGATGTTGTTATAAAGAAAGTGCCACCTTGGTCACACTCTGTAATTGAAAGGGGCGCCTCAGAAAGTACATACGTCCCCGAAGAAGGAGGGGTGACTGGAAACTGGCTGTAAACCTCTGGGCAGTTGGCTGTCAGCTGGCTTGTAGTAGTTGTAGCTTTATATGATCCCAATGTGCAAATGGGGTTTTCAGGACAGCATCCTTTTAATCCACTTAAGAATTAATCTGCAGGTTGCTGCAAGACCTAAAATCATAAACAACTTAAGAGCAGCAACCTTTTAAAGTTTTTTATTGAGCAGCAGAGTGCCATGTCAGCTCTAAAAGACGATGTAGTGTATTAGACTACAACTACCTGTTGTAGAGCTCACATGCAGCTCACAGTTTTTGAAGTTTGCTCTGTGTTAACTCAAAGAAAGTTTAAATTTGGTTTGTCCTTTCCCATCTTTTTTGATTTTCACATAGAATATACAGTAACTAAAAAGTATACAGTAACCGTTTAACAATAAAAGCACAGAGGTTTTGTGCAAAAACATATTTGTAAATTTCTTCTTATTGCAAACATAAATCTCTACTACTGCTGGATTTGGTGTAAGACATAAAATTCTGAGTCTGCTACAACCAAAGGACCCAGTAAGTCGACCAGCAGACTCTAGTTTTTATATTCAGAGATAACATGGCCATTACCCTTACTGTAATGACTGTACATGGCAGCTCACTCAAATTTATCTCTGTAATATGAGAATCGCCACCTCCTCAGGTCATAAACCCTCACAAATATCATATAAAGGAGGAGGAGAATTACTATTTGGTTAACAGTCATATAATAAGACGATTCCACTGCAGATGAGTTACAGGTTTCATAACTTTATTGAACAAGCTGGAAAACTGCAATCCCCAGTGGCTGATAATGACGCTATGTGTTTTTGTCTTGCGACACGTCTTGCAGCATGAAAGTATACCTCTCAAACACCTCAAAATTTGAAGAGAACCAAAATAATAATGCAGTTGAACAAGATTAATGCCTCAATTAACTGTTATCATCCAGTCAGGAGCAGCGTCACAAAGTCTAAGATACTCAAGATTTACAGCGCCACCTGATGGAGCAGATCTGGCAAGCAGTGTGTTCAAACAGTGGTTCATTTACACGTGTGATAATACTAAATAATATAAGTTCAATGGCCATGTTTTGGTCTCTATTAACTCATCAGAGAAATATGCGGCTCTTTAGGAGGTAATTGCTCTGTTTTGTTTACCAGCTAGTTGCAAACTTTATCTTTCTGACATTTCTTGCTGGACAGGTAGCGAAAGTGGATTTCTGAAGTGTTTTTTGTTCAAAACAACTGTTTACTGGTTCCAAAAGGTCAGGGAATTAGGCAGAAAATAAAAATAAATAGTAAAAAGCTTGGAAAATGAATTCAATAAGGTCAGTCAGGGCATAAATAATTGTGAGTAAACCACTAGAAGCTTAATAAACATTTGTGATTAGAGCACTTTTAAGCATGAAATTGAAATGTTAATGAAAGCAATAAAGACACACGCACTGCTTTCAGTTCAACAGGCTGGACCTGCAGTCACCTGCTAATGTAACCCACATGTAGATGTTTTAAACAAGTTTCACTTGCTGAGCGTCAGCGCTAAAGATACATAAAAGTGCCTGACTGTTGGCCTGAATTAGTTGTATGCCGGGGGCTGTGCCCAAAGAACTTCTGCAATCAGGTGGGGAAACGTATGAATACCGTGAATGAAGGAAAAATGGAGAAAAGTCCATGACATTTAAATGTTTCATGCTACATATGATACAAAAATCTTTCCTTTATTATTTCATCTATTAAATATTAACATGAATGTAAATATTCAGTAGATAAGTAAGTAATAAGCCCAAAGAACCTGGAATAATGGATATAATTCATACAAAAACGTACTACCATAAAATATCAGTGAATATTGCTGTTTCATTTTGTTTTTTTGTTTTTGTTTGTCTATTACTTTCATACAAAAATGATTTTCTCAGTAAATACTAATAACCGTCTTCCCTAAAACAGTAGCAGAAATGCCTTCAGGGCAGATTACCACCTTCTCGCAAGGTTTAGAAATGCAATTAAAGTTATGAACAAAATTACTCAGCCAAAGTAGATTTGTTTTTGTCTCCTCCAGTTTAAGAACAACCCTCCGATGATAAGTTACTCATCCATTGTCACTGTGATTGCACATCCAGTTCCATGATAGAGAATAAGCTCATTTCAGTTTTGTCATGGATAATGTCACCTGATTTTATGCTGCTGAATCACAACAAAACAGCGATCAAAGTATCCACATAAATCATCACTGACAGGGCATTTAAAAACAAATATACATTAAAATTTCAGATGCAAACTCATACCGTGCCTTGGCTGTGCGCAGACGTAAGCTTGGCAACAGCACACCCACATCTGGCACCAGATCATCAGTTGCATCTCTGTTTTCTACTTCTATCAGTATATTGATTAATAGTGACATTTTATTTATTTATTTATTTATTTATTTATTTCATAACTGTAATCGCTTTGTGTGCAACAATGTAAACAATAAGCAGCAGAATACAAAACCAGATGGACAGCAGTATGGTGCGTGCGTAACTTCCCTGGCAGTCAGTTTGGATCAGTTATACCTTTCAGCTACATGACTCACCAATTTGGATGAACACACAGAATCAGGATATCATCGAACTCGGATGCGCCACTGGCACAGAGACAAATTTCCTGCTTCTTGGAAACACGCAAAACATTGGCCAGGAATAATCAGCGAGTATGCTCTGCCATTTCTTTCACAATTCACACTGAATGACCAGGAAACATGCTGGTGTTCTTCTCTCCGACGAATAACAATAATATCTACCTATAGTCCTGTTGAGAAGGAGCAGCTATTTCCATGTTTAGTGCTGCAGTTGTTTGTCTGTAACACTGGAAATGAACCGATAAGACAATAGAACTTTTTTGTCATTGAGAGCAAAATGCAACAATCCAACTCAGTCTCCCCGAGAAATGACTCTATAGTCATAAGATTCAGCAGTGATATTATGTCATTTTCAGCCCTGATGGCGGCGTATCAGTCGTTCAGTTCACCGCTGTGTTTCAGACTGAAATGTCCCATCAGCTGTTGGAGGGATTACTGTGAAATTTTGTGAAAATAAGGCTCCATCAAGAAAAGAGTGTCTTCTAGCAAAAATGTTGGACCAAGCTAAACTTTTGCTGCAGTGCGATTTCTCATGCTGAGCCTCTAGAGATAAATTTCCTGTCTGAGTACTGTGCTTTTTCTTTAAATTCTTTAGATGCATTAATATATTACTTAAAACAAACATTGTCCATGCTTTTCATTGCCTTATAGGTCAAACAAGGCTAGTCAATAATAGGTCAATGACCCCCAACGACCACAGGTTATTTGGGAAAAATCTATGTATGTAATATGCGTATTCCCTGACTGGGTGGCAAGTAGATTCTGAAGATTGTGGTAGTCACTAGGTGAAACTAATCATAAAGAGGTTTAATATATTGCACCAAAAACCTCCTTGCGCTTGATTTGGACACTATCAGGTTGTTGTGGTCACCCATTATTTGCATAGAAGATACCAATTTGTGCAATACACTCTTTGTCAGAATACACATTTTTAACTAGCAACCAGTGGTTCCCATTAACTGGTCTCTAGACCTGTATGACTAACAGGGGATTTATACTTCTGAGTTTAATCTATACGTAGGTATGTCACAACCTCAAACTCTACCCTAAACCCCTACCCTGATGTGCAGCTTCCAGGAGGTGATACTACACATCACATCAGCACTGCTCACCACTACTGCAATTTGCCTGTTCTGTGCTTTTAATACCTCCCATGCATTTCTGGTTGCTTTTTTGTGCCAATTTTTAAATTTTTATCAGTAAGAGAGCCTGAACATAAGGGAAAATAATAATAGCCTCAATAGAAGGACTCGCAGCTGTCAGCTAATACCTGTAAGGAGATTGCTGAAACAGAATGGATGCGAGGGAAAGTACAAAGAAGTGGAAAAACTGGGCAAACTTGTTTGCTTACAAAAAAAAAAAAGAAATCACCACAACAAAGAGTGGGAACTCTAAAAAAAAAAGGTGCATCATTTTACTTGTGGCTATTGTGGCTGGCACCACATTAAAAACGTGGAGCAAAAACATAAAACATAAAACACCAAGCAAAAGCATGAGTGCTGGTAATGACATCAGCCACTTACAAAGCTTAGATCTTAGGCTTTACAAATATTTACTACAGAAGTCTAAATCAGCCACAAGGCTTTACTAGTGACCTTAAACAACGTGTCTCCCATTTACATGGGTGTTTTCCATCTGCTTACATACTTTTCCACATACTTTATTTTACAATGGCATTGACTCCTTGTCTTGATCTCCCTCTGTATTTATCTTTCTTCAGTCATAACCAAATGGTTCCGTCTTGTTCTTAATCACAAACTTGGAGTTGTAATGAGCACTTTTTTCCCTAATCAGCGCACAACTGATTGCCACCCCTCTTACAGCAGCTGAAATGCCCACCATATGAAACAAAACTCTTTCATATGGAGGGCACTGTACTGTAATGGCTTTTCGAAACAACAATGTTAAAACAATCTGTTGTTGTTTGTCGTTTCGTTCCAGTGAGCCGTGACTCATGCTGGCAGCTGCCCTTTAAGAAAAGGACTGGCGCAGGTGTGTATGTATATGTGCGTGTGGGCCGTGTTCGGCGAGCACAGTGATACAGTTCATGTGTGTAAATGTACTCAAAAAATGGGGAGAAAAAGTTGAATTGAAGATGAACATTGTGTTTTGATGTTTTCTATTTTATGTCTTTATTTATGCAGGGAATGTGAAGAAGAATTGCCTAAAAACGCTCCAGGGCATCAAATAGTGCCACTCTCCAGGCAGCGTGTTGTACAAAATGAATACAGCAGTGTAATATGTGCAGTCATATGCATCTATCAAAAACGTTAGAAATGGCAAATAGATTAGCATTTTACTTGAAAACGGTGCATCCCATAGACTATTGCAAGGTGTAATGAATTCATCCGTCATAAGACACAACGACAACCACACGTACAAAAGCAAAAATGTCGGCACATCAAAACTTTCGGTTAAAACACTAGCAGGTGAAGTGACTTGCCCTTTAACCTGGTGTGAAGAGGACTTTTCTGGTTACTGTGAAGAAGGGACAAAAATAATGAATTTACTGAATCAATGAAGTCCTTGATAGTTTAAAGTAAATTTGCCAGAGAATGCTTGGATGAGCATGATGTCATAAAGTTTCATTTGGAGTGAAAAGCTGTTCAAAGTAGTCACCCTATGTTTTGGAGTCCTGCTGGCACAGGTTCACTCATGCTGTGTGGTTTCTGTCATCTCCTGAAGCTTTTGTGGTTTAATTGCCATTCTTTCATAGTTAATGACGATTTCCTCATTCGCTGGCCTGGTTCGTTGCGGGTCTGATTGCTTCTTCCTTAGCAATTCAGAGATGTCTTCGGTTAGACAAATTACAGTTTTCTTGAGGTAAATTCTTACTTACATTGTTTTGGTGCTCTTTTGTGCTCTTGATTTCATGACATTTTGTCCTGGTTTAACTTACTATTGCAATGAGTTTGTTTCAAAATACTTAAGAAACATGCAGTTCTTCTGACATTTGTGTTTCCTATAACAATATTCACAATGCTTCTATTGTTCTAAAAAATCAGACATATTTTAGATTTCAGATTTCATACAATGAGAGGACACTCAGGCCATAAATGTATGCTTTACAGAACTGAAGGCTGGTTTTGACCTGCTGGACCTTACTATGATTCTGGCAGTTTCAGAAATCATCTTGGTTTATAAAGAACAGGAAGTCCACTTCTCATCTAATGAGCATTTCCATATAGAATACCTTATGTTCTTTCATCATGTCTCTTATAGTCTCTGCTGAGACGATATAATTACCGCTGCAGAAGATGTTTGCCTGCTGTTGCAGTTTCACGGGGTGCATTTTCAACACCAAAGTGGTCCCCCGGGGTCTTGTCAGTTCATGTGATTGTCATTTGCTTATGGTGATCCTGACACAACAGAGGGAGCAGGCTGAGGGGAGATGGATGCACCATTTATTAGAAGTTGCAAAAATGCATAACTTTTGGCTACTTTCTCCATCGCAAGTTGTGATTTTCAAAAGTCCAGAAATGAAAATGTTCAGGTGTTAAAACTATAAAGAACTTGGTTAAAGCAAGTCTGGAGCTCAAGCTGATTTAGCTGCCAATTTTGTCTGCTGCTATTAGCTGTGTTTTCCTGAATTAAATGTGAAGCAACTGTGGCATTATTGACTGAGAAGTCCCATTTCAACACTCAGCAGTGGAAGAATTGTGTTATCACCATGACTGCAAGCTACATAAACTTTCACTCTTGAGTAATAATGCTTTAGATTAATCAGGCAAATCGTGTTGTTGTGTGTGTTTCATCAACACACAGCAAGCCAATACTTGGTCCTTTCCAGGAATGAACTGCCACACTTTGGAAACAGTTTTTTCTTCTTTTCACATCGTGAATGAGGAATTGAATTGGGCTTTAGTGGAGTTCTCAACAATGTGCCATAAAATTGAGGCTGTGGGCTCCAGAGCATTCTAGCTTCTTCATTCCAGCAGCAATTGGTCACAAGTGATGAAAATCAGAGCTAAAATGTTCCTAAAACAGACAATCAGTCTACAAAAAAACCTGAAAATATACAAATATGTGAAACTAAAATGTTTAACTGTCCTTGCTCTGTGGAAACATAAATTATGTAAAAGATTATCTATTATGAATTAATGTTTTAAATACATCCTTATGATACTTAATTTTAAATGTTATAAATCTTATAATAACTTTTTTTTTTTAAAACTGAAATCATCTCTAGCCATAACTGGATTATCAACAGGCCTAACAAACAGGCCTAGGAGCCCAAAGAGTCAGAAGTTTGGGGGGCAATCTGCAAAACCATCGACTTTCATACCGATTTATCCTCTTCGTTCTTGGGGCTTTTAATTTAGCCAGCTGATATTCAGGCCAAGACTTCCTGTTACACATTGCTCTGACGCAGGAAGTATGGCAGGCATTTCAACTGCCTGTGGCCCATGTTCTTTGGCACCTCATCCTCCCATGCCACTAGATGTGAAATTAAAACCAAACAAGTTCCTCTGAACACGCAGAAAATCAAGCCAAAAAGAAAAACCACTGGTATTAAACGTCATATTTTTAAAGACGACTAGCATTTTACTGTAATGTTGTTTGGATCTGCTGGGTCAGTAACCAGAAAGCCTGTCAAAAGGCAATATTAATAGTTATTATACCCTTCCATTATATGAACCATCAATACTATGGATGTTTTTCTACAACTTGCTGCTATGATTAACTCACTATATTAGGACTCCTGGGCTTGTTTCACTTCCAACCGCAATCAGTGTCTTTTCTCTTTGTTAATGGTCACATGATCCTGAATCGTATTTTTAGCAGCAGAAACATTTACTGCTTTGCTGACATGCTGAATCTGGATTATGTGATAAATTTCTCATGCCTGCTTTAAAAATGGAAAAACACCATTGTCAAGCATTTCATTTTAGTCAGTCAATGAACAATTTTTTGCAAAAGGAAGAATTAATGCAGAGCTATTTTAGTCATCTCTCTTCATTAAAAAGAAAGTCCACTACAATTCAGTATTGAAACATGCTATTCCCTTGACTTTCAGAGTGACCTAACTTCATAATGATTCAGTTCTTATGAGTGAGTTTGGATTACTCTTCTGTCTTACAGCTCAAGCAGCAGAGCCACGAATCTCATGAGGACTGTTAAGCTGCTGCATTGGTAGTGATTGTCAGTTAATGACTGTATCCTGAGAGGCTGATATGAAGCCTAGTGGTCAGAAACATTTTGTCATTTTCATACAACTAAAATATTTTAAAAAAAACTATAATTTCCATGCATTGTATTGCTGCATCTAAAAGCATGCAAAGATTTAAAGATTAATTAGTATGCACACTTATTATAAGACTTATTTACCAGCAGAGCAAATGCATTAGACTTTTCAGCAATATTACAAGCTTAAATATCAGTGCTGAGGTCTCCAGCAGTGTGCCATCAAGTCTTTTGGAGCAAACTGACAATAAACCTGCACTGATCATTTATCCAGCCAGACAGACACAGGGGCTTTCTCAGCAGAGGTTAAAATTTTGCTTCATTAGTCATTCTTTTTTCATTAATTCACATTCAAATTGCATCTCCTGTTGAGAAAAACATCCAATTGTTCAACATCAACAAAATGCACCAATTTCTTTGTTTTTTCTTTTTGTATGACATAGTCGATTTAACACGAACATGTTTTAAAAGAAAAGCAACCAAAAATACCGCCTTGGTTTTCAACTAAGCTGCTGCATTTTGTGTGGATTTTACTCAAACAACAGTGTCCAACAATACTGGTGGTGTTAGTATCTGAATATATTTTACTGCCTGATTCGTAAGCTCTGAGTTGCTGATGTGCTGTAATGGATGAAAATTGATGCTTCATCCGGGATGCCTCCAGAAGAAAGACTAGCATGCTAGAATTGTATTGAGTCTTCTACCATGGTTCCCTCAGGTAAGGTCAGGAAGGGGTCGCCATCGATCATGTTTGCAGACTACATCTTTAGTGAAAGTAGAGAACATGTGGAAGATAGTCTGGAGTGGCGGGTGTGTGCACTGGAAACAATAGGAAGCAACACAGAATACACCGATCGGGTATAACATTTTGACCGACAAAAAGGAGTAAATAACATTGATTATCTTTTCATCATGGCACCTGTTAGAGGACAGTATAGAAAATTTTGCCCTCAAACGTTATGTGCTAGAAGCGAAAAATGGGACTGCATAGCCTCAGACCAGTCAGGGTGCCCACGCTGACCTCTGTCCAGTGCCAAAAGCACCAACAATTGATGCATCTGAACTTGACCAAGAAGCCATGGAAGAAAGTGGCCTGTCTGATGAGTCATATTTTCTTTTAGTCACATGGATAGCAAGGTACGTGTGTGTCACTTACCTTAGGGACACCTCACATAAGAATCAAAATGTCAAGATGGAGATGGCAAACAACTTGAGGTTTTATAATGACTAATAACTAATAAGCTGACTAATTAACAGGTGATGCAATGGTGATTAGGTTTGTCATTTAGAATCTCTTGATTTGAAATAAACACCATGAGACTTTGGACACCCATGTTGCACACAGGAAAAAATTGCCTTCTATTGTATGATTAAAGTTGTGAAAGAGTGCAACTCTGGCCACTGTAATTTATGGCATTGCCAGCCCTCCATTATTATCTCCAACCAGAAAGTGACGGTGGCAAATAGTTGGTTTTCATATTTCATCTGGCAAAAGAGCAACAGCCTGTATTGATGCTAAAGGGGCAAAACAGTGCTGAGAAAATAAACTGTGGGTAATAACACAAAAGTTTCATTTATTTATTTATTTTTAGGTATTTTCTGATTAATAATAAGTCTAAAAAATACACTTAAAAGAGATTGTGGTGCATTCTTTTTATTGCAGCTTGCTGTGGAAACTTTCCAGTCAGCAATGCAACGAGGTTGATCGACTGACAAACTCATTTTGCCATCTCTAGAGCTTTGACAATTGGGTGGGAAAATATTTTCATCCAGCAGCAACAGTGTTTTCTTCAACTTATACGGGCTGTGTTTAATATTCAAAGATATGGCTGAGCACCTCATCCGAAAAAATATAAACTGATTATGAATATAATGCAGATATTCTGATGCAGCACATGTAATGGCCACAGTATCACAGCAGGCCACTGATATGAATAATTAATCAGATCCCTCTCTTAAAAAGCAGTACATAAACTAAAACTCAAGAAAAGGCGGTGAGAGCAGAGCTCTACACCGACTGCACAGACCAGCCAAATAAAAGGACAGGAAATTGTATCAGAGAGAGTTTGTTGTTCATCATGCTTTCAGTCCAACTGAGAACATTTTCTGCAAGAGATAGGATACCTTCATCCAACCAAGGTTATTTATGAGATGGAAATCTACTTTGAAGGAAGTCCTGGCCAAACTGCAGCACAATTACATTATATAAAGCTAAGGAATCAGCACAATCATAAAGAATAATCACAACAAAAGCAACAAAATAACAAAAAACTATATATTAAGTCTCCATTTACATAAGTCTCCATTTACAAATTGCTAAGACAGACAGACAGACAGACAGATAGATAGATAGACAGATAGACATGTATGTATATATGTGTGTGTACACACACGTAAATGTGTGCCGGGTTTCGGCAAATGGCAGTATTTAAGTAATTTCCCCTACGGATCAATAAAGTATTCTGATTCTGATTAATATGGAGAGAGAGAGAGAGAGAGAGAGCTTGGATCCTATAAATGAATCACAATTGATAACACAAAAGGTTCTTGCATGTTTTGCTGCTGTGCGTCTGAGAGCCTCTGTTTATTTGGGAGGCAAAAGGATGGCAAAAAAGAGACAAGGACAAAGTGACCTGTGTAGTTATTATGTTGATGAGAGATCATATCATTTTGGCTGCTTTGACAATGGTGATTTTTCACTATTAGGTTCCATTAGTTTTAGTTTAAGACTTTATCAAGGAAATTACCCAGGATAATTTTCCATCACAGCACATGAGATATTGTAGTTTGGCAGTTACACAGCCTCCCCAACAAGAGTTGTTACAGATTTATGCAGTGGAAGAGCAAAAAAAAGTCACATTAAGGGTGAAAAACCTTTTATATTTCTGAGATAGAGGCTTGAGGTCAAATTTAACAATAAGCTTGGTAATAAATATGACAAAAAAGACACCTATATTCATTTAAGAAGAAAACTCACATTTGTTTCGAATAGAAATATTTCTTTCAACATACAGGAACGGCTACTTAATGCTATTTTCCCAAATCTATAGCACTATTGTGAGGAAACAGAGGAGAGAGGACTAAAAAGCAGGATGCAGGCAACAGACTGAAAAAGTAAGATGAAATTATTTTATTCAGACTAAGAAGGTTGACAAACAAGTCCAAAAAATAGGTATCACCAAAAAAAGGAAAAAAAACAGGAGGAATCATAGAAAGCAGAAAATTGAGGAGCTCAACAGAAACGTTGACAATGCACAACACGAAGACTTCTACTTATACGCAAAGGGCTGCTTAAACAACAGGAGACATGTGGGGAATGACAACAGCTGAACACAATTAACACAGGTGAGAACAATCAGGGAGTCAGGGGAGATAGACAGGAAGCAAAGCCAACAGAGGACATGAAAGAAAACTAACCTTCAAAGTAAAATAGGAAGCGTCCCAAAAGACACATTTTAGATAATAAGACAAAAGTGAGAACAGATGAAGGGAACGCTGGAGGAACAGATGGGGAAAAGTAACAAAGTCATGAAAAAAGTACAGAACGCAAAACCAAAGCTCATCACTGGAATAACCATAAGCTAAAAAGCCTTATAAACGAAAAAGCCGATTTGCCAGAAGAGAAGGCAACGGAATGTTTTGTGGGGTTTTTGTTCATGAAGACATCGGTGAAGAGTCCCAGATATTTAAACCTTAGTGGGGTTTTCCCCACAAAGGATCTGTGAAGGTGAAATGTCTTCACATGTGTGACTGGGTGAATAAAACAAGCAGAAAGTCATTTGATTGCTCATGTTATGCTAAGTGATTAAGATGCAGACATATTATAACTCAATATGTCTCTTAATGTTAACATGATTAACATGATTACCTTTTAAGAGTCATAAATATGTAGTTATAATAACTCTGTTGTGGTGATGGAGGGCAGGCGATGTATCTTCCCTTGTTTTCTCCAGAGTTCAGAATTATACCTTACAAACCTCCAGTTCAGACAAATTAACATCATCTATCTTGTGCTGTACTAGTTCTTGGCAAACAACAGAAATATAGAAAAAAAATACAAGCACAAAATTTGATTGAGTCACCCAATCAAATTTTTCTTTGAAAATGGGAAATAGGAGTTTATTGAAATATGTGCAAACGTGAATGGAAATAAAGTAATATAAGGCAAGAATGCAGTATGTACAATTCTGATGAGCTTTGAAGATCCTAAGAAAGACTGGAGATCCACTGCTCAAGACCATTAAGAAAAAAAAGGAACACCTGGCTCCTTGGAAGCAAAATATAAAGACATTAGGAGTGATCTGAGACTTTCACACACTAAATATCTTTAAAACTGAAGTTCGTAATGATAACATCTGATACATATTGCTTTAACTGTGTAGGAAGATTGAATAAATGATTCAGACTCCAGGTGTGCAATAAAGTATAACACAGGCAATGATGCATAAGGTTGTGCCCCAAAAATCCATACTGCATAATGACACTGAATCCCTACCACAGAAATAACAAAATAAAGAATATTCAAAAGAGACATCATGCCTACTAAATACAGTAGATTTGAGTGCAGTCGATACAGAATATTCTCCCACACAAAGCGAATGGAAGAGCTCCAACTGAAGAAGACATAAAACACTGTGGGTGGTGGTGAAACACCTCAAAAAGAAGTCGTGAAAAAACAAAAAAGTAACTGAAGTTTTGTAGACAGTATTTTGATGTTTAATTCTCAGTTGCTTTGCAAAGTTGGCGTTTGAGTCACGTTCAACATAGTTTGACAGTAAAAATGCTGAGGAGCACTGATATTTTGTTAAAGTGTGCAAAATCAGTCTCTACAATAACAGTGTCTACACTGTGAGGGAGCATAAAGTACAGGGAATAGAATTAGTATGAACTTGAAACTAAGCATCAGTCTTCTTAAACTCATGTGCACAGAAGCTAAAAAAAAAAAAAAAAAAAAAGTCACTCAGCTGCCCTTTCCCCATACTCTTCTTTTCCAGTTTAATCTTATTCCATTCCAACTCAACTCAGCAACCTGAGCCAAACCTAGTAAAACTACTATGATGCCCCCAGGAAAAGAGGCGCACAGCAACAAGCCCAAAACACCAGAGGGAGGTTTTTCTTTCTTTTTCCTGAACTCTTGCTCTTTCTTTCCTCTTTCATTTCTCCCAACCAAAGGACATAGCAAGAGAGGTTCATTCATTTACCAGCGAGCTGAGGAAAATGGATGATAGAGCAATTCTGAAACAAAATCAGAACAATAAAATGGGAAACAAAAGGATTGCTCATCCCGCAGGGGTAGGCGAGTCTTGTCACAATTGGAGAAGTTTTCGAAACGTCTCCTGCTGAGCCTCTCCTGCACCTGAAAAGAAATGAAAAGAGGAGGACGGCAGCAAAAGATTATTTTCATGAAATAAAGTCCATACAGCAAAAGATGAAGCCACCATATGGCGAAGCAGTGGGAATAGGTTGTAACTGTGCTGAAGGACGGGGACAGATATGGAGAGTTAATGGGACTCAGCTGCTGCTCGTTGCCTCATCAGGCCACCCCTCACCTCTCTCCGCCTCCTGACCAACAACCTGACGCGACCTTGGTTGCCACATGCATCCATCTTTTAGGGAACTTATTTCTTTGGTAGTTTTCATACCGATTGAATCAATGTAGTATTCTTGAATATTCGTTTTTTCAAACATGTCAAATAGAGAAATAAGCTAACGTGAGACATCTTTCCCTTGTTGTTTCTCAAAGAACTCATATGGAGATGAGGGTTTCATTAGCAGCCTCCTATACAGTTCACTTCAAAGCCTTTTTTGCAAGTTCCTGTGGCATTAAGGCAAAACAAGAAACATCCCACAACATCCACTGTAAACACACAAAATTCCCTCTTAAATCCCAGCTGATTATTTTCTCTGGAGACAACCACTGGATTAAAATCTGTGGGATGCTGCAGAAAAGCATATGCACCAAATAGTTAAAAAGAAAAGAAAAGTGAGTAAAACATAAATAATGGCCTGGATTTTAGCTTCTGTATCCGTGTATCAGTGATGCAATGTTTATTCTCATAGCTTATTGTATCTCAACACTGATACTGATGCACTGTCCTGAAATTGGATAGTGCTTCAAGTTAACACAAGATCATTGCAAATTATATGAATATTTAAATTCACAGCTTGAATCAACCAAATGCAGTATCTATAACAACTATAATTCAGTCTTCTTGCATAACAATGAGGACATGTTTTTCCTCTACATTCATCAACCTCCTGCTGCTCTCCTCTCTGAGAGAATGTTAGATGCCTTGCCAAAAGTGTTATCTTCCTCTCCTGCTGATAGAATGACAACTCCCCCAATAGGTGAAGTTTTGCACCTTCCAGAAATGAGACAAGTCGACCATAACAACCAGTAGAGCACTGCTGGAGCCGGCAGACACCTCATCGGACCTGTTTTTCATTCTGCTTGAGAAAAACAAAACCCAACACAGCGCCTCTGGTTGTACAACCAGCTCTCAGTATAGCGCTGACATGAACCCAAGGGGCGCTCACTGTACAACCACGTGAAGTCCTGTCTTCAGCATCTCTAGAAAAATTAATGAGCATGCCCACTCCAGAAGATCCCCTTGCTTCATCTCTCACTTACTAAGTAATCCAGTGGGCTTATAGTCATTACCTGAGTTGCTAAATGGATGAACTTTACTTCAAAGGCTCAGATTTGATAAACATTCTTCATTTATATAACTACCGCTAAGCAGACTTACATAAGCTTTAACACAATGGGAATATTGCCCGATCTACTGAAACATTTTTCAGCATTAAATGAAACAATATTCACCAGCTGCGAGAAAATGTGTATCTGCAAGCAACAAAGCGTGGTGTAATAAATCTGTTCAAAGCAGCTCCTCTTATATTTCATAAGCTGGAATTAAAATAAATTAAGTGCCTCTGTCTGGTCACAGTTACATGAAGTAAGATGTCACACAATTTGCCATTGCACCATCTGTCTTTAACCCAGTCTTCAATCCCAGTTGTATTTTCTCATTTGTCTGCTCACCAGCAAGCAGACTGGCTACAAGATCCCCAGAAGATAGATCCGCACCTGTCCCATGGTAAGTTAATTAAATGGAAAAGAAAACAACATTTAAACTTGGATTTCATAATTCTGTTGTTTATGGAGAGTTGCTACTTACAATCTTAATTCCAAAAAGCTGTTATGCTGCCTGAGATATAGATTAAATGTGTTAATAATATGTTAAAATATGTTAATAAAATACGAATAAGTTAACTAGCAACACAAGGGTGGAAAAGTAAGTGGCACTAAAAAGAAACAGCTCGAAGAACATTTTGCAACTAATTAGGTTAACTGGCAATTGGTTGGTAACATGACTGGGTATAAAAATAGCATCATAGAGAGGCAGAGGTTCACCGATCAGCAAAAAAAAAAAACTGCGTCTATAACTTGGAAAACAATTGCAGAACACAAAACAAGACTTTGAATATCTCATCATATATAGTAAACAATATCATAAAAAGATTCTGAGAATCTGGAGAAATCTCTGAGTGCAAGGGACAAGGCCAAAAATAAATATTAGATGCCTTCAGGTGGGACGGCATTAAAAACAGGCATGGGCTGAGGAACATTTTAGGGAGAAAATATAAGTGCCACATTCTTCTGACAAAAGAGAAAAGGGACCATCTAGACTGTTATCGGTGCTGCATCTCTGTTGGTATAGGAGTGCATTAGTGCCTATTGACAACCCCCGCATCTTGAAAGGCACTATCAGTATGTACTGGTCTTAGGGTAACGGATGCTTTCATCCAGATGAGATTTTTTCATCAAAGGCCTTGGGTATTTCACCAAGACAATGCTAAAATGCATACTGCATATATTACAACAGTGTAGCTTCATAGTAGAAGAGTCCAGGTTCTAAACTGGCCTGCCTGTAGTCCAGACCTTTCACCAGCTGGAAGCATTTGATACAGCATGAAATGAAAAATACAACAAAGAAGATCTAGGACTCTTTAGCTGCTAGACTCCTATATGAGATAAGAATGAGACAACGTTCTCCTCCCAAAAGCCCAGAAACAGATCTTTTCGGTTCTCGGGCATTTGTGGAGTGTTGTTAAAAGAAAAGAGGATGGTACTCTGTGGTAAAGATGACACTGACCCAACTTTTTAAAGACATGTTCTTGCCATCAAATTCAAAATTAACTTTTTGTTCTTTAAATGGTTCGTTTTTTTTTTTTAGTGTAAGCATTTGAATTTCATATGTTCAATGCTCAGTGTTCCTATGTTCAATCGGATTTTGTTTACATTTTCACAGCAGCTTTTCTTTCTTTTGTTGCATATTCTAAAACAATGTTGATGCAGCATAAGGATTCTGCAGCAAAGATTATTTGTTTCTAAAATATCTAATTGGGGAAAATGGAAAATTATGACATAAAAACAACATGTTAGTTAAAATTAAAGTATATTTGTGTAGCCTGTGGTCCAATAATCATCGGTCCAACAACACTCCTATTAGTAGACTGAGGATTTTATGACTATGTCCCCACATCAGATCTGGCCACATATATTTCCTGTGACATTTCTTCCAATTGAAAAAAAAAAAAAACTAAAGTTGATATTTCTGTATAAATAATTACCTAAAACTACCTGAGTTTAACACATCCAATGAAATTAAAATAAAAGAACTCAACTGAACCAAAGAAAATATTGCACTTAGCCATATATTTGTTTAAGACATTAACTGTTTTTACAGAGGGGAGAAGGAAAAAAAATATGTGGTTCCTGAGGATATGCAGTAAAACTGCAAGAGAAATAAGAATCCGGTGGTCTCAGTCAGTAGAATAACCATCAGTCATGAGTGTGTGCACTGGTTTTATTCAAAGAACCAGGATCTATGAAAGTCTTATCCTCACAATACATATTTGAAGTGAATTATTATCATGAACAAAAGAAGATTTATGAGTTCTTCAGGGGAAACAAAACACAATGTGCTGATCATGACTCAAATTCACAGTCAGACACACTGTGTGCAAATGATTGAGATTCAAAAACAGTATCAACCTCTTCAGAACCAACAAAGATTGCTCCAAGAGCAAGATGTGTGATAGCCCTGAAAGTCAAAAAGGTAATTTCTAATAAATCCTATCTAACACTGGCCACTGTCCATGCTCACAAGTCCACCATCAGGAGAACACTGAACAACAATGGTGTCCTTGGCATGGCTGCAAGGAGAAATCGAGCACTCCTCAAAAAGAACACTGCTGCCTATCTACAGTTTGCTAATCACGAGGACAAGCCAGAAGGCTGCTGAAACAATGTTTGTGGGTGGATGAAGCCAAAATTAAAGTTTGATTTTTAAAATGAAAAGCACTGTGTTTGGATAAAGGAAAGCACTGCATACCAGTGGTATTACTGTGTCGCAGCAATGAAACACGGTGGTGTGAGTATCATGGTTTCAGTGGTATTTTTGCATCTTATAACAGAAATAAGCTTAATTTTAAGTGAAAATGGATTATGCAGCATGACAAAAAGCACACATTGTACCAAATACTTGCCAAAGAAGAATGAAGTCGTTTTGGATTTTTCTCCAACATTAGTCTGGAAATCCACCAACATTCCCAATATCATAATAAATTTACTCCTGAAAAAATCATATTCACTTGACTACATTTCAAGGATCCGGGCAGAATGCTGATTTAAAACTGATTTAAGACTAGGATCATTCAGGAAAAGACATTTGTTCAATATTAAATAAATCACAATTACTATTTAAAAGAGCAATGATTGATATTGTTTTTCAGTTAAATTAATATTAACACTGCCAAGAGATGTGAGATATTTCTTGGGTTTGAGTATACCAGAGATCTTCTACAGTGGGATTTGGAGATCAGGGAAGAAAGAGAGGATTTACAGTCTAATGCAACATTCTGAGTCATATTTCAACAGTGTGACCTTTAGTCAACAGATATTCCAGCGATGTACCTGATCGAACTAGTCTGGTCTTTGATGTTTGTTATTTTGACTTTTCATGCCAGAGTTAAAAGTCCTATTATATGTGTTAAATATATATTGTATATGTTATTTTTAGAACCATTATTAACCTCCTATTTTAGCAAAACTGAAAGGTTTTAAATGATACAAAGCGATTAGACATGGAGGAGGGCTTCACAAAAAAACCCCGAAGGAAATCAAATCATATGTACTCTTTAGCTGATTCATGGGGAACTTGGTGTTAAGATCTAACCATTTCAAATGCTTGAAGTGTTTGCAAAGACTGATAAGTGGTGTTCAGTCTTCAAAAGATAGCTGACGGTAATAATGAAGCATTATTATTCCAGAGCTCCAGTGGGTTTGAATCTAAACGTCAAAGGGCGTATTTTTTTTTAAGAGCAGCCATTTTTTAACATAATGTTTCATCAGCTCAGACCTCTTAGAGTAAATGTTGCAGTTATCAGTTTACAGAGTGCTGCCTATAAAAAGCAGTAAGTGCAACAGTAGTGCAGACATTATGTTACTGGGAGATGTGGACATTATGTAATATTCAAAGCATAAACACAATTGGCATATTGTAGTAATAATGTTGATCAAGCACAGACAAACAACCAAGACAGAATAGTAGGTACGAAAAGGCACTTTGATAACTATTAGGGGGGGGGAATTAAACGCGTAAAAGGTGCAAAGCATATAAGGAGCCAAATGAAGACATGAAAGCTGAAAGTGGGAATCCTAACAAGGAAGCTGACAACAGAACAGACACAGACTAATGAAGAAAAGGTAACCAGACACAACAAGGGTGGAAAAAAGTTGGGAAGTAAAAACAAAGAAGCCAAATGAGGGACTAATCTTCAAAGTAAAACAAGAAGTAAACTGAAAGGGAGACCAAGGGTGCAGTCAGATGATTAAATTTGCAGAGGGACACTACTAACGGAGTGAAGTGACCTGGAAAAATCTCTCTGACAGCCATAATTGTTTGATTTCTCTAAATAATAAGGAAGGATCCCTCATTGGAACAGATTAAAGGTTAACTACAAACAATACAGTGCTGTGAAGAAATCTGCTTCTTATCAAGAAATGATCTTGCATTATAGAAGCTCTCTAAATCAATATTATGAGCTACATTAACTGATCAAAGTGGTTTTGCATTTTGCTATAGTTCAGTTGGCATTAGTCATGTCCATTCCTGTATTTTCAGTCTCTAGGATTATCATAAAGTGAACTTTGGGTCATCTTGGATAGGCGGTAAAGGGGAGCAGGGAATTTTATTTTGTGCACAGAAATCTTCAACAAAAAGGTGGAAAGGGGTTACCCTGGATCAGTCTCCAGCACAAAATACTTCATTTCAAAAATGAATACATTTCATTTTTTTAGGCAATACTTTACTTTTTCTGCAATTTGCAATTTCATTTTTTGTAAGTTCATCTTCTGGACATTCTAGTTTCAAAAGGACAGACATTCATCATCACATTGTTAAGAAGTCTAGTGCAAGTGCAGTCAGATTGTCCACATACTTCACATTTCCTAAGCTCTTATAAATTCTGTGTCCCACCTTTTCATGACATTTTCCACTGAGGTCAAGGAAAAGTGATTAGGAAAAGGATTTAGGAGGTCAGTTTTCTGGACCATATGTCTGTACTCCATCATTAAATTCACCTACAAAACCAGCAAGACAAAGACAGTGGGAACATAAAAATGGCAAACACCCTCAAATACACAAGGAAATAAGAAGAAAAAAGATAAGAATTGAAAACACAAACAACAGCTTATTAATAGGACCGTGACAACAATATTTGATCACCATCTTCTTCTTCTCTGCACTCTTTTATCACACATTAGTTTACTAACCCAGTGTGACAAATCACCAGAAAACATCCACACTTGCAAAAATCTTAACACAAAATTAGTTCAAAGTTTTTATCTCTCGGTTTCCCTTTTCCGCCCCGTAAATGTCAGTAGATATGGGGTTACAAATGTACACCGTGCTTTGTTTATCCTCAGTCTCTTTAACCCTCGTACCACATCCAACCTTCACCCCGTTTGCAATAATGTTCCTGACATTTTTCTGCAGGACTGCTGCAGCCCCCGATGAGCAAAGATCAAGATTGTTCACTGATATGCGTCCTTTTGTATAACAATGCCAGGGAAACAGACACAAAATACCTGTAAGTTTTTGTGTTTTGTTTTGTTTTTTTACAGTTGTCTGAGAGGCAATGAGGCACTATAAAAATGATGTCTGAAGAGAATATTTTCCCTCCCACGTATTCTTAGAAACACGCTTGTTTACCAGAAAATTTCCATTATATTAAATGGCTTGCCATCATGAACTAAAAGAGTTTCCAGTAAAAAAAAGAGTTGCGGTCTTCATACAGCCCTAAGATTTCAGATTCTTTTTTTCCCCCTGTGAAGATGGTATGAAATTATCATCATAATAGTATTCATTACTTTACCTCAGTGAATGCCTGCTTGGCTCAGTCTGCTAACATTCAGGGACAGGCACTGGGAATGATGAATGTTGTCAGACGAGCAATTCATTTTGGCAACTCAGGTCAGCCAAGGGAATGAAAGGCACGATGGTTAGAAAAGATATTTCCATTTCTTTAATTTCCTGCCAATTTGAGAGTTCCACTGTGTTAATATTAGAGGCAATGTTTGTTTTTATTAGTGGGACAGAGCAAAATTCAAAAAGGAGGTCTTTTTTCCAGAAAGATTCAGAGTTTTTTTTTTTTAAACCGTTTTTCCAAAAAAATCTGTTTGGTAAGAGATCAATTCTCTTTTCAAATCATTTGAGGGCTTTTCTAATTGGCAGTCCTCTGCACTCTTTTGCCACCAGAGTAAATAATGTCAGATTACACAGGAAGAGGCTTAAATGTATTTATTATTCATGTGAACACATTTTTATTTATAATGTAAGAAAGGTAAGAAATTTCAAATTAATTCCTGATTAGGATGACATTGAATAGCTGTTAATTATATTCTTCTGCCTTTTCAACAAACTTGTCAGCAGTACTTTTACTTCTTGTCTTACAGTCAAGGTAAAAAGCATAAATTATAAGGTTTACATATCAAGACATAATAAAATAAATATCTGGTCTTTAGTAGGTCTTAAATACAACCTGAGATTAAAAATAAAACATGTATTATACAGATTCATTATTTAATAAAAACTAAACCAAAACACAGAAGAAGTATGAAAAAAAATTTATTAGACCCTTATTGCTTCCGTGGGAATTAATAGGGTTAGTAGCAGCCAGGTGGTAATTATAAAATGAAGTTGATTAATTGATCATGAGCAAGTGTCTGTAAATCAGACGTTTTGCCAGTTTGCTGGTCTGGACTATTCAGCTGTGTATTATTACAATACCAAGGAGGAAATACATCAGCGCTGATCTGAAAGAAGCGCTTGTTGCATCCTGTCAATCTGGGAAGGGTTATAAGGCCATTTCCAAACAATTTGAAGCCTATTGCTTCTACAGTGAGAAAGATTATTCACAGGTGCAAAACATTCCAGACAGATGCTAATCTTTCCAGGAGTGGACACCCAAGCAAATTCACCCCAAGGTCAGAACGTGCAATTCTTAAAGAAATTGCAAAAAACCCTTGAGCTACATCTAAGACTCTACAAGCCTCAGATAGCATGCTAAATGTTAGAGTCCATGACAGTACAATTAGAAAGACTTGGCAAGTGTTTCTTGTTTGCCAGGAGAAACCCACTTCTATCTAAAAAGAACATGGCAACATGACAAAGGTTTGCAAAGTTGCATCTAAACAAACCACAAGACTACTTGAACAATGTCCTTTGGACAGATGAGACCAACATGAAGATATATGGACCTAATGCACAGCATCACATTTAGATAAAAACCAAACACAAAGCATAGGCAAAAAAAAAATAAAAAATACTTTGTGCCACCTGTCAAGCATAGTGGTCGAGGGATGATGATTTAGGCTTGTTTTGCAGCCACATGAACTAGGCACATTGTACTCACTGAGCTGACCATGAACTCCTCTGTATACTAAAGTAAACAAGATAATAATCCCAATCACACCAGAAATCTACAATAGATGCTGCTAAAGGACGTTGGAATGTACTTAGAGTTGTAGTTTTTCACACATTCTGCATTTTGGCTTTGTTTTTGTTAAATAATATGTCATGTTTTGGAGTTCATCTGAGATTAAATGCTCCAGATTTTGAGACCTGCTAAGGATAGAATACTTTTTATGAAAAGTAAAGTTCATATAATCCTTTGCAGCAATAACAAACCAAAGCAGTTAAAACTGGTGTTACGTGGCAGATTGTAAAGGTAATTACCACATCTCAGCAGACAGATCTGAATATCAAAATTTGTGGCTTTCTGTTTTCCTCTCTTCATTTACTATTATTTACAACGATACCTGCAGCTGTCCAGGGAAGAATGAATTAGCCTGTGAATGAATCATCATTTATCCTGAGCCGAAACACTCGAGTCCAATGGAATTTACATAAATCCCACAGTAATTCTGAAATAATTTAAATCTAAATAGCAAAGGGTTGAATAATCAACAAGTAATGAGAAGTAAAATTGGTCATCTGTTCACATCTTGCACGATCAGCTTCATCAACAGGCATGGCTGCTCCTGTTCATTCTAAGCAATCATCTTTAGGGGTCAGTCTCCCTTCTATGCAGTTAATTTTACCAAGAGGCATGAATGTTTCAGTTCACACTGTATTACTCATCACTCCTGAGACAGAGAGGCCAGATAGCAGCCATATTAATTTATTCATGTGAGCAATCTCTTTCTTTGCTGCATAAATGCAAATTTGAGCTCAATTAGGATTTTAATTTTCTTTTTATGGCAGGATCAGACTTTGAAAAAAAAAAAAACAATTTAGGACTAAACTGATTTCAAAACAAGAACAGCTTGTGAGTCATTTATTATATTGTATTTTCATAAGGAATAAAATATTTTCAGTTACCGTTTGTGACATAGATATATTCAGATATACATTCAGCATTAAACACATTTGGGGAAAAAAGGCAAAAATGAAATTTAACAGAATATTCATATTCAGTAAAATTACATTCAGACTCGAGCCACGCCTCTTTCTTTTTTTTCCCCCCCATTCTTTTTTGTGTTTTCATTGAAGTAGTTTTGTTTCTGCATCAGTTCTTCTTTCTTTCTGAAGATCTTTAAGGCCTTTTAGTTTTCTTTCTTTGGACATTGGCTGGTTTCTTCACTCATTCTCAGTCCCGTCTTTGCACCTCACCAGGTTTCTTTTGTCTTGTTTTGTTTGTTTGTTAAGCCAAAGCACTGACCTATAAATCATTTAAGCACCAAAGAAACCAAAATCAGTGGATGAACCAGTGTTGTGCATACACCTAACAGTAAGCAAATAATCCATTTGAAAATGTATCTTTGGGTAATTTGTTACCAACAACCTGTCAACAAAACATAATTGGTTCCCATTTCTTGCCAAAGATAAAACAGTTTGAAAAAAAAAATACTATTTTCTGACCATCAAGGCGATTCCCAAAAAACTATTAGCTAAAAATGTCACATCTTGGCAGGGTGTGTGTTATGTTCTTTTAAAAAAAAAATTGGAAACTGGACAAGTAGAGGACAAAAGAAGTGTCAGGCCTAAAAAGCAAACTACAGCAGATTGCACATGGTCCTTCATTTGATCCATCTACTGTTCGCTGAATCTTCATCACAAATGGTCTTGGTGGAAGGGTGACTGATGTGAATTCCTTCTTAAGAAAGGAAAATAGGGAGAAAAGACTGAGGTGTGCCAAAGTAGAAAAGAACTTGACCAGACACAACAGGAAAAAAAATAAAAATAAAATAAAATAAAAAAATAAATCAGGAAAAAATAAATCATTGCCCCCATTTGAGATTTTTCTAGCAAAACATTAGGAAATATGAGGTGGCTCAACATTTTTGCACAAATTTAGAATCTAAAAAGCAACATGCACATCCTCTAAATGTTATGCATCTTTGACCTCATTACTCAACTGTTGTAAATTACTAACTTCCAAACATTTCTACCCAAAACCATAAGAGAGCCTCTTTAGGCTGTTTATCTCTCTAGAAACTGGATTCGCTTTGACTGCAGTACTAAGGATTACTATACCTTTAAAAGCAAATTTAAAGAACTTTATTTTTATGGTAGACTTGTTACAAATCCACCCACAAATTAATCAGAATTCAAAAGAAAAATACTTATTTTACTTGAGATCAAGCTATCGTCTGGCTTGACCTAAGAACCAAATGTTTGCCAACACAGATGTTAATCTTTTGTACTGATTTATTTAACCATGAAAGACATACGAGCTGTAGAAGTATTCAGCAAATTGCATCTCTGTTTATAATATGAATGGAGATTTTTCCTTTTAGAACCAGGGGTGCCTGAGATAACTCCTTCTCCTTTGAACCTCTGCGCATGGTTGCATTTCATTGTTATTCACTCATTTGTACATGACAGAGCCCTTTTGGCCAAAGGGTAAAGCAACATCCCAAGTACGTGTCCAGCTGGAGACCTTTGTGGCAAGTCATTCCCAATCTATTTCTGTCACTGGACTAAAAGCATAAAATGCCCTCCAAAAATGATAGTTGCTTGTACATGAAAACGAATGCACTAAGACGGGAAGAGAAGATAAAGATATCGTATATGCATCTGGCTCTGGTGAATGGCGCTTCAAGTCAGGACAAGACTGTGACACTATACGACTACAAAATGTGCTTTTATTTCATGACCAGTTGTACTAAAAAATAAAAACAAATGAAAGTGTTCACCTCAGTGATTTAAAGGAGATCTGTGAAAATACGAAAGAAAGAAAAAAAGAAAAACTGAAATGACTGTGCTTATCACATTTTCACAGGAAATGGACATGTTTTCACTGTCAGAACCCAATAACACTTGAGTAGCATCCCACTTCCAGTTAGTCATACTGTGTTTGACTCTTATGTATTAGTTTTCCCTCTCTGTGAGCTCTCAGTGAGAGAATTATTACATATTTCTACATGGCTGGCAGTGCAAATTATTAGCATAAGCACCACTGGTAGATGACTTTCTGTAACAAAGCAAATACCAGTCTGAGTGTGTAGAACAAACACTTGGGGCAAACAATAACTTCAGAGAAGCACTGCATTGGGCTCTTGAGGAATATCAAACTGATTCTTGCATAGGTTTACATATTACTGATTCACTGCTGCTGTGTTAAGTTTGCAGGGCTTAAAAGCCAGCATCACAGTGTTTAATGTGTTTGCTTCTGTGCCTGGAGCAGTCAGCCTTACTGATGCCTCAACAGTGCCATCTTTTGATGACAGCCACTAAGAGAGCCCCTTCGTCATGCTCAGACTGAACGGAGCACACACTCCATAATTAAACATCACTTTATTGGCCTTCTGTACATTCTAGCAAGGAAATATCGTTCAGCTGAGTCTTTTCTGCTGGAATCTGGCTTTAAAGTCCGAACACTACTGAACACACTTGAGAGCGTTTCCTGCAGTTTATGAGCAAGGATCCCGTCCCAGTATTTACAAAGAAGAGAACCCTGGGGCTGTAAAATTTTCTCAGCCAAGTCTATCAAAGACAAACACATTGTGATGAGTTTCTCGTGGTCCATCTCTCTGAAACCGCTGGCATTGGGTGCCATGTCGCTCAGGATGACATGAGCCTTGCCGTGGGGAAGAAGCTCCAACAGCTTGGCATGTGTGGCAGGGTCTGTGACATCGCAATTGGACAGGAAGTGAGCACCATCCAGAGGCGGTATGTTCAGCAAATCAATGCCAACAACCATACCACGAGGCAACTCTGGATCTAAGGTAATAGGAAAGATAGTGACTTTAATTTACAAGCTTATTTTTTCTATTATTTAAGGCTGAGCTACAAGAAAGACAAGTCTGGATATAAAAGCCAGTTTATTTCCTTGCACGATCAACTAGAAAAGCAAGACAACTCATTTGATAATTATAATAACACATAATTATATCAAATTATAATAGCACGTGTTCTATATTATCATCAATACACGTTTCTTTTGTGAATTTTCTGCTTTTATTAATGCATCTGCCATAGGCTTCAATAACTTTCAGCTTGGTAATACATCACAGTCTATCACATCTGCTTCTGTTTTTTGCAGAGCACTGCTTTTTGCTTGTGTGGTAAATGTAGTGCAGACTCTTCCCATCAATCTGCATCACTAGGAATAAACGCCGACATGATGGATATTAAGAGCAGCTTCGGTTTCTGAATGCTAATATTCAAACCACACTGCAGATATTTAAAAACGAAATCAATCAATATGACATTTTATGATGCCTATATAATCTTATTAGGAAAATTAGGCATGAGCCACAATACTTTACGCTTGGAAAACTACAGAACCGCTACGCAATAGGGAAAAATCGGACAAAATATTGTAAGGTTGGGCTCAAAGTCGTCCCTGACATACAGTCTTAGCAAAAGCACAAACTCTAGGTTAAACGTCGTAACAATCATATCGTGGCGCCCCTCCCACAAACCTGTGTGATCTCACCTGTCCTCTCACCTGTCACACCTGAATTGACCCTCTGGACTGCCACCTGGCTCCAGGCTCCAGGAGCAGCTCCGCAGTCCACCACAGTGTATCCAGGTTGTAAGAGCCTGAACTTGTCATCTATCTCTAGAAGCTTGAAGGCGCTCCTGCATCGAAAGTTTTGGACCTGGGAAGCTTTGACATACGGGTCTTTAAGCTGCCGTCGGAGCCAGCGCTGCTCCGCTGGCGTCTTACCCTTCAGTTTCTTCATCAAACACAACGAGGAGTGCAGATATCTCCTCTGCAAGGAAAACATCCACATTGTTATTACAGTGCGCAGTCACGTGTACCGCATGCTGAACTGCGCTTGCGTCGAAACACACGAGCCCCCCCCCTCCTCATTGGTTAAGGGCAAAATCGTTAGGTGCGTGCCTATATACGTCCCCTTACTGCAAAACATGTACACAACAAGTGTTCCTATCTGGGACAGATTGAAGCTAATGTGCCTAATTTATTTTTCCATTTGTTTTAAGTTTATACTATACTGAGAAATCCTAGGTCACATTTCTTTATTTATTTTTTACTGTGTACAAAATCTTTTAATGTGTGAGAAGACAGGCAGGCTATATTAAGCCAGTTCAGCATCCAGACTCTTATTACAGTGCTGTAATATGTGCAGAAGGTGTGACACTGTCAAAGACAGACGAGGCCTTCCCTAATGCAGCATATGTAAAGCACAAATGCTTTTCAAAACGCTTTGGAGAGTTTGATTGACGAATAACACATTGGCTCACCAAGGTCACCAATTCGATTCCACTCTCTTTGGGGGTTCTGTCAGGAAGAGCATCTGATGTAAAACTTTACCAAATCAAAACATATGGAGCTACCAGCTGAGGCAAGTACCATGACATCCAAGTACAGGAGCCGAAGTGGCATTTCTTCATTTCCCCTGCAGTGATTTCACATTATGGAATGTTGTATGCTGTTAAATGTAGATTCATTTGAGGGCCGGGAGATCACATCTGTTAGTAATGATCTTTACATGCAGATAGTTCTCCAGATTCTTTATAGTCCAGCCATTGATCCATTTTCCTTTGTTTATTCAGTTGTTTATCCGGTTGGGTTTCTCTATAAACTTGTAATAATAATATGGGCCACAAAGATGATTTGTTGCAATTTTAGATTGGAAAATGTTCTTCAGTTTTTGAATGGTAAACTGAACCTTAAATTTTACAGATTTCAGATGGAATCTTTTTTTGTAAGGCATGACTAAAGTGCATTTAAGTATTATTGCTTTTCTTATTATTACTAATAGTCTACATAGTAATGAAAGCAAGTAAATAAGCTTCTAAGACCTGGATGACTGAGAACCATCAGAGACATAACGAAGCTTTTAGAAGCAGTTTTTGTTATATTAACAAAATAAAAATAATCAATCAATAAATTACTGATAACCTCCATTTGTTGTTGGGTTATCGTGAGATAACACGTGCTGTAACTGCAGCATTAACCAGCTGCAGTTTCTAGTCGAACACATTTCATGGTAACCACGGTTAACCGATCTAGCAAGAAAGCGATGGACCCGGTGAGCTGAGTTTACGTCAATCGTACTCATCCACGCTCTTACGTATCAGCACATCACGTGACAACCGATCTGCAGCTGCACGCGGGAGTTGTTGAACTCAAAGTATACTGTTTTTATAAGCAGTTTTTCTTCTTTTTTTCTTTCGGCCACCGCTGAGAAAAAATTCCTTTTTTTCAATACGCTAGCACAGTTTTACTTAGCAGGTAACCGTGTTAGCACACAGCGGAGTGTGCAGCTGATTACGCTTACTGTGCAGCACAGTGGAGATGCATTGCGTTAGTTTAACATCAGATTTCTTTACCTCCACACTCAGGCGAGATGTTGAGCTCCAAGCTGCTGACCCTTGTGCTCATTGTCCAGCCGGGCAGAGTGCTACTGGGTATGAAGAAGAGGGGCTTTGGTGCTGGAAAGTGGAACGGGTTTGGGGGCAAAGTTCAGCCTGGAGAAACCATTGAGGACGCTGCTAGGAGGCAAGTTTAGTTGCGTTCGACATTTTTTATATTAAAAAAATAATAATTATAATAAAAATAGACTCACGATTTAAATGATTTTGAAATGAAGTGATCTTAAGTGTGACGAAACTAATTGGGAAGCTACGATTCTCATGGGGACCAAAATTGGACAATAGAAGACTGGAAAAATGTGAAATGGTCTGAGTCTCAATTTTGACTGTGACACTCAGATCATGGGGTCAGAATTTGTTGTAAACTACAGGAAAGCATGGATCCATTCTGCCTTGTATCAGGGCAGTATTGGTTTAATGTGTGGGGGATATTTTTTTGGCACACTTAGGGCACCTTAGTACCAGCTGAACATCATCTAAATGCTACCAGCCTACCTGAATATTGTTGATGACCATGTCCATCCATTTATGCACCACGGTGTGCTCATGTTCTAACGGCTCCTTCCATCAGAATAATATGCTTCATCCCAAAGCTTAAATCATCTCAAACTATTTTCTTGAATCCCCACCACAGCACGTTTAGATGTGCAACTATGTTTTTTTGTTTGTTTGTTTTTCTAGTTGGGTTTTTTTTGGGGGGGGGCACAAATTTCTGCAAACACAAAGCATCTTTTAGGGTTTTACAGGTGTAATTTTTATAGCCCTTGTGGTTTTATCTAAAGTAGTTCTAAATCTAGTTTAATCAGTTTCACAGTCCATATTATCACATCAATATCCACTTTGATACCTGCCAGGGTATCAACACACTTACAGCTTTAACATGAACCATTAAAAACATATGACAAAACATAACACTGGGTTTGGGATTTTAAGACGAAACTCTGTCTGTGTTTGTATGCAACAGCAAAGTACCAATGTTGTGCAAGGATTAAGAAAACGACTGAAAAAGAGGGAGTTTGATATGTTTTGAGTACTCTGTAAGTGTGTGGGGGGGAAACACATTAATGTGAAGTCTGGACAATCTGTGATCAATCATCTGCAGGAAATTTGCTTCAAAGCAAAGGAAGGAAACCCCCAAAAAGCTATCGGGCGAGTTCTCAAGCCGTTTTTCCTTAAACACGTAGTGAGACCAGCTTTGTGTTTAGGATATTTGGATGCGATGGGTAACAAGACTGAGTTAGAAACACTTAGTTCTTCATGTAATGGTCAAGTAAGGGCAATAGTGAAAATCATCTTAACCCACTTCTCAATCCTAGCTTCACTCCTTCCATTTAATAAGTCCTGGTCAGTGAATAGGCCAACACCAATCAAAACATTTCTTTTAGTGAAGGGAACTTAAGGTTGTGTTTGGCTTGAGTACTGGGGGCTAAAAAGCTAAAATGAGGACCCTTAGATAACGTGCTGTGACTGAGAATATTACTAGACAAAAGAGCTTCTTTTAAAAAGTGTGATTGATTAAAGAAAAAGAAAAAGAGGAAAACTGCAGTTTGTAATTAATAGTCCTAATCATATAAATTAGTGTCTGTTAATATGTTGAGTGTAATGTATAATATTCTGTGAAAGGAACGTTAAAATTCACTTGCTGCTGGCATCTACCAGCAGCTTTTAATGTGGAGTGTTTTCTTGGATGCTGCTAATGCATCATTTTTGCAGTTGTTGATTTTTTTTTATGATTGGGATGAATCCCCTGAAAATAAAACAAAAAGAGCTACTGCATCGTTCCAGAAAATCTGAATTTTTTTTTCAGTCTTTTAAAAGTCGTCATCCCTGCCCCTAACAGTTCTTATCTCTGAAGCTCTTGTGATGAGTAAGATATGTATCAAGTGTACCTTTACTAAGATTTAACATTCTGTAAATGAATGATGACACACACGGCTGCAGCTTTCCAGCCACCAGCCGAGCACATCACCAACAACAGGAACTGACAGGACCCAGTACAGACTCTTTATGCCGGCGAGGCGTGATTGCGGATGCCGCTCAGGTGCGTCCGCCTCCTCTGCAGCGGCACCACAGACCACGCCCTGCCACACCTTCATAGAAAGCGACAAAGCTCTTATATTAATTTCTTCTCTGATGAATAAAGATGGGAGAGAATAAAAGTACTACAAATCTGACATTCAGTCAACCTGAACATGCTATTTTGGCATATTTTACTACCCTCTGCAGTTTGCAACAACACTTTGACCCCGATCTCAATGTTCAGCCCACAAGCTCTTATCCAGACCTTTCACTCTCATACTAATTTTTTTTAATAATCTTAAAATGTTTTGCGTAGAGGGTAAAGCAAATGCCACAAATAGATTGTGTCCTAGAACCACCGATATCATTACTTTGCCATTTTTAGTTGCTTTTAGTGCCCGTGTGAAGTCTACGGTGAGCTTATTTTTAAGACCCACGTAATTAATCATTTATTTGATGTTTTTTCCTTTCAGAGAGCTGGAAGAAGAAAGTGGTCTCACGGTGGATGCACTCGACAAGATCGGAAATATCAAATTTGAATTTGTGGGAGAGACGCAGCTACTTGATGTCCATGTTTTCAGAGCCGACACATATAATGGAGAACCGACAGAATCCGATGGTATCACATCCGCTGCACCACATTGAAAAATGAAGAAATCCAGTGGTATCATAGTTTGAAAGTGGTTGAAATGAGAGGAAGCAGAGAGCTTGGGGTGGTGAATTTTAGTTCACTGTTGCCTATACGTTTCAGATAATGGTGCCCTATGAGAGGAGATGCAAAGATTGTTTGTTGCACAGTGCCTAACAGTTTGGCACGAAAATATTTTATATTTCAATATATTTATAATAAATATAATTGAGTCCTAATAACGTGATATAAACCATTTTTCGTAACTTACTGTTAAAGTGATGTTTGACCCAAACTTATATCAACAGTTCGTTTTTCATATCTGTCACATTTCTTATTGAAAATAATATTTTAAAGGTTTTATAAAATCAAATTTGTTGAATATGCAAATCCATCCACTTTGGTGACCCCTTAATAATAAGTGAGCAGCCGAAAGAAGCTTTTTAAATGGAGTTGAGTAGAAATGTTAAGTAGCAAGTAAAACTATAATATAGCTAATAATTGTGCAGTACTGGAGCAGATGTTCATAGTTAAGAGTTCTGTGAAGTCTGTGAAAAGCATTTGACCTCCTCCTGACATCTTCAGGGGGCTTTGTTTTGCAGGCTCTTCTAGTTTTATATTTTTCCAGCAAAATTTAAAGTGAAACAAGCAGTCTGAGCAAAGCAATTGAAGCCAAATTCTTCTAATAACTAGAGTCAGGCTCTGACATTAGGTTTTTTTGAAATGTTGGCCCACTCTTCTATGCCAATCTGTCATAGTGCAGCTACACTGGGGGGGTTTCATGGCGTTTGAGTTCCATGCAAGGTTTATGATAGCAAGAATAGGAATAGGCGTGATGTGCAAGCACTTTGTGGTTTTTGATTTGCACTACTCGGTCCTCCCTAGCAGGGAGGACCGAGTAGTGCAAATCAAAGGTAAGGTACAATAACTTACAGCAGACAGAAGATTGGAGTGTGTGTTCAAAGCAGAAGGTTACAATAAAGGTTTGATTTTAGTGATGTTTCTTATTTGAAAGAAATGAGTACATGAGGTTAGAGAGCTGAGGTTCAAAATTCAAATGCTGGTCAAAATAACTGCCAAACTCCTCACAGATTATTTGATGTTGCAGGGCTAATGACCGATCTCCTTAAAGAAGCTGTCAGGCCTGAACACATGGGCCTCAGTTTTGAGATGCTTAAAGACACTCAGTCGGTAATGATAGTGAAAACTGGTTGATAGGTGTAATAGGAAAGTATAGCTACATATTATCAGATGAGCAGCAGTAAGAAATATGAGATCTCTAAAACATGAAATATGTAATGAAAGCAGAAATGGTACAAGGGTGGAGCTTTGAGAGATGTCACATGGGAAAAGAGAAGATAAAGACAAAGTTATTATGAATTTTGAAGTCTCTGTCAAATAACTATTATTAAAACCATTTGAAAGCAGTGCCAGAAATACCAGATCAATAATATGTTAATTGGTTTAGTCTGATGACTGGTATACTTTTTTTTTTTTTAAGTACAATGTCCCTCAACCAGCTGAAAAGGCTGGTAAGCAGTAGTTTTGTGAGTTATTTTAGAAATTAGTAGAAGTCTGGAAACGGGATCTGCAATGTCTAAACCAGTCGTATCCTGTGTTAGATTTTGTTTGACTATTTGACTGTTTTGTGTGAGATACACAGAAGTAGGAGCGTGTATAGTATATTTGTGAAGTGGAAAGAAAAATCTATAATTGTGCTCTCAGTGGTAAAGATTGTAAATAAACAAAGAAGAGTTGATGCCCTTAGCAGGAAGAACTTGCAAGGATGTCTTTCCAGGCAATTTAGCCAAGGTCAGCAAGGTGAAGTCTGGAGGCGCTCGGCAAACCTCAGCTCCTCGAGCGTTCCGGCATTAGCAGTGAACCAAAGAGTCTGGAGGGTAAAAGAAGTCAAACAGTCAGGAGGTGAAGTGATAAGTAGAGGGAAAAAAGCTTAACTGAAATGTGGTGAAGTTAAGGGAAATTGTGTAATGTGGTTTTAACACTGATTTAACAAGACAGAAATTAAAGTTGGAAAATACTAATAACCAATTGGGGGATTAAGTAAGTATGAGGTTTGTTTAGTCAAGAATAGTCTAGTCAAGCCATTAAATTAAAAAAAAAAATAAAGATCCAACCATTTCTATCATCTTCTTAAGGTTAAGAAGGAATGAATGAATATGGTGGAGTTTTTTCTCTCTAATCTTTGACTAGAAAAATTCTAAAAAGAGTAATTTTAGTGACAATAATTATTTCAGCACACTTATGAGCGTTTTAAGGCACATCAAATAACATTAAGTGTTTGATTTTAACAGCTTATCATATAAAAGTTTTGTTTTGTATAAAACAGATAAGATAAGGCAGGAATGAGTGCAAGTGTTATCTGCACTGCCGTAGGATTGAAGTCCTAAAGCAACTTGAATTGATTTAATAATAATTCTCTCCATTCTCTGGACAGTAACTAAGAAATGACAGTGAAAAGGCAGATGATATCTGAAGGCAGATGATAAAATGCTATTTCATTCTCCAGAGGTCTGATTATTTTTTCTTTTGTTTTCTAGAAATGAGGCCCCAGTGGTTCGAAAGTGACAAAATTCCTTTCAGTCAGATGTGGGCCGATGATATACTGTGGTTCCCTCTGATGCTGCAGAAGAAGAAATTTGTTGGATACTTCAAGTTTCAGGGTCACGATGTGATTCTCAGCCACACGCTGGAAGAAGTGGAGGAGCTCTGAAGGGAAATAATCGAGCTGTTACTGGTGGCATTTACATCAGGGACCAATATAAAACCTGTGAGAAATACCAGGAATAAGCCAACGGTTGTTTTGTGTCATTATGCGGAGGAAACGAAGATATCCTGTGGAGGGTTTACATGTTACGCAGCTGTAACACAATTAGAAACCTTTTTATTTCTTTACAGGGTTTTTTCCCCATGAAAATCAAAGCAGCACTACACTGAAAGAAAACATCCATACTCTCATTTTATTTTTAGAGTATCCGATTCAACACAATTCAGGAAGCACCTCTTTAGTGGAATATTTACAGTATATACAGTTCTGAATTCATTAGGTTTCATATTCTGTGCAGCACGTTTCCAAAATAAGGCGATTACCAAAATAATTGTTTCATACTGTGTGGGAGTTTCTTCATAAAATACACGTTTAAACCAGTTCATTTGCAATTTGAAACATAGCTTCTTTAACATGAACCCCAAATTGCACCTTTGTTACATATATTTGAGTAAAGTATATTCTCTGTTATATGACAGTATGTGTGTACAAAAAACCAAAAATGTACATAATTTTAGAAAAGTACAAAGTCAGACAGCGAATGAGAAGAAAATCCAGCAAAATTCAGACATTTTTGTCCGGATAATAATACATCTGTTGGCTGATGTGCGCAAAAATCTTCTTAAAAAAAATTAAAGTGATGATTGTTAAATTGGGGTGATGCAGGAGTCCTGCTTTTATGTACAGCAAAGGAGTGTATTTAGGCAGCTTTGTCTTTGGTAGTAAATCAATAGCTTATAGTGTTATTATTGACATTATGTCACTAGTGCCAGACATTATCCTTTCATAGATCTCACCTCTGCCCTTCATATTATCCTACAGTTTAAGGTCAGATGTTTGAAATAGCTTATAAAATAAAAACTGGGACGCTTGCAAATACTTCAGGCAGCGAAAACTCTTGTTGTAAAAAAAAACAAAAAGCAGGAAAAGTATGCCAATACACATCCCTACGAACTAACATTTATAAAATAAAATAATATACTGGTTCAATGTTATTAAGCAAGAACATTAAGGTTTTTAATAGTCCCACCCTTTAATAAAGTCAGCCTTTCTGTCCTTTACTACTTCTTTCATCTTAGTGTGGAAAATTTAAATATCACATACAGGTGCTTTAACTAAAGCAGAAATTAATGCACCAGCCTTGTATCTGTTGTAAAATAACACTTCATAGGATTTTCCTGACATGTTCAAATAATTATAAAAAGTTAATGGTGAACTGGACTTTAAGCAGAAGCAGAGCACAAAGTGTTTTACGAGCCAGCTGTTCCATGCAGGTGATATGGCCAATGATCAGACAAAACAAAACTGAATGAAAAAGCTGTGCTCCCCCCCCCTTTAGCATTATTTTGTAGTTTGTAATCCTCAGTGGCTGTGTTTTTCCTTTTTCATCTCATGTACATTTAGGTTTCAGATGGAGTGTTTCAGTCCATTGTTACCGCTGAAGAGACACCCAAGCTTTGGCTGCAATTCACTCCACACCTCCCCCATCTAAAAAGAAAGGGAAAACAATAGTGTATTTTACTGCACCGAATATATTGCTCAATAGTTTCCAGCTTTAAATAAAAAAAAATAAAAAAAAGAAGCATTCAAGTACTTGAACCACAGAAACTGAAAACCAGCGATCAGAAGGAAGTACATAACCATTACTGCTTTGCTTGGTTTCTAATCCCAGATGAAAAAGTTCGGTCTGTTCAGCTGTACCATCCATCAGTTTCAGTAGCCAATTTAAAACTTATTTGACCTTCCTGGAGTGGTGTCGCCATAAAGGCGGATCTGTAGAAAAGTTATTTTCAAAAAACTGTCTCACCTCTCGGTGTCCTTGGACCTGGGAGTTAACAAAAGATCCGAGAATGTGCGAGGTAATCGGAAGGTAAGTGAAGATAAGCTGTGTTTCTTGATGAAGGCAGAATAAGGAGAAGTAGTTACGTAGCTCCATGGTCTGGATGGCATTTTCTTGCTGTTATTAGAATAAACATACAGGAAGATGTCTTTACCGTTTATTAAAGGATGGAAATGATTAGAAATAAAACACTTTATATATGGAGCAAGCATTGTCTAATTTCATATGTACAAGTGTTGGGACTAAATAATGAAAAAAAAAAAAAAAACAACATGATGAAGCTCTACTCTCATTGCCAAAACAAGAAGCACACAAATTATTCAATTACATTTAAAAGAGTCTATAGGATTTAAAATTTTCCATTTTGTGTTGTCACGTCAACACTGCAATTACCTTTCATCATTCATTTATGACTGTTGTACATAATAATACATATCTCACATATCAGTCAACTAATAATCTCTATTTTTAGAGAGCATTATATGCATTGACGGGACACTTTATGTATATTTTGCCTGCATAACCATCTCCAGGGTTTACAGAGAATGGCTTGAAAATGCTTTGTAATGACAGAGGTCAGAGTGGAATGGCCAGGCTGCTTCGATCTGACAGGAAAGCAACAGAAAAATAAATAAAAAGTAGCAAAAGAGCGTCTCTGAATGCACAACACATCTAACCTTGAAGCAGAAGGGCTACAACAGTCAAAGACCACACTAGATACCATTTCTGTCAGCTAAGAACAAGAAGCCAAGTCTACAAATTCACACAGATTCACCAAAACTGGACAACTGGAAACTGATGAGTCTTGATGTCTGCTGTGAGATTCAGATTGTAAGGTCAGAATTTGGTGTAAACATCATGAAGGCATGGATCCACCCCGTTTCGTTCAGGCTGGTGATAGTGATGTAGAAACACGGGGATATTTTCTTTGCATATTTCAGGTGCTTTAGTACCAGTTAAGTGTTTAAACAGTCTATTGAGGAGTATGCCTGTCCATTTATGACCACATTGTCCCCATCTTCTGATGGCCATTTTCAGCAGGTTAACATGACAATGTGTTCACTGTACTCGAATGGCCTTCATAGTCAATACATCTCAATCTAATAGAGCACCATTGGGATGTAGTGGAACAGGATAATGTGCAGCTGACGAATTTCTCTCATCCCCAACATTTATTTTTTATTTTTTTAATGGCTCACAAGGCTATTGCTCCATTCATATGCAAACCCACACAATTATACGGTCAGTGTGTGTGTTTTCAGGGCACATGTTACTTTTATATGAACTTCAGTCACTGTAGAATTTTACTTTTAAAGCAATAAAGAAGTTCACACTCTAAAGGCTCACAAAAGAGAAGATGAAATGATCACCTGAACAATTCGCGATTCCAGCTGCTCCACAGATGCCTGCTCTTTGTGCTGCACAGTGGCACTCATCATCTGCCTCTTCATCACACTGTACTTGTGCAATGCTTTCTGGTGCTCGTGGAGGACGCCCTTCTCATGCCGCTCACAGAGATCCTTGAGAAACAAAGTACTTCTTTATTTGACTCCAAATTGTAGGGAAACACGCTGTGCTGCACATAACAACCAGGGGTAATGGAAGAACTTTATGCATGTTGTTTTTTTGGTTAATAGATTTGATAGACGCTGTGGAAAATGATTTCTTGTTAACCCACCAGCTGCTTTGCAAAATCAAAAAAAAATTCCACCCACGAATAAAAACAGCAATTTCAATGGAGTGAGGTTAAAACAGTCCATTACATAATAGTCTGACTTTGGTTACTAAATGCACTTCAATTTAAATTTACAAATATTTATTGTGCTTCTATCAGAAAACAGCAGGCAGAACAAAAGTAACTGCCACACAAAAGGTTGAGGATCCCCTGGAGGCGGAGTGAAAGGCGAGAACCAAAAGTGAAACTCACTCACCCTGTACGACTGCAGCAAATCCAGGAAAAGATTCAATTTTTCCACAACATCATCTTCTTCTCGCCGGCCCTGAGGACATTAACAAAACAACATTTATTACCCAGTGCCAGTTTTGGACAAACACAGCAGAGCAGGTGGTGAAGATGAAAGACTGAGGGCTGTACCTGCTGAGCAGCTTTGTCAGACAGCACAGCAAACTCCACAGAAAGGCTCTTCAGCGACTGGCGCAAGGTCCCCCAGGTGCTTTGTGAAGAGGCCAAGGAGGGAAGAGGCGAGGCATCTGAGCCCAGTGTACTGCAGAAAATACAATATTACAGAGGGAGAAAGTAATATTGTGGTGTGCTAGCTGCCAAACTCATTTCAAGTTAACAACCAGGAACAGAATCACAGATAACACTGAGGATTTGAACCTTATTACCAAAAACTCCAATACCTGCGGATACTACAGAAAGATTAAGTTTATACCCGTAATAATAAAATACCTGAGCTCTTTGCCAAACATGAGGAGATCAGATGCATTGTCCTTAGAGCGCTCCACCATTTTCTCAGCTCTGTCCCGCAGCCTCTGGAAGCTGTTGTGGATATTTCTAATCATCTCTCTGCTTGTCGAAAACTGAGCCTGAATGTCAGCTGGGAGATATTCCTGTAACGCAAGCGAGGCAAAGCTCTTTTGTGCCGTCTGAATCCTTAAAAGCAGGCGATTCTTTATGAGAAAAGTACAACTGGAGTCATCAGCCATGTGCAAACCTTTGCCTGAGTTGCGATTCTGTTAATCATGAACTCGTCACCCGTTTTCTTACAAGTGTCACGCAGCCTAGACTGAACATCCTGTGTGGGAAGAGGAGGGTGAGGAGGTCAGAGTTTGGGGGGGGGGACGACACAGATTAGCTAAAACAGGATGCATTGCACTGTCAGTCATCATGACCATAATGCTTACTGTGCAACAGCCAGCACAAAAGAAACAGGGAGTAAGTTAAAGAAACGACATACAGAGCCACTGAAAGTGAGGAAGGTCTTGACCAGCTCATCCTCTGAGAAGAAGGGATGTCGAGCCACCAAGTTAAGAAATCTGCCGAGACCACGTCTCCTCCCCTCAATGAACTCCCGCTCGGAGAGCGAGGTCAGGACTGTGGACAGACGCAGCAGAGAGCAAACACGATGAGCAGTTTGACCAGGAGTGTTAGCACTGACAGAGAGGGGTGTTCGGGGTATAAAAAGGGGGCAAACTTTAGCTTAAACTTGAAGTCCATGTCAATTTACTCAAAAACCATAAATGGAGAACTCTTCCGATGTTATGCATCAAAAAGCACCAATGGTGGGAAGGTTGATTTGCATATGATGATGCATTTTTTAAAAATATTCTACAGTTGATTAAGACGTAAGTGAGTCGGTGTCTAACCAAGCGTGTTTGTGAGGATTCATCAGTGCATAAGAATCTACATAAAGAGGAAACAGCTGGATTTTTACACATCACTAGTTTCTTTGAAAAAAAATTTTGAAATTAATCAGACACATGATGTAACAGCTGTTTGAAACCTCCTGCATTAATATTTAAACTTTTATACTTTACCCGGCCAAACTGCTTGGCTACGTGTTTGTCAACCATTCTGTCGAGAGTATACACCCAAATAATCTCCAAACAAATCTGAAGTAACAGACATGTTCAGCTAAAAAAAATAAACTGTAAAATGATTCGATGCAGAAACAAAGACCCTGACCTACCTCCTTTTAACATCCTTTTAGGTGGCAAAGCTGGCACGACTCTGTAAGCAAATCTCTGAAGCAAAACCTCGTGGAAGACATCAAAGTCGCTATAACGCCGGTAAACTGATATCTTATAACGCTGAATAAAACAAAAAGACAAGAAAATTTAAGAGAAAGAGTAATAGTGTAGTAGTTCACATAGTGTTCTAGACCATTGTAACACACATATTTAATGTATCAGGTTTTACCTGGCTGGTGACCTGGTACTCCACATGTTTGAGGAACAGGCCTTTCTTCTCAGGAATGAGCTCCACCTGGACCGTGTCTTTCCCCAGAAGCTCGTCCAGCGTCTGCGACAATGTCAGCACGTCGTCCTGAGCCGGCTGCATCCTCAGCGTGCTCAGGTCCCTCGGCTCCCCGAGCTGAGGTTTCGGTAACTCTGACAACCACACAGCAACAACCAAGATCCAATATTTGTTTTCCGTGATTGAATCAATGAGTCTAGAGAGAAGTGAATTTCCCAACTGCGAGGAATGCCGATGTTAAAACCAAGACTACGTGTTTCCCTCTGTTTGTCTCCTGCTAGCCCAGTATTGTGTGTAGCATTCATGTGATCTGCTTTTCATTTCTTCTAGGACATTCCAGGAAGAACGTGAATTGAATGTAATGTACTCCCACAAATGCATAAGACTCATTCTGGAGCTGACAAGGAAGTGGCATGCAGCAAGCTGCCACACTGGCCACACCTGAAATAACAGAGAGGGCCTTAAATAATCACAGAAGGTTGGGGATGGATCTAACTCAAGCCAGCATAATGGCTACCTCAATGAAAACCATAAAAACCTCTCCCCCTGTCATCTTCCCTCTGTGGGGCTAGTGAAAGAATGCAACACTTAAATATAGCAAAGTCTTCCCTACCAAAATAAAATAAAACTAAATGAAGCCACGTGAGGCAAGTGAAATGAATATTTTATGCAGTTGGTACTTTTCAGTTTAGAGCTGTCATTTAAAAAAAACCCTTCTATTTAAAAGTGAAACCTTACATCTACATGGTCAATAAAAAGAGTGACATTTGTATCTTTGCAAATGATTTATCCTGACAGCAGAGGAAATGCTGGCGTTGCCATTTTACACACTGAAGACTTTCCAAACTACTCATTAAGTAAAACATTTACTACACTGCTGTCACTGTCCCCTACCTAGTATGCAGTTCTCCAAGAGTTTGGGACTCGGTTGCTTGCCCTGCTGAGCGAGAGCAATCAAAGCGAGTGCTTTATAGAGTGATAATTTGCTCAGGAATCCATCGGAGGAGTCAAGATGCTCAGCAATCTGAAGAGAACAAAGACAATATGGCCTCAGGGTCACAATTTTACAGTCTGACAACCAAATTCAAATGTGGTTTGCATTCCTTTTGCAAAAAGTGCGCAGTATACACAAAGGCAATGATATGCAATGAGGTCAGGGAACGGGAAACCTGCAGACATTGTGACTTCAGAGGAATTTCATATTGTGGATGTGTTGTACATCTCAGCATTAATGCAAACAAAAACCATGGGATACACCGCTATGTATTCAATGCCTACAAGCCAACAATACTTCCTGCTGATAAGATATTCATCCCACTATCATTTGTCTCAACCACTCCTCCAACTCAGGGTGACAGGGGCACTGGAGCCTATCTCACAGTGGCAACCTGATAAAATATTATGTCTTTATCTACTCTGTCTGCATTTGCTAACACTAACTCACAAAGCATCCCTTATCAAAATTAAAGTGAACAGTTGAGCAAAAATGTGGCATAGCAGCCCATTTAATTTATTAAATTGTCTCTTTGGCTAAAGGATTCAATTCACCAGTCTGTAATCCTTTTCTATGCCAGCCTCATGTCACTATAAAACTGTGAGTGCATGTGTCACATTGGTAATATGCAAAAATAGGGATGAGTCAATGGGATATTCCTCTATTATTTCGGTTCAGTGTGGGCTGTATAGTCCATTACAGTAGGCTGCTTTGGGCCAGTGCCGGTTAATAAGTAAAAGTTACAGTTTTAAATAACACTGCAGTCTCTACTTGTCGCAGCATGAATGCTTTAAATGTGGACCCCGCACCTGGTTTAAGACCACCTTGGAGAGATCGGTCCTTTGGAGCAGCCGCTGAAAAACCTCAACCTGCACTCTCTCATCTGTCCTACAGCGGATGGCCTCATGCACTTCCCTGTAATAGGCAGGAACTGAGCCTAAAAGAGGAACAACACCTACATAGCATCACAACTGCCCAAATATGAGAAATATGCCATCATTATAATGAAGTGGTAACCAGTGCAGGGGTCACGAGAAACTAATTTTATGAAACTACAGGATTTATTTCCTATCTCGTGGTTTTATATTACCCCTCATAGAAATTACAGGCTACTGTGTTGCCTTGAATCTTTTAAGGCATCCAAAAAACAGACAAAAAAACAAACAAACAAGAAAGAAAGAAAAAACATCGGGAATTATTATATTAACAACTTCAGTTTTAGAGCAGTGCGGACTAGATAAGATTAATACAGCTCAGATAAGATCACTACGGGGTTTTTAGGTATTTCAGTGGACAAGGGAAAGTTTTCCAAATGGAAGTAAAACAGCTCCCAAACTAAGTAGCACTGTTCACCGCTTACATAACCTTTACCGGGAAAAATCACCAAGACTGTAGCTTTACTGGTATCAAGAAAGCATCAACTGGTGAGATAAAACGCGCACATGACGGCTATTCAAAAGAAGATTGATTCCGATCGTAATGTTGCCTACTCAGAAATTCTCATAGCGATTTTAGTTCGCAGGAATATTCACACTTTAAACTTTTCCGACATCGCAACGTCGAGAAAAATAAATAAATCCAATGTGGAAATCATTTGGCGATAGTGTCATAAAAAGGACTTTAAGAAGTTTTGGCACTCTACCTTCACTGATCTCTCCTGCCATGGTTCAGCCTGTCATGTGAGCACGGGAGCACCTCCATGTGATTTCCTGAAGAAAAGAAAAAAAACATGCAATTTATTTCTTAAAGTTGTAGCGATCGCTGGCTCAAGTCCGAGCCCAGAGATGAATAATCCACATGAATTAAGTGCAGCAATTTACTTACAGCCACAGTTAATCACCAATTGTGGCTTTAAACTGCATTAATCCGAACCAAGAAACGGATTTGGGGTGTGAAGAAGCGATTTATGAAGCTCCCAACTCTGTGAGACCGAGGTTTATCAGACTTGCAATGGGGGAAAATGTCTCGAAGGGGGATATTTATTTCATGGTTTCACTTGGGAGGTTTAATTTTAGTTTATTCTCTGTTCCTCATTCTTTAAACTTGTCTGCATGAGCAATGGTGCCTTCACGTGCTCCTTCTATATTTTAGCTTGAGGGATAACAAGATGCACAGGCACGTAATTGACGTGATCGTTGTTGCTGTACACATAACCGTACTGTTTTTAGCTGTATTATCTTTACGTGTTGTTGTTGTTGTTGTTTTGTCGTAGATATCAACAATAAAGCAGAAAGAGAATAGAAACATGAAACAAAATAAACAGAAAACACTCTCAGATTATCAATACACATTATTTTCAGGAATAATGTGCAAAAGGCTTGAGCCACACTTATTTCATTATATTTTGTTAGAAATATGAAATACAAATTTTCCCTCTGTTCTCCTTCCTTAATATTTTTTAGATAAGTTTATTGCATTACTTTTACAAGACTTAATTTTTCTTCCCGCTGTTCAAAAAAAATAATTAACTATCTTAAACCCCTTAGTGGAGACAATTTTCTTAGCTATGACTCAATAGACAGCTAGTCATACTTTTTCCGACATTACCCTGAACCTCCCAATAGCCCTACGCTGCGGCTCCTCTGGGTGGCGCTGTTGGGTCATGTTTTATTTTTTAAAACATATCGACGGTGTTGGGCTACTTTTTGCGGGCCGGGGCTGGGTTGGCTGCCAGCTGGGTGAATGTCGTGAACAGTCGCCGAGTTGGGTTGGCTCCAGCCTCCCGCACGAACGATAACTGGTTGGAGATCTCGCTCGGTAGTTTGAGTCGTTGCGGTGGGATAAGACTGCGAGAGATGAAATGAGGAACTACCAAATGAGCAAGGCAGGATGCAATAAACCGCAGAGGAGAATGCCAAGTGAAACAAAAGAGACTGGTTCTTCTGATTCCTCCTCGACTCTCAGCGGACTCAACTAACTAGCAGCTAAACCGGCTAACGTTAGCAGACTTAACGCTGGCTAACCTACTTTACGGGTATAAGTAGCTCTTAAAAAAACGAAGATTTTATGTGATTTTAAATGGACTTCTGTGCTTGAGAGATTACAGCTAACATTAGAGCAAAGTCCCAACTGTCACACAACGCCAGAGATAGTTAAGTTGACAGAAAGTAACTAGCATGACTGAGGTTTACATCGAGTAGTTAAGGTTAGCTGAGTGCTAGCTGCATCAGTGTTTGTGAAGTTAGCGAGCTGTTGTTTTGTCCGGGCTCGTATTAATATGTAATGAAAGCATTTAGGATTTTATACGTAGGTAAAAAAATAAATGAATGCAATGTTTATGATTGTCAGAGTGAAGAAAACACTTAAACATTACTGCATGTGTTTTTGTCATCCACCCCGGCTACAGATTGACTGTATGAGGTGGATTCCCCTCCGTGTTTACACTTTGAAGCATCCCCTCTCTCCAGCCCGCTGTCCGTGGATCTCATTGACATTTGCTCCCCATGGCAGCGGTGGTTAGCTACACTCCACCATGGTGGGTGAACCTGCTGCACAGACTTCCACATTTCAACTTAAGGTTCGAGCAAACGAGCAGTGACTTCAGACCAGAAGACTGGACGTATCAACAGGTAAAATAATACCCTGCAAGTTCCTAGACTCGCACTTGGGGCTGTGATATTATCAAGTGCTTGTTTCGGTATCAGTTTGATAAAATCCCGAACCTCCATTTCGCAATTGTAGCATGTTTGGGCATGCTGGGCTACAGTCTGTTTTTTGTTTTCTTTCCTGTAAGGTTGTCATTTAATATTATTAGTTGTATTGGTGGCAGCTGATCGTTCTCTCCACCTTTTGATCCCTGACACCATCTGTGTGTGTAGCTTTCCAGACACTAACCAGCTGGCAATGTATAGTGTAATCCAGGCCACATAAGCTGACCTAAGCAACCACTTCCTTATGTCTTATTTTCCCTGTAATCTTATCATGGTCAGTATTTGTTACACCACATGGGGGGCATTAAGACTCTGGAGTACCCAAAGGAAAAATATATTTATTCTAACAGACTCACATCGGGGAGGTTAAACTGAGAGCAGGGGTTAAGGAGGATTCTGCACAGTCTAATGAGTAGTTTAGACTCTGGGGGGAAGGGAAAGCAGGGCGTTTGTTCATGTGATTAATATTAAATAGAATCTTCTACATTTAGGTCACATAAAGTGAGAGTTTTGGAGAGTCTCTGCAACTTGTTATGTTCATTATAGGTACCCAGCTCTAGGTGGTTATTCCCTTCTTCAGACCCATTAGTTCTATTGTCCTTTAATCAATAAATACATTTGAATTGCCATGAACAATGCATTGCTTTCTTTTTGAATTTATGTTCAACAAAGATGGTGTTTATCATCTGTGAAAGCCATGTTGTTAGATCCAGGTAACACTTTGCAGTCCTTAATTGTGTGGAAACTGGTACAGCTAGTCTGATAAGTAATTGTTTTTATTTAGGTTTTAATAAAGAGAGATCTGCAAAAAGGTTTGATAATAATTATAATTATGACGACAGACTTAAATTCCTCTTTTTATGTATGTTCTTTATGCTGTTGGTGTTAGAAAGCGCGTCATTACCAAATCCTGAGTACTTTTGTGGTTTTTAATAAAGCTCTGGGTCAGTGATTACTAAGAGCAGGCAGACTAATGTAGAGGAGCATTTTGAAAACAAGTGTAAAAATCTACAGACGTGAGTTAACTTTAAGAGATGCATCAAGATCTAACCCCGTTTCCCTTTTACCAAGGAAGAAGATTCAGAAAATCGAGAAGTGAATCACGATTCCTCTGAAACGAGGAAGGCGTGTTCCAGACATGTGTCTGCAATTCACGGTCATGGTCCAGATCTTATACAGTTAAAAGGATGTTTACACTTTCACTTCTGATTATTTCCCTGTTCGAACTAACATGTTACCTGCTATCAAATTCCTTTAGTTAAACATTGATTTTAATGGTGCGATTAGATTTTAGTTTGGAGCAAGTGAGCATTTTAAGGAGTATAAAGTTCACAGCTTTTCACAGCAGCTATCCTGGTAGGAGTTGATGGATATAACAAAAGAATAACAGCTCTCAAAAACTATATTTCACTTCATGCCACAACTTGAGAAAAAAAGAATTCCTTTGGTCCCAGTTTGCGAAATGTTACACCCCTACTGGATAACAGCTGTTCAGGAAGTTCAGTGTGAACAATATCTCTTTAAAAGCAACAGATCCCTGTTGCTTTTAACAAGACTAATTAAAGGGTAATCCAGCTGTTATCTGCTATATGTTCCTTTTCTCAATTTTTCTCATGACAAGTGCTGCACATAAAAGGTGTTATCATTGGGACAGCTTACAAACCATAATTATTGACTGACTTTAATTACAGGCTGCTAATTATTGCCAGTGCAATGCTCCCTCTCAAGCTTCAGGGACATTCTTGACTCATCCAGATGGCTGAGACATTAATGGGGCTCAGGCTGCATCTAGGTGATTCAACTTTTGAGTATGTCATTCTTACATCTTGCCCAGATGGTAAAGATGTGATGCACCAAAATTAATCCTCATTATGATCACAGTCTTTCCTCCTGGTTGAAGTATGCAGAGCAGCATGGATGAGGCATGGCATTATTTGTGTATATCACTGGGAACACGGGGAGTAGTCAAATGCTGGCTGTGTTCACTCGCTGCTTTGCACAGGTCACTAGGGCGTGTCATTCACTGCGATGCTTTGTTGGGGAAACTGAACGAGTAGAACAACACTGGGTTTTTCACAAAAACAAAAGTGGATGGAAATCTGCCCCAGCAATGAATCCTCAGGAGCATGCAGTGAACACATAGGCCCTCTGTCTGACCTACATACGAAGAGCTACAGTTAGTGGAGAGAGGTTTGACTATCACATTGTACATCATTATACATTCTTGCGGTTTTTGCTGCTCTTTGCAGTTGTGTCTGAGATCAAGTTCTCAGTTAAGTCTTTCAGTTTGCAAATCAGTCAACAGACTATTTTGTCTTCATGTTTCTATTTAACATTGAAGCACACACCACTGTTTAGACTGGGTGTAAAATAGCACTCAGATAAGATAGCAACATACTTGAAGTTGTGTGCATTTCCATTGTGGGACACTTTAAAAGCATTTTATCCCAGTTGTTGTTGTTGTTGAGGAGAATCCAGTAACAGCTATGACGTTTTCCATAACTCCATTCTTCTTTTTACCAGTCAATCCTGTTACTGGGAGGTGTGGCGCTTGCCTGTCTGGCTCTGGACCTCCTCTTCCTGCTCTTCTATTCCATTTGGCTGTGCTGCCGGCGGAAAAAAAACGAGGAGCAGCCCAACGCCGACTGTTGCTGCACAGCTTGGTGTGTCATTATTGCAACGCTTGTCTGTAGGTGAGTATTAACATGGGACTGCAGTGGTGATAAACAGTGTTGGTGATAACATATTACTCTTGAACAATACAGACAGCCTAAACACTGGCAATGGTTCAGTCCATGATGTCAGATCCCCAAACACAGAAGTTGGCAAAGGATGAATCTACTGAAATGACTCCAAAAAAATCCAGAAATGTTTTGGTTTTTCTGATTATGTTATAATGAAATGGATGTTTGATCATTTTGGTGTTTATGAATTTCCTTCTTTGTTTCTAAAGCTTGGAAAACATGGCAAGTGTGACTGTTTATTTAGCGCTTGTAACTCATGGCGCTACTCTTGTTCTTCTTGTTTTGTAATAGTGTTTTGTAAACCAATTTTGGTTGAGCAAATTGTTATACGGAGTTATGAGGAGCCCAATGATAAAATGAAATAATTCAATCAATGATAGCTTTTTCAGATAACACATGGTTTATGATTTGATTTTGTTTTAGAGTATGATTAACAGTATGAAGTGTTATAGAAGTTTGCTTGGAGCAAATCATAATGGAGGTACTGCACTCGGCATTAAGATTTGTCTTTTTGTTGTTTTGTTGTTTTTTTTTGGTACTGGTTGCTTTGCATTTGCATAGCCAGAGATAAAGCCTTTGAAGCATTGGTAAAGGGCAGTAAACCAATCTAAAGCCATTATTAGCTGAATATGCAAATAATGTGGTCAGCTGCTACAGATTCAGAGTGGGTTGAGCCGTGCTGAGACAAGCAGTCCTTTGTGACATAGTTCATAGGGATGAATTCAATAAATACCTAAATTTGTGCAGTTTTATAGTTTATTGGTTCCCGGTGGTATTATCATATTAAGTTTGCAAAATTGGATGAAAGTGCTTACGATGTTGGAAAATAACCACATCGAAATAAAGCCCAGACTTTGTATCTGATGGTTATTAATTAGTGGAAATGTCAGGGTCTGGCTGCATAGGTAAATCTCTAATGTATTTACAACCTGATCTAATGTCAATCAGCAGTATCCTTTCCTCCAGTTGATAGTCCCATCAATTGCTTGTCACAGAGTTGATGAAAGTCTAATTACTGGCCTGCCTACTTTGCAGTACTAACAGCTGTTTCGCTTTTGTTGCTACAAGTCACCTAGTTTCATTCAGTGGTTTCTGTATTGTTGCTAATGTCTTCCTGAACCATCTAAGGCAGTACATCACTCACACCCACACTGAAAGCCTCCACATACCATTGTATACAGAATAATTTAAAAACTGTTGCATTCCTGTGTATGTTGGATTGTTGCCACCACAACTGTGCTGATGGGAATAAACAGTGTGACAGGAATTTGTAAAGAGGAGGATGTACAGTATATGAGCATTATGTACTTTTAGGTTTTACATTATTCTTTTTTTTAAGTGCATAGTGTGAGAATTGTACCATCTGGACACAGTTTTTGTCCTTGGAAACTGAATTTGTTTCCTGTTTTCCTCCTCCTGTTGATGGGCCGCAAGAGAGCCATCACATTTGATTCAGAGTAGCACATAGAGCTTGGGGACCTGATGAGTACAAGAACTGCATTACAATCACCGTATCTGTGTGCGCGCTTGTACCCACGCATAAATGCTGAGCAGGGGGGGAAAAAAAAAGTTGGAGAGATCTGACATTTCTGTTTTGCTTTGCTTTTGTTCTTTGACAGTGGGTCCACGCTCAGCATCACAGTATCATTGCACAAGAAACTGCATCACTTAAAAATAAAGGGATTATCTTCTCACTTTTTTTTTTCTTTTTATGAATAGTATAGTTTCCACAGGGTCACATCTCACCAGGGAGTTTAGTTTGTTTTGTACTGTGAAGCTGCTCCTATTTACCTTTATCACACTGCAGAGTGTGAGAGGAAGAGATTAGCAGCACTCCAGGAAAAGGGAAAACCTTCTGATCTACTGAGTGCTGTTGGCTGAACACTTTTAACCCACAATGGTTCATTCATAATCATTTCATCTGATACAATCTGTTTATAGGATGAATGTCATAGCATAAGTGCTTCCAAAATGTCCACAGCTGCAATGCAGGAACTGATGTCAGAGCTAAATCTTTATTATTGTGCAGAATTGGAGTTGATATTTTATCACTGAAATATTAGAATATACCAAACAGTTTTATTGTAAATATAGTTAATTCTGTATGTTTTCAATGATATTAGGATTTTAATAAATGTGAAACTGTTTGTGCCATCGATGTGCCTTCGGAAACTGTTGCTCATGCATTAGAGAGAGCTGTTTTTCTGCAGCTTGAGGCCTGCCTGTGCTAATGGGAGCAGACCTCCTGCCTCAGTACAGCCTTTGTCAGTCATAGTGTGGGGCTTGGGGCATAGCTGGTCCATTCCTCTGTGTTTCCATGGTTCTGTATGGAGTCTTTCTGCAGAAGCTCAAAGGAGCCTGTTGACTGGGGTCTGAACCGACAGGGTTAATGTAGAGTTCACACGCCTCGCTCCCTGGCTAGCTGTCCCCCTGGCTTGCTCTCTTCTCTGTCTCCTCTCTGTGTCTTTTTTAGCTAATCCCTCCTCCTCACCACCCTGTGTCCCCTCCCTTCCTTTTGTCTCCCTTCAGCGCTGGTATTGCCGTCGGTTTCTATGGGAACGGCGAGACTTGTGATGGAGTGAATCGAATGACGTATTCTCTCCGCCATGCTAACCGCACGATCACTGGAGTGCAGAAGTTGGTAAGACACAGTTCACAAATTATACCAAGAGGTTTAATAATTAATCGCTTTGCTGCCACAAGCAACCCCAGTTTCATTAGAGCTGTGTAGTGAGCCCCGCTTTTCTTGTCTGAACTCTTATCATGGCCTTGTTTGGCCCTGTTTTGGCTCTAGGTCTATGACAGTACTTCCTCACTGAACCAGACAGTTGATGACAATCTGCAACAGCTTGAGGGGCAGTATGCACAGCATGCAGACTACCTGTCCATCATCCAAAAGCTGCAGGGCCAGCTGGATGAGCTGGTCAGACAGATGGTGGAGATTCCCTTCTGGGAAAACTCCAACATCTCCCTGGATGAGTTTGCTGGCAAGATTGAGCTTTTTGACTGGTACAGGTAAGACTGGGACAGTGGAGCCAAAGCACCACTTTTTGCAGTGGTATAACAGCAGGCTAATTATCTCATGCTACATCTATTTTATTAAAATGATGCAGAAAAAAATTGAACTGTTTTACTGGTGCTTATTACAGCATTTATATTTCATTGAAATTTAGTTAGTTTTTTCCTAGTTAGACAGTGCTGCTGTGTTGGATGTATTTCTGTATTAAAATGTCTTAAGTGATTCAAGATAGCAGGATGCAATGGTAGGTACAAGCAAGCAGGAATGTCTTTAAATTATTCAGCCCATAATTAGGTAGCTGACGTGCTTAAAAATTGCAAGCCTGGACTACATTTCTCTGCTAGAAAATTAAAGCAGTGTTTAATTTTCTCATGCATAAAATATATCCTTGTTTATCACATAGTCAGAAAAACCAGCTGAATGTACTGATTTCTGTCAAATAAGGTTACAGAGACTCCTTGCCTTTACTATATGTGGATCAGTTATGCTGATATCTGCAGCACCCCCAAAGGACAACTGTGAGTGAGAGAGGAAAAATACCCTGGAATTGTGGTGTCAGTTAAATATACCAATTATATCCTTGAAGAATAGGTTCACAGTCTGTTAACAATAAACCCTTTCCCATAATACTTGCTCTTACATGCATTCGAAAGATGTGATTTAATAGTTACAGGGAAGAAAAGGAATGCTACCACCTAGCTACAAGCATATATTTTTGTTTAAATTGTGCTCTTTTAGTATCTTATCTTATCCAAGTTGCAGGGACAGCAGCCTAAAAAGGCTTATTAGCCTCGCTCTTCCCAGCCACATCTTTCAGTTTAAACAGGTGGACACGGTTTCCAATCTTGGGTCTTGCCTGGGGCTTAATCAAATTCCCAAACCACTTCATTTGTGGAGGAGTAGTGGCTCTACTCTGAGTCACACCCAAATGACCAAGCTACTCGCCTTATCTCTAAGGGAGAGCCAAGCCACCCTTTTGTATATGCAAGTAGAAGTCCCGTCCTCAGTCAGCCAATCCACAGGCACTGCTGCAGACCTCTAATCAGTATTGCAGAAAACATTGTGGAAAGCTGTTGTGGACAGCCCCATAATATCCAGAGTTTTAAGAAATGCAGGGCAAACCTCATTCACCTAGCCACCCAGAAGATGTTTAACTACAGTGACCTCCTCTCCTGCGAGAGATGAGTCACCCCCGGACTCTGCTTCTACTATGGAAGGCATGTCAGCGGTATTAAGGAAATCCTCCCCAATCCCCATTGCATTTAGAGCAATGGGGCAATTTAGAGTAGAGCACCACTTCCTCCTATGAGTTGTTCCATAGTCTCATTGAACTCCTTGGACGTGAGCTATTGCTTCAGCTACTGCCAGAGCTGCACTTTGCTTGAGCTACCAATATCTCTCAGCTGTCTCTGGAGTCAAACAGGATAACCAAGTCCAACAGGACTCTTCCAACAGCTCCCTTCAACTCTGATGTCTGTGCCAGCACCACAGCTCAGCTCCTTTCTACACCCAAGTGTCCAAGTTATACGGCTGCATCTGATCATTTGATGATCAAACTTTGAAACACTTAAAAACACTTATGCTTGTAGATGGTGTTCATTGTGCACTAACTGTAGTTGGCACAGAAGTCTAAAAACAGAACACCACACAAGTTCACAGTGGGCAGACCGTTCAAATCCAACCAGGTTGCACTGTCATTTCCCATGTTAGCATTAAAGTTCCCCAGTATCGATGACTCACTCTTTCACCTGAACATGCAGGGAGGTACTGAACGAGGAGATTACAAATATACCCACTCCTGCCCACCACCACTCACCTAGACAACTCCTGAGTGGACCTGATGGAAGTTCATCCCCCACTCCAGGAAACTGGTTTCGTAGCCTGAGCTGTCCATTAAGCTCGGGATATCTAATGCAATTATCCCACTCACCACCTCAGACTCCTTCTCCACCAGAAATGTGACATTCAGTGGTACCAAAAGCCAGTTTTTGAAAGCCAGAGGTGAAACCGCTAGGGCTTCTGCACCTGACTACCATCAAGTCCTTAAGGCTTTGAACCCACAGGCGAGTTGACCCCTATAGCTACTTTGGGCTGCTCTGCCCAGCCACCAGATGCATGGTGAACTGGTCCCTTGATATTTATTTATTCATTTATTTTGGGGGTCATCAGAGGGCTTTTCTAATTCGCTCTTCCATCTGGCCCCTAACCCTCCTTTGACATCCTTTTCAGTAAATGAGTATAAATATTCGCTGGTAACTTTAATTCTCACACACCAGGGTTGCCCTCTGGGTTACTTATGACATGTCACTTACAAGTTGCCCCAAAACAAGTATGACTTAACCTCAGTTATTTTCAGGTTCTCATTTCTTTATTTTTTTAGGTTTCATGTTCAAGTGTAACAAACCTTTCAGGAGGCATACCTATAATACACAGGATAAGCTGAAATCATTGCGACTGATGTTAAGAGAATTACTTCTTTACTGAGAGATGGTTAGCTGTGCTGCTTTGACCATTTGTTGTTAATGACATGTGTCTTCACAGGTGGCTGGGCTACATAACCCTGCTTCTGTTCGATGTCCTCATCTGCCTTCTGGTGCTGTTTGGCCTCATTCGCAACTCCAAAGGAACACTCATAGCGTGAGTCTCACAAGATTCAAGGGGAAACTCTTGTGACCTGGGAAATGATTTAGCTGAGTGGCGGTTACCATACATGAAACCACTTCTTCATTACTGTTCAGTTCATACAAAAAAGTTTGTTTGAAATTTCGGCCCTTTTAAAACTAATTTCACGGGAGCATCGCATCATGATCAGATCAGTATTTTTGATAACTGCTGTTGACACAAGTGACATTTTTGGCCTGACAGGTTTGCGTTTATTTTGTTATGTACTATCTTTGCACATAATAACACAGACTCTCAGTATCAGTTCTTGATATTGGATATCCTGTGTTCTTTTTGGATCACTCAATATTGTTCAGTATTGTTGTTTAGCTGCATCTGATTTTAGTTGCTTATGTAATCTATCCATGTATGTATGTTGGTGATTTCCTTTGCTTTCCTCTTCTATCCTTCTGCCTTTGCAGCTGATGCTATTCTTTAAGATTGATCTGCAGATCTTTGTGTGTTGAATAAATTGTCAAATTTTCTATCTTAAATATCTTTCTTTCTTCAGTGGATTAAGTTGTTTTTGCACATGAAAGCTGCTGCTGGTTAAATATACTTCTCACTTCCTTTCTCTCCCCAGGGTGTGCCTATTTGGTGTAGTGGCTCTGGTAATCAGCTGGGTCTCCCTGGGGCTGGAGTTTGCTGTCTCTGCTGTAAGTTTCTGCATCACTGCATGATCCTGTTGGGAAAACAGTTTTTGTGGGCAGCCTGTGGCTGCAGAGCAGAGTTTTATTTCATTTAACTAGTAGAGTTCATGAGTCAAGATATAAGGAGTAATACACTAAATAGTCATGAAAATAGCAGTGCCTATGAGAAGTACTATGCTACACAAGACCTGTTTATTTCTACTGAAACTCCTTTTACTAAGTTAGAAAAATAAATCACCTGTAAATTAGTTATAGTTAGTTATAGTTATATTAGTTATAAGTACTTATTACAGAAATCCTTAAGACTAATGATATTGATTAAGATGTGTGATTAGAAGGAAAAATAACTGGTTATTATGCACTATGGGGGTAATATTGCAATTTGTGCTCCCAGAAGCAGAAAGTGATAAAACTGGCTGCTTCACTCAGGTTAAAAAAATAAATCCATATATTTTGTTTATATTGTTTTGTATTACATAATTTAAAGAGGCATTTTAAATGAATTTTCCAGGAGGTTGAAAAATGTTGATGAACATTAATCTTTATTTATGCAAATTAAATATCCCTGTGGAGGATTTCCTCCCCTGCAGATGAATCAAGCTGTTCACACCTAAATGTGCTTATTTTTATTTATTTATTTAATTAATTTTGTTTGATTGCTCTCAGCAGAGATTGAGGGAGCCAGCGACATGAAGTGTTTATTTTTTGGTTTGTTTATTGTTTTGTTTTTTTGTTTTTTAAAGCTGCAATCAGTTCATCAAAGATGATGATTCATTTGCAATCATGCCTGTGATGGCGTTTGACTGCATTTGAATGCAAATGTCACCAACTGAGTCCTGTTCATTTATAAGTCTAATTTGTGTTGTTTTTCTAGACCACCAGTGACTTTTGTGCATCTCCTGATACGTATGTCACTGAAGTGACAAAGCAGTATCAAGTCATCAATAAAGGTATGAGCTCCTCTTATAAAGATCATTATGTGGTAAAGATTCAGTAAGTTCTTCAAAATAACTGAATTTTGAAAGGGCAGAGAACAGGATCTGAATGCTTTGTTGTGCTGCACTGAGGTCTCATTGTTCTGAAGGGTCATCCTTGCTCTTCCCCATAGACCATAGCAGGTTCCAAGTACTACTACCACATCTGCATTGGGGGCAGAAGGACAAGGGGCTGCTTTTTAAAAACCACTACAGACAGCTCTCAAACTGTCTGATTTTAGTAATTGCCCCATCTGTCTCATGATGGGACTCATGTAAGATGGAAAATAGTGCCTTGGATTTGCATGAGGAAGATAAGAACCAAGGAGCACAGTATCCGGGGCGCAGTATATTTCCTGCATCCTCCTTCAGTCCTTGGAAGGGGGGAAAAAGATAATGTGTCTCTGAAATAAGACCCATAATCACACGTTATAAGCGCCACCAAGGATTTTGGTGCTCCTATTTCTGCTTAAAATCCCTTATTTGACATCAGCTTAACAAAATATATCTTCTTCTAATCTCTTAAACATGGAGATTGCCATGCTTTGGGCAGAAACCAGGACATTAGCTCTACATGCTCCGTTGTATGGTTAATCTGAACAATGAGCACTGGCTCACTGTATGCACTGAACTGTATAATGCTGCAGCTTTAACGCTTTATTTTACCCTAGGGCTAATTTATGCAGTGTGGGGGTTTTCAGTTTTGCTTTTTTTCTCTTAAACACATGCTAACTATTTAGCAGGAAAAAGGAACTCACTTATTATTACTGTGATGAGGCAGTAAGTATATTGCTATTACAGTATTAAGTGGGGGGAAAAAAACTGCTGTAAGTCCAGACTCTGTTCTTGTGTTTGTCTTTTTCTCCCTTACAGCTTTTGCCTTCATGAAATTGGACTAGACAAATCTCTGGATACCACAAAGTGTTATTACAGCACTGGATTTATTGCTTTTCTCCCCTCAGTGGTTGTGGTAGCATCATTTCAACAACACTCAATGTTATTTTTCATGCGTGTGCTTTCTCGTTGTGTGGTTGTTAGGCATTTTATCAGAGAGAAATTTAGGCTGCATTTTGTTCTGCTGCAGCCGGTTTTTCTCTATTATTATGATGGTTTGTTTTCAACACAAATAGTGGCAACAGTGACAAAGATGAGCTGCAACTCTGAGCAGGCTTGAACTCCAGAAACTCCATAAATGCTCAAAACAGCTGCATTTGTGCGTTTGATCCCTCTGTGTTTGGAGGAAGTTGGTTCCTTGTGAACATTTGCTTATTTAGTCTATATGACATCTGGTTTTCAACACATCCTAGTGTTTGGGAATACTCACAGTGCAACTCATTCATTTGTTCTGACTACTAAAAATCTAACCTAGTGCAGTGACTGGATGCCAAAGCTATCTTGATGGCATGGCTCACTGGCTCTAATCATAATACCGAACAATACGTGTTTGTTGTCCTTTCTTTTGAGGGATCCTCACAGAGTTATGAGCAAAACAAATTCTTCTACACGGGGAAATGGCATAATACTATGAAAATTATATAAACCCACTTCCTGTCCGTTATATTTATTTGATCATGAAAGCCATAACTGAGTCATCATTTAACTATGTTCTGATACCAAGTGACACAAAAACTGATCCCAACCCCATGATGAGGCATCCGTAGTTCATCCACAGACTTCAGGAAATCTGCTCCTCCTGATATAAATGTGTGGGTGTAGTTGTGAGAGCTGGACCAACAGAAGCTTGCTGATATGTACTTTTAAATGCCGGAAATTCGCTTCTCATGCTCAGCTGTGTGGGAAAGGCTCCTGACACAGCAGTGAGTTTGGATGTCACTAACACCATGTGTCAGGTTGGTGGTGTTCTTACTGCCTCTATCCGTGGACGTTTCTGTATTCCACCGCTTCTGAGTCACGCTCTCACGCAAAAGCATTTCTCATCCACTCCTTCTCAGTTCTGTGATTTTTAACCTAACTGAAGTGGCCGGTAATAGCAAGCGAAAGTCTGAAAAATTAATTAGTCTTCTTTGGCTCATGGTGTACTGCAAGCAGTTGCAAGTATGGTCATGTTGTAATTTAACAATGACTCTAGAGGTGTTGTTTTCCTGAAGCTGTTTGCAGTAAAGGCTTAATCCTAAGTCTCTCTTTGGCTGTGTAGTGCTGATTGTTCAAGTGTTGCTGCGTTAGGAGAAAAACACATTTCCATTTAACCTCAAAGCTCATGATTAACTTGTTCATAGTTACAGTAGCCATCAGTGTCTTACAAGGCAGCATTCAATGACTCAAAACTAGACAGTAACATAGTATATTTTGGCCTTGAACCTTAATGTCTGAACCAGTGACTCTGTGAAGACGAAGCACAGTGATGCAAGAATGAGAAATATAGAAAAAAGCCATAGCTGTCTTGTCCTGCAGTAGTTATAATCAGTACTTTTTGACAGTATCTCATGTTTTGAAAGTGGTAACTTGTACTGATAACCATGCAGAGAATCTGATGCCCACCTTTACACAGCTATTTATTGAGATTGAGCCCTCTCTTTTTTCTTTTTTTTTTTTCTTTTAGTATTTAACATTGTAGGATCTTTAGGCTTGGTAAAGCCTTGAGGCCGTTGTTGCAAATTGAAATTGCATAAATAAAATTTGATTGTTGAACTCTGGGGTTCACAATAAACATTCAGAAACCTGCTGCATTGCCTGGCTAGTGCTAAAAGGCCGACACACAAAGTTAGCAGCTGAATACCTCTGTGTACTTAATGTTCCTGGACTCCGACTTGTACTAGTAGTAAGTTGACTTTTTATGTTAGTAATTTGTTGTTGTTGTTGTTGTTGTATGTTTCCCAATGAAAAAGTAGATTCTCAAACATGGCTATGTTTTTAAGACCGAAGGTCAAATTTGCACAAATAAACTCATGAGTCAAAAGCTCAGGCTTCCTGCTGCTCTAATTGTGCTGTTTCTAGCACTTGTCTATTTTCGGCTTGACGTCAAAGGGGAGGGATATCCTTAACATGGTCATTGCAAGCAGTCGGCACAAGTTGTGAGCACAGAAGTTTTACAGATCTCCTGTGCAAGAAAGCTAAACACAAAAAACCTTTAAAGGGGCAGGAGCTTTAATAACTACTTTCACACAATGGATGAACTGATATAACGCGCTAAGGCCCAGTATTGCATAAATGCACATTTGTTTTTGAACTGTAAATCATGCAGAGCTATATTGCTAGACTACAAGAATAATATATGGTCCTTGACATTAGCTTACTAGTTCCCCTTTAAGGTCAGCTTATTGTGATGTGCAAGACATTTGGACCATATTACAAAATCTGACAGTGATATAGCAGTTTTTTAGCTGCTAGTGGTATCTTTTAATTTAAATAGATTTGTAGCTGATTAATCCTCTATTTGATGGTAGGGTTTTTTAAGCGTCTTAATTTGTCTCAACCTATGAAAGCAAGGATTTCCTTTCATAGGTTATGTGCAGGTTGTTTGTGAATATATTTTGCTCTAATTTTTAGTGCATTTTGAGTTAAGTGGAATGTGTTGTCATATCTGTTTTTATAAAAAAGTGTTTATCAAACAGTGAAGCTAACGGTGCCTGTAATTAATTACGTTGCAGGCTAGATATTCATTGTATAAAAGACAAAGAAGAATAATGAATATAACAGTAATGCAATCAGGATAAAAAGAATAATATTAATACATAATAAATAAGCAACATGTCTGTTTTCATACATGAGCAAACTGAACAAGTGCACATGAAAGATTCCTGGTTCAAACGCATATCCCTGGAACAGTTGCGTCAGGAAGGGCATCTGGCCTTAAGGGAGCAGCTGAAAAAGCTGCCACATTTGCCATATGATAAGCTAACAAATGTTGTTAACCTCTTTGCAGTTGAATAGAACAAACATCCTGAGGAAACTTAAAAGTTCACATATTTGGCAGTTAAAACCGCTTTCAAGTTATGTCGTCATAAAGACTAGCCGCAGCCCTACATGTAACTTCTTGTGGCTCTGCCAACATGTTCATATGTGTTCTGTTTTTTCTTGCAGAAACCCTTCAGTACTACCTTAGTTGCAGTTTGGAGCAGAGCAATCCCTTCCAGCAGGTTTGTTACATGTGTTATTAGATCCATCTTTGTGCATGTTAAAACAAACCATTTTAGGCTCATAATGCTAAAATCTCAACAGACATATTTTCTGCATGATGTATGACCTTGTTATTAGGAGGAATGCAAGTAAGCACCATGGGCCACTCCCACTGCCTCAAAGCAATTTTTTTCCATGCAGTAGTACAATACATTTCATTATGCCAGCAGGAAAGCTGATGCAGAGCAGCACTTCCTGTACGTCCATGGCGATAGTGTGGGGCTGCTTCAAAGGGTGTTGGGCATGAGAGATGTTGTACAGAAGTTACAGTTACTGTGAAACTGCGGTTTTCTTTAATGGAGTCCCTACATTTAATTTCTCAAGCTCCATGAATAAATTAGAAGTTTTGAGTGCAGCTAAAGCTAGGCATCTATTGTTAGTCCTTGTGTATAGAGAACGAAGCGCTATATATACATTATATAAGCCTTGAAGCTCTATAAACTCAGCGTGATTTCACAAGACATCAGCTTGACTACAAAAGGAGACAGCCACTGAAAGCCTCTGGCACTGATTTAAAAAATGGAAATACTTTTGAAATATGCTGGACTGCTACAATATTCAGTCTTTTTTTCTTTTCAGAGGCTTTCCGGGAGCCACAAAGCATTAGTGGAAATGCAGGATGATGTGTTTGAACTGCTTCGATCTGCCACCAGAGAGTATATACAAACCAAGGTATGTTTCCTACACCAATAAATTACCCTTTACTTGTAGTCCCACATTACATGGTATCTCTAACGGTTTGTGATGACACAACATACAAGTGAATGGGACCTGTGCGGCCTGCAGAGAAGTGAAGTGCACCTGTCCACATAAAGGCCTGCTGACAGCCCACCTGGGACCTGCATTATGTGCATTAGGCTTTCAGTGGCCCTTGTCAATACAACACTATGCTATTGTCCAGGGGTGGTCCTTACTCTGTGTTGACAGAGGCCTAAAGGAGAGCTGACATGGGGAACAGAGGGAGGCATATTTCACTTCACATACCCACACAGTGAAATTTGCTGAGGTGACGGAAACACTTGTTTTTTTTTATCTGGCAATCAGACATTTTCTGCCAGATCTTAAAAAAAAAAAAAAAAAAGAACTAGAGGGAAAAAGGGAACTGTCCATTAAAATGTATCATACATTATAATCTGCTTTTTCAGCTCTGGCTCCTTTGTACTGCTGTATAGTGAAGCGAGACAAATCCCTCATAAATGTGGATTGAATAATCACATTATCTCATTCTCCATTGTCAAGTGTTTAAACTATTAACAGACAGGATGAGGAAACTTACTGTGTAGTGTGTTTTCAGGTAAACAATGAGAACTGCTCTGATTTTTACTTTGTTCCACTTTTTTTTGTGGTTTCAAGCCATTGAGCCATTTTTCAACAGTGCACATTTTGAGTTTCCCATCGCTAATTTACAGGGACGCTTGGAAGAGATCCAGAGGATACTGAACACCACAGAGATCAGCCTACATCAGCTCACTGCATTGGTGGACTGTCGCAGCCTGCACATGGTGAGTAGAAGAGTTACAAACTGAGACACTGTTAACTGTGGGGTTGCTCGTTGTCTGATTGAAAAAGGGCCGGCGGACTTGATTTGTACTGACATCCTTGTAGTGCAGCTTAGTTGTATAAAGCAGCCCGTCTTTTATGCCTGTGCAGTTGACTACACCTGCCATCATAAATAATGTTTCCTTTCCTGTATGCAAGTTCTTGTCCAACTGATGCTGGCTGTGTACCATTTATGAAGCTGGCTGAATGACAAGTACTTGGCTATGTCTGTGCTTTGGAAGATTGTCCCTCAGTGGCTTCCAAATTCCAAGTGCACATGTGCAAGTGAAGCACTTTTCTCGGTGCTATCTGCTCTCGTCTCTCTCAAAGAGTTCCTTGGCTAGCAACACAATTATTTTATGTAAAGAGAGAGACTTTAGCAGAATACAAATATTTTTTTTCCTGCAGTGCATATAGTCAAAACTTTTCAGTCACGATGAAAAGATGAAAACCTACTCTGCTCCCCTCTAGTTTGCCAACTGTGATCTCATTTGTTTGACCTAGTTTAAACAAGAAGTCAAAGCAGACGCATGTTAAAGACCCCTTTTTAACTTCTTCTCTTCTATTTTGCCCTTTTCCCCTTATGTTTATCAAAAAATAAATAAACAAAACAGTTTGAACCTATTTAAATCTTCCAAAAACTAAAATGAACACCTGTGCTTGTTACAGGACTACGTCCAGGCCATGACGGGACTTTGTTATGATGGACTTGAGGGTCTCATCTACCTCGTGCTCTTCTCCTTCGTCACTGCTCTCATGTTCAGCTCCATTGTGTGCAGTGTGCCGCACACCTGGAGAGGCAAGCGGTACGACTTTCATTGACCTCATACAGTTTGCACAGTCCTCCTCAGAAAGACCTTGTAAAGTGGTGCAAAAGCTTTTAAGCTAGGTTTATATTGAGGACTTTATACACAGTGAGAAATAATTCAAGAGGAAAAGCCCATTAATTAATCATGAATTTGTTGCATGTTTTTGTAGCCACTTGTTTTTACATTACAAAGAAATTACATGGGCAGAGAAACATGATTGTTTTTCTGTAAGACTTGCGTTTGTCTGTGCTTGAAAGACTGGTCTTTGTTCACTACTGGGACAGGTCCAGGAGGCTCTAGCTGCATCCTCAAATAGATTACTTCCTGTTAAACCCCCATCAAATGTGCAATCTCACTACGTTTTTTTTGGTTTTTTTGCAGGGGTGGGGTGAAATCATTCTGATTTCTCTCTTATTAACAGCAGATATGGTTTGCTAACAGGAATGTGGTTTCTCAGGCTCAGCTCAGCTGCTCCATATAATTAACTTACCATTGGGGGGGGGCATGTTCATCAGTTTGATCTCAGCTAGAGCTTCCTGTTATAAAGCAAGCGATTACATGCTACCAGTCTGTTTTTCTCAGTTTCCCTGCCAAGCTTGTTTTATTTTATTGCTGTAATAATGCAGCTAATTACTTAACAGCTTGAAATGGCAGGTCATTATCAAGATGTGCTTTTAGTATCGAAGTTTAGCATTTCCAGTGCATTAGTGTTGTCAGTAAGTTATTAGCACAGTTTTCCTGACCATGTAGAATCAAGTGATTGTATTGTGAAGTGCTCTGAATGAGATTCCATGATGTCATGGATTAAAAATGCATGAAATCAGCCTGTGGGAACACTAGAGGGAGACAGGCTCCATGTTGCCAGCGTTATTGTTGCTCTGTTTTGACAGGCCATGTTTAATCGGTTAATGTTATCTCATACACTACTGAGCTTCCATGTTTGAAAAGAAGCAAATAGAATCCCATTGTTCTTGCAGAAGTAATTTTTTTTTTCTTGGTCTGTTAAAAATCACATGCAAAAGTAGGGCTCTTTGAAGGAGCAGGGCCAATTAATTGAGTCATCTTCTTTGCTTCAAAAAGCAGAGACCTTATCTTATTGTCTCCTCCCGAAGCAGAGATGAAATTGAATCAGAATGTGACTCAGACTAATGAAAAACGTGACCACGTGGCGTCTTTATGTTCTTTTGTTATCAGTGAGATGGGACACGGGGTCCCCCTGGTGGTGGTTTTATATTGTTGTGTGGTGTTTTGCAGGAGCGAGGAGGAGAGTGAGGACGAGTCTCTGAGCCATGGAGGGAGGCAGAACCATGATAATTTGTACCGGGTTCACATGCCGAGCCTGTACAGCTGTGGTAGCAGCTATGGTAGCGAGACCTCCATCCCTGCTGCAGCCCACACCGTCAGCAACGCACCCGTCACAGAGTACATGTAAGACATTACTGGTGAAATTTAAAGGGAAAACCACATTAAAGGCAAGAGGGGTGGATGATATATTTTTACAAGACAGCCCAGATTATGCACAGTGAGGCTGACATTAGATTCCTTGTGTATTCAGGAGCAAATTTATCTGTCCCCAGACAGAGCTCTACTCCTATAGCAAGCCATGTTATGTGCAGCAGATGCAGCTGGTGTTCTCCAGCTGTGATGCCTGTGAAAATCAAAGCCGTCTGCCTCCTGAATAATGCACACATTTTGGGAAACTTGAGGAGGGAATGATGATTTTTATCGCTATAATTTACTTGGAGATTTTCATGCTCATAGTGTATGGTTTCAAATCTACAAATCTGTTTGTGAGTACTGACACTGTAGTTGTGTGGTCACTGAGTTTGATCCAATCGTGTTTTTTCCACTTCAGGGCTCAGAATGCCAACTTCCCTAATTCTCGCTGTGAAAACACACCACTGATAGGACGAGAGTCTCCTCCACCTTCGGTAAGTGTTGTTTTTCCTGTCAAAGCACCTCATAAAAGTATTCAGTCTGGACCTTTACACCAGAGGAAAAACTGAAGAACTAAACTAGAAACTGTTAACTTTATTTTAAGAGACATGTTGAATGAAGCTAACTAGACAGGTGGTGTCTATATACTGCCGTGTGACTTTGATGCTTCCTTGGAGTTTAATTAATTAATGGTAAGCGGACATAAAAAGGTGGAAGGAGAGACAGAGAACTTCAGAGCATCTGTCTCCACTGCACATGATGCACTGACTGTTTGATGGATGTTTATCTTTGCTTAACGGCATTGGCACCATGAAACTATCGGGAGATTGTTCGCTTTCTCTGCTTAACTCGCTTTCCTTTCTCGTTATCACCCCCTGCCTCTGCCCTTAGGTTGTTTACACACATTTTTCTTTTAATGTATTTGAACAGAGAACCTATTCAAATTTCTTGTTATAAGAAAAAGTACCCATATCTTTAGTATTACTACGTAAAAGCTCTAATCACTTCTTTGTTTTGTGAATCGTTGAAGAAGCTGTGGTTTCCGTGTTAGTCATGGAAAACCCCAGTAAATTCACCAGAACCCACCAGATTTAGTTCCTGACTTCCTTAAAAGATTTTTGGAAACTTTATGCTGTGAAAGTTGCCGTGCCAAAAAACAAAAGCTCATTTGTTAGTATAAGCCTTATAGAGATGAGTCTCTGGGAACTGTTTTGTTTTTGTTTTGATTTGGGTTTTTTTTTGTTTTGTTTTGTTTTTTTTGTTTTTTTTTTAAGGATCCACCCTTCTGAGTCTTAATCAGTCTCTCCCAGCTTTAGCAGTGCTGTGCTGTACTTGATCTTGTTAAAAGAAGGGGCGACAGAACTCTTGCTTTCTCCTTCTTGAAGCTCCAGCTTTCTCCCACAATTTAAAAATACAAAAGGTGCCTTAATAGGGAACTTTAAATTTCCCACAGATGTGGATGTGTGCGTGAATGTTTCTCTGCCTCGCTGAAGTTTCGAACCTGTCCAGGGTATAGTTTCTTCACAACCCTTAAAAGAAAAACTACCATAGCTAATGGAAGTGCCATGCTGTCACCAGTGTTTTCTGTGTGTCACTTGAACAGTTACAGAGAGGAGAAACATCCTGCATACTGTCCATAGCGCGTTGCTTTTATTGGTGATCATAAATTCATTGAGTAAACATAATGTAAACAAATGGCATAACACAATGCTATAAATCCCAGTGCATGTGTTTTGATGCCGAAGAGTTATTAAAATGGTGTTGGTTTGTATCACGAGGCAACCTCGTCTTTCCCTTCTGCGTATACCTGGCCTGAACATCACCAGATTTCCTGCTCTCCCCGGTGTCTGTGTGTCTGTCTGGACCTCGACACTGCTTTGTGTATCTTCTCTATATACTCTCTTCTTGTCGTTTTTGTTTTTGCTTCTGCGGATCCATACAGTTGTATTTGACTGCTGCGGACAGTAACAGCGGTCACTGCTGGCAGTTAAAGCCTTCGGAGAGTTCAAGATCGTTTTGGTAACCTCATCTGCTATGCTAACAGGTACTAAACATGCCCGCTTCCTCCCCCTGCTGGCCTGTTCCTCCCCTGTACCACTTCCCAAACTCCCAGCTCCCAGCTCTACTCACCCTTTATTTAGGACCCACCAGATCTAATGGACCCCTCACCCTCACTCCCCCTCTCTCCCGACTCTTGCTAAATGTCCTACCTGGTGTCTCACCTGATGTTTGTTTCCTGTGGCCCCAGGCTGCATGTCCATTTACCCCCTGCAACTCTGATATATTGGGAGGAAGCTGTAACTCTGCCTTAAGGCACACCATGATCTATGAGTCAACAACAGTCAACATTAAATTAAAAGTCCATTAAACCATTTCAGTGATAATGTGGATGTGCTTTGTCTTGATTCTTGGCTTTGAGGGTGATCTCATGGGAGTTACAAGTAGACATTTTAAAGTCTTTTAGGATTGTTTACTGGCGTGTAAAGCAGGGACATATCACTTAAAGGTACTGACTTTGGTATGACCTTTAGTGTCTTTCTATTTTCTAACATTTTCCTCACTGACACTACATTTGATGATAAAAACAAATTCATCCATCATTTCTTTACATTCTCAAGCACCACCATTATCACTACAGTGGTTACTGAGTATGTAAACGAATAGTTAACACCTGTGCTTGTTAGTCTCTGTAAGTATTTATGACAATGTGGATGAGAAAGTAATGACGGTGTTCTGAACTGAATCCAGCATTGCCTGAGTTCTTGCATTGAGAAGAAATGCATCGTGGGGAAAAAATATGAAAATACTGATATTTGTTTTTAATTTATTTATTTTTATTTTGTTTCTGGACTCGAAACATTGAGACAAGCTAGTAAGAAAACTGCAGGGTGCTGACAATGTTTACAGACAGTTCAGCCTTAATAACTTTCCCCAGCCTAGAAGATTTTAAACTGTTCAGTAAAACTGGAAAGATTAAATCACATTTCATAACTTATTTTTAGAATTCTAATCCTTTTTGCAAAAAAATAAAACAAAAAAACAATAAAATTGTAAACTTAACCTAAATTATTATCGCCATGGTGATTGACACTGTTCCCTAACAGCAAGAAGGTCCTGGGTTTGAATCCCACCATCTGACCTGTCCAGAGTGTATCCTGCCTTTAGCCCTGTTGTAGCTGGGATAGGCTCCATCCCCACCAGCCCCCTGAATTGGATAAGTGGAAGAGAATGGATGGACAGACAATTACAGCCATAGATTGCGTATAAAACCTGCAGATAGCTTTAAAGTCTTAAAAGTGAGCCCAGTGCACAAGTGTTTAAACCCTGCATTCTTTCTAATAGCCAGAAGGGGGCAGTTACTTTACCCGAAAAAAGTCTGGAGCCGAGAGCAAATGTCGGAGTCCAGCAGTATAGAAGTCCTTAGTAAAACTGACCTCTTCTCCTTTTTGATCTGTGACTCATATCCTGATGAGTTAATTATCTCAGACACTTTTTAAGTCTTACGTTGTGCAAATTATAATCACCATTATAGGCAAAAGAAAGAATCCAGCATTGCATGTTTCAGGGCGTGGCTACCTATTAATTAATAAATCACTGCTGAATGGGGGGTGTAAGGTGTGGTATCTGTCAGTTACACAGTCACATCTGTCCATTTTATCACATCTAGTTTAAAAAAAGAACAGTGAAAATGCTCAGCCAAGCTTTATAGCAGGACTTAAATAACTGATGGGTAACGTCACAGCGGCTTTGTCCCTCTTTAGCATACAGCCTACGGTTACAGCCCTTCTAATGTTGAATATTTTACTTAAACGTGCATGGTAAGTGTTGATGTTTCAGCCCATATTGTTGGAAATACTTGGCTTTCATATCAGCAGGCTGTCTGGACGGCTCTGAGGGTTGATCTCAAAATCTGACAAAGTGCCAACCAAGTGTTTCGACAGGAGTGTGAAATGCAGCCTTTGTGTTTGCATCACCTGTATTCAAAGAACGCATGGCTGTATCCTAAATCTATATGAATGTTTGGCCCTGCAAGCGAGCACGAAGTCTGGCAGGATAAGAGGGTCAAAATGATCCTAAATTGCGTCCAGCTCTTTCTAGTCTGATGTCTGTGTACTCTGTAGCTGTTGTACATGTATGTATTTTGTATGTCTGTTTGTTTTTCTGCTGCTGCTTACCTTTTCTTTTTATTTATTTCTTTTTTTTGTAAGGGTAAAAATCTGCCTTTTGAATCCTACACAGAATGTGGTTTCAAGTATTTTTGAGGAGTGGTACCTGGAAAAAAGTGAAACCATGATGTGAATTGTCTTTTTCTTTTTTCTTTATTGTTTTTCTTCACAGTACACCTCCAGCATGCGGGCAAAGTACCTCGCCAACAGTCGACCAGATCCCAACAACACTCCAGCGCATTAGACCCCGACAGGCTCATCTGGTCTGCAGCACTGATGCCACTGAAGTCACTCAGAAAGCCCCTCCATCATCTTTTTTTTTTCCCCATAGATAATTTTTCTCTCAGTCTCTTGCTTCTTGCTGCCTGACTTGACTTAATATATGAAACCAAATGTGCTTTCGCTGGCTGGTTGAAGCAGAGCTTTGGGACATCCATCAAATCTCATCTCATGAGTTATGAGTGCAGGAACTTATCTACATCTCCTCGGCTTACGTTTACTACTGCACGAATCATCATTGGTGCTGGGAAATTAACTCTGACATGATGGTGCCAGGGCTGACTTTGAATCTTTCTTTTCTTTTTTTGTCTTTATGAATGCACCATGACACGTACCAGTCACATCTAACAAGCATTGCTGTGTCAAGGACTCTGGAAATGCTCATAGACTAACATTGATTACTACTGGTTGTTTTGATTTGTAAAGTACTGTACCATACTCAGAGAGGAATACATTGCACATTCATACAAACTTTTTTTTTTTTTTAGTTCATGTATTTTTTTTGTCTCCTCTAAAGCATAACATACAGGAAAAAAGAAAACTTTTTTTTTCTCAGTTCCTCAGCACTGCTTTCTGCTTACTGGCTTAAAAGTACAAGGTATTGTTATTTTTAATGTGTACACGTGACACATGCACCACACACTTGGATTTCTCTGGCACTGGCATGCTGTTGCATTTTTGTCTTAAACCTGATTTCTGGAAACCGCTTTCCTGCAGTATTGCACGTCTTATAGTCCTTTGAAAGAGAACTTTATTTTCTTCTTCCTTCCGAGACCCTGTTATTTCCTGTGGAGTGTGCGTGTTTTATTTTTTGTTTGTTTTCAGACTGTGTTGAGCCCCTGTTACACAGCCAGGACTGTGTGAAGCTGTGATTGTGGCTCATAATTTGGATTGGACAAAGATGAACTGTGTTGTAGGGAAGCAGCACTTAGTGAGATGATTAATTTTTCTTTTATATACTACTGGAAGCAGTAAAAAAGCAGACACTTTTAACTATCTATATATAGAGAGAGAGAAAGATGGTGAAGCAGGGGAGTGTGTGAGATTTCTTTTTATATTCCTTTTTATTTTCTTTCCCCTTACACACTTCAGGATAGTATGCATTAACCATGTTCCTGTTAAATAAAATCATGTGCTCCCTTAGCAAAACTGGGACTTGTCCACACACATCTATATCCGATGATACCCTTCCCTGCAAAATGAAACGGCTTCCTCCTCCCAGTGACTAACTCTCTTAATCCACATGTGTATGTAAAAAGAAAATATGCATATCTCAACAGAAATTTCAGGAGAAGCTTCATGCATAGGCAGTGCAGTGTTTCTCAAATGTGTTTTAGCATTTATAATCAAAAACTGTTACGGGTGAGTGGATGCTGTGAAGGGATTGCAACAACTGTGCTCTCTGTACAATCTGAAAATTCTTTGCTACGTTTCCTGTTGAAGCATGACAAACTTTGCAACGTGCAGTGAGATGTTTGTACTTCTGCTTCCTCAGCTCGCTTCTTAGATGTGCTTCGTGATCAGTACAAGAGGTGATGTTGAGACTGTGCCAACAAGTTAAGCACAACCCTTACTGTTTTGTTTTTTTAATCTCTTTACTTAAAGTCTGAGAAAATGAGCCTGACTGGTTCGAACCACCTATATTCTGTTAAATGTTATTACACTGATGCAGTTTTTCTCCTTTAGATAGTCATACTCTTTGTTGTTTTGTAATGCAATGCTATTATACTGGTTATAAACTATTACAAAATGAAGAAAAAATATTGAAATTGGCATTTTAATTTCTTTAATTTCTACATTTTTAAACAACTTTTTTTCTATTGGGTTTGCTAGTTTATTGTTTTTAGTTTAGATTTGTAGAAGCACCGTGTGTTACTTCATTAATGTGAATATGGTAAATAGACTTAAATTTTTCATTAAAATTTTTGTGGAGGAAAAAAAATCACTGTAGATGTAACTTTTTTTGTAAACACTGTGGTCGTCTTGAGCTTGAATGCTGTGTTTCAAAATTAAAGAAACCTTAAATGTAGTGCAATAGGTCATCGCACTTCTTTGTGCTGTTGAGACAGAAAATCCCTCCTGACATCCAGTAGGTAGCAGCAAAACTTCACTGTAGTTCTTAGAGACAACTGTTCAACTGCTCAAATATTTAATCAGCCAGTTACATGGCAGCGACTCAATGCATTTAGGCACGCAGATACGGTCAAGACGATCTGCTGAAGTACAAACCAAGCTTCAGAATGGGGAAGAACGGTGACTTAACAGACTGTTGCATGGTCTGATAATCTTATAGATTAACATACAAGATTTTCTCACACGACCATCTCTAACGTTTAGAGAGAATAGTTTGAAACTGAGAAAATATCCAGTGAACAGCAGTTCACCAAATTCCTTCTTGATGCCAGAGATCAGAGAAGAAAAGTCAGACTACTTAAAGCTGATAGGAGGCAACAGTAACTTATTACAACTAAGGTTGAGAGTGCAACTGAGTTATGCACTCTCTGAACACTCAACATATGTAACCTTGAAGCAGAAGATTACAGCAGCAGAGGATCACACCAGGTAGGAAACTGAGCCTACAATTTGCACAAGCTCACCAAACTAGAACAATAAAAGACTGGAAAATATTGCTGGTCTGATGAGTCTTTATTTCTTCTGTGACATTTGGATGGCAGGGTCGGAAATTGAAGTAAACAAAGTATGGATCCATCCAGCCTTGTATCAACAGTTCAGGCTGGTGGTGGTGTAATGATTTGGGTGATACTTCTTTGTGTACTTTGGGCTCCTTAACATCAGTTGAGAACTGCTTAACCTGAGTATTGTTGCTGGTCGTGACTATGCCTGCATCACGACAGTGCACCCATCTTCCAGTAGGATATCACGCCATACCTCAAGCTCAAAATCTCTTGGCCGTCCCTTGTACAAGACTAAAGACTAGGAAGGACAGAGCCTTTCGGTCTGTGCCACTAAGGCTATGGAAAAGCTGACCACTCCAGCTCCATTTAGCTGACTCTGCAGAGTCTCCTGCTACTTTATGTTATGTTTTAATGTGTGTGTGTGGGTGGGTTTGTTTTGTTTGGGGTTTTTTTGGGGGGGGGGGGGATGTTTTAATTCTTGAACAGTGTTTTGTGACTTATGTCTGTGAAAAGCACTATAAAAGTAAAGTTTTACATACTTACAAAGTTCAAATCATTGCAAATGGATTTCTTGAAAATGACAAGTTTGATGGACTAACAGTCACCAGATCCTGATCCAATAGAGCATCTTTAGAATAGGGTGGAATAGAGGTTTGAAATTATGGATGTGGAGCCAACCAATCCACAGCGACTGTGTGATGTCATCATGTCAATATGGCCTAAAGTGTTCGAGGAATGTTTCCAGCACCTTGCTGAGTCTATACCGTGATGAATGAAGTTAGTTTTGAAGGAAGAAGGGAGTCCAACTCTGTACAAGCAAAGCGTACCTAATAAAGTGGCTGGTGAGAGCATACATCTAAATTGATGCTGTTTAGAAATTATGTTTTATGTTCACTTTGGTCTGTTCTTTATGGGTTGTTGTTTTTTTGGTAATTCTCTTTAAGCATCAAGTGCTCTCCGACGTCACTACATTTAATGTAAACATACAGCACAAACAAAACAGGATATGAGTCGTGACGCTTGACTATTTTAAACAGCTAAGTTTCTCAGAAAATGTTAAGGCGATACTTTCATTTTCAGCCCCCACAGGCTGCTGTTTTCAGAGACAGAGCTCTAAAATTACAGTACGCTGTTGGTGAACTTCGTGCAGCATTTAGCAGCTAAAATGGCGGGAATCCTTTACAGTCACTGATGCAAAAATGACTCCAAATAACTGAAAATGTTTAAAATGTTTCACGCTCTTTAAAATGTGCTGATAAATCAGTTGGTTTAAAAGCTTTTGGACCCTGAGGGGACATTTGTGAGAGCTCAAACTCCAGAAATTCATTTTAAAATGTGCTCCTCAAACTTCAAGTCTTCAAATCGACTGAAGTCAGCATTGAAGAGGAAGTGTCCTACTCAAAGAAATCTTTGGCAGGCAAAGTAAAACTCAAGCAAACATGGATTCACCTCTGTTTGCACCATTTTGTTATGAGCTGTTGCATCTGTGGATGCCAAAAAGAAACCCTTCATAGCAGTGACTGGATACTGACCTGATGCTAACTGTCTCCTGCATGTAACGCATGTAGTATAGATAAAGCTATAGAATTTAAATTTACCAAGCCAATTATCAAAACTGGTAATAGTATTTACATACAAATGAGCTGAACTGAACTGAATTAAAGGGGGAAAAACCCCAACAATCCCTTACGAGGAAGCACTTGGTGACAGTGGTGAGGAAAAACTCCCTTTGAAAAGGAAACCTCCAGCAAAACCAGGCCCAGGGAGGGGCATCTGCCTCTGGATTGTTTTTTGGGGGGTAACGCTGGCCTCATTTTCTTCTTTTTCTTGCAGATTCTCCTGGAGTGTCTCATTTTGGGTCTGACAATGATCTGGTTTGGAAATGTTGGACTCAAAGGCTGCCGCAGTACAATCTTCTCTTCTTCTGTTTGCTGGAGTTTGTTTTTGATGTTTGTGTTGTCCTGGTTTTACTTCTCTGCAATTTCCAGGTAGAAAGTTTTAGTCTTTTCCAGTTCTTGTTTTAAGTTTTGTGCCTTCAAATAATTTTTTTCACTAAGGGTCTCAATAGTGCAGAGTTTGACTCTGAGCTCTGTGATCTCACAGCGTCCTCTTCCTGTTCTCTGCGTTTTGCAATTTTCTCTTCAAGATTTTTGAAGAGCTGATCGCAGAGTCGATTTCATCCTGCTGTTTCTTACATCGGATCTCCAACTCAGCTTCTCTTCTGCATTTTCTCTACTCCACTTTAGCTGCAGGCAAATCCAGTCATTCTGGGATTTGTTCTTGGTACCTTTGTGGTTTGCAGCTACCAATTTGTAGTGATTTGTTTGCTGCCCGTGCAGATAAACCTTCAGTTGGAATCTCAGCACAGGAATCTCATCTCTTATATTACATGGAGGTCTGTCATCATTGGGTAGAAAGTGAGCATTGGGCCAATGTTTGTGTTTCGTTGCATACTTTTCACGTGCCTCATCTTTATTCTAAAAGCTCACTGTAAGTCTGAAAGGGAAGGTTTACTAGATAGTAGTGAGGCATCCTATGAAGTACAGTTGGGAGATAGTAGCACTGATAAAAAGACAAGAGGTCAAGCTGAAGATCCCAGAATCAACAAGAAGATGATGGTAATTCACATCTTTCTGGTTTGCATTATAAATTTTAATTTCCAGAGTTATTTCAGTTACTGTAGAGAAAACATATGAGTAGGTTTGCCTCCTCCGAGGAATTTACAAAAATTATATTAAAAGGAATTGGCAGGAAAAATTTGTATTACCATTTTTAAAAAAAAGGCTGAGAGGGGTTTCCAGTTGCCTCATAAGTTACGGTGTAGATTTCCCTCAAAGCATAATTCAAGCATAAAAGCATCTGTTTCTTCAGCTAAAACGGGGGCGGCATGTCCAGCTAATGTGTAAAAATTACATGTGCCAACATTTTGAATGAAATGTAGAGGAGAAAATTTGAAGGTTTTGGGGTCATTGTTGCCTTCCTTTTGCAGAAGAGTCGGATTTTTTTTTTTTTTTGTCTCAGGTTTATTTCTGTCGCTATGCAGTAACATACGACAGTGTGGTTGTAGTTCAATGTGAGCTGAGGAGAATAGGCAGCCTTGTGTTTGTGACATCTCTGGGCAGACAGCAGGCGAGAGGTCAGTGTCAGCACCGGGCCACTAGTCTGGTTTTGTCAACTTCCTTCATACCGCCAACCAGCTGCTGTTACCCTGTTTGATACTGCAACTGATCATTCAAGAACAGACAAACAGACTTTTGTATTTTAAAAATACCCCTTTTTTATCTTAAAACTAGCTACTTTATTTTAATTCTTTAACTATGTGTCACATTTGTCTATCAAAAATGTCTCTTCTTAGTTTAGCCTGCTGAAAAACAGTTGTAATATTCAGATTCACTTTTTCCCCGAATGATAAATGCCAAGATTACATCATCTCCCGGGCTCCTGCTGTTTTTTGTGCGGGCTGAGCAGTAAACAAACAAAGCACGATGGAGGCAGGGAGGTTTTCACAGCCCGTCTAATACAGAGACGCAATTGAAATTTCACACAGCCTCACTGTCGAGGAAATTGAATTGCACTGCTTGTTGCTGGACTGGAGGAATGCATTACTAATGCTTTGAGGTGACGAGCTGAATGGAGAAGGGGAAGGAGGGGGGAGCAGTTGGGGAGGGTGAGACTGCACCCTCTGACCCCCCCCCCAAAACCCTCAGACAGACACTTCCTGAGTCTGCTTGGGCTCTCTTCCAGATGGTCGGACCATGGCTTTCCTTCTTCTCTGCCTTCTCAGTGCCAAGCAGCTGCATGACTGACGGCCAGGAGACACACAAGAGTTGAACCTCACAAGGCAATTAAGACCTCCATTTAAAAGTGCACCAGTGTAATCAGCCTAAACCTCAGGGCTGATATTGCCCCTCTGAAATCTTTCTGGCGCATCCTAATTCAGCTCTTATATCAAACAGCAGGCATTGGGGAAAAAAATAAGAGGATAAGCAATTTTAGCAAAAAAACAAAACAAAAAACAAACCAAACAGAACTTTATTTGAATTTATTTTTTCTTGACTTTCTGGAAGCGTCAAGTTTCCATTTGGCAAGTGAAGTTGATGATAGTTACACACAAAATACCTCTGTCAGGGTCAAGTTGGGCTCCGTCTGTCGGCTTTAAATGTTGACCGCCATTCACTCTCTTACATACACCATAAAAAAGAAGGTCCACCGTCTTTCAATTCAAAGGTTTTATGCATTAAGATATAAACTTTTAAAAATGCAATGTTACAAAGTTTCTTAAGTTCATTGAGGTTTGCAGGCATTAATTTATGCACAGATTTCTTAAGACCCTGCTACCATTGTGGTACATTGAGGTCTGGCGATTGCTACACTCTGTTATACATTTGCTGTTGTGCTTGGGATCATTGTCCTGTTGCATGAGCCCGTTTGAGCCAAGCTTACCTTGAATATGTTGGTATACCAAAAAGTTCATGATCGAGTCAGGTGCCCCGCTCCCGTGGCTGCAATCATCACTGCTACATCTTATTGTCTGACAGTATGATTTGTTTGTGCTGTGTTTGGTGTTCTGTAAATGTGGTGCTGTGCATTATGGACAAACATCTCCACTTTGTTCTCGTTCCTCCAAACGCCGTGATTCCAGAAGTCTCGTTGTTTAATTAGAAGCTACAAGTCAAGTTTTTAATCATATTGTCATTAACTTTAATATCTAACATGATATCTGATGCCTGTAGGGGGTTTTGTTTTTGCAGATTCTCTGTGCATTGCACTCTGACCCTCAGGAGAAATTTGTTGGACATCCAATCCTGGTAAGATCAGCAAATGTCTTGAATGTATTCCACTTGTGAAAAAACTTTGGATGAAACTGATCAATTGATTATCTACTGGCTCCTACTTACCCCCTTAATGTCTTTGTAAACAGTAAGTATGAACTTACTAGGCTTTTTTTTTTAAACTCATTTTAAGACCTGCAAAGGAGCAGATGATTATTTTTATTATTTTTATACATCCTTTTACGCAAGGTTTTGAACTCAGAATAGCTGCTTTTATTCAAAGTAATGCAATAAGAGCAGTGAGAGTGAAGCAGGAATAAAAAAAATATGTGTGCTGAGTAACTAAAAGAGGAGCAACTGCTTACTAAGTTCAGTAAAATAAAGGCCTCCTCACGTTTGTCACAGCAATACAGTCATGTCACTTTTGTGGGTTGTTTTCTGTGATTGACTCAAGGAATGAATCTCAAGGAAGCTGACTTTTTGTGATGAAAGACACTCATCGGAGTAGAAAGTTGAAAAATGTTGTTGGTATATTTGAATATTTGAAAAATACACACAACGGGGTTAATGATCATCATTGTTGATATGCAGGCTAATTAAAATAAAATAGTAGAATCTTTTCAGAAGGTTTGAGAGATGATTAATGAAAGACTAACGTTCCACACACTTTTCTATTACCTGTGATTTTAGTGAAATCACTTTTATTTTACAATTAGATGGCGTCAATTATGCTGCCTTTGTGGTCACAAACCTAAAAGATGATGACCCACTGGTGTTATTTTAAAATGTGTTGTACATCCTAAGATTATCATAGCTTTTGTATTTAAACTACAGCTGTTAGTGGCATAAAATGGAAAAGTTCCATGTAATTATGAATGGTTCTCACGCTTTGCCATTCCTCATCTTGTCATCACAGTATAGTTGAGGCAAACTCTACACGTGAGCACCTCCGTGTCCTGTCACTGCTTTGTTGCTCAGCGGGAGTGGAGGAAACCGGGCGCCTGGCTTGTCCCTTTTGTGGCAACGCTCCGAGGGAGGCTGCTGCGTCCTGAGAGTCAGCGCTCACATCATTCACACCTCACCTCCTCCTTTGTGCACATCACCCCAAGCAGTCAGTGGGAGCACGTAGCCGAAGAAAGATTTATGGAGCAGGCCATTTATCCATGTCCTTGCTTTTCCCCCCCTTTTTTTCTGAGCCCTGCTCACTGAGATGCTTCACGACTTTCTCAAAGTTTCCTTCCTGTTCTTCTGTGTGAAGAATTTGTCATGATCCAGTGGTTCACCACCAACTCCAAAGAAAAAGCCCACATAAGACATTTAACCACATGATCTCATCTAGCAGCCAAGACATTAAAGTTTTCTTATTACCAAGGTTACGACAAACATTCAAAAACACCGTCTAAATGAGGAGAGAGTCACAGTTTTTGCATTCAGACACATCTAAAAGGTCTTTTAGTGGCTTTGGTCAAATATTATGAGCATAATGTAAAACCTTTGGTTGCTTGGTGAGAGTGTTCCACCAGCTGTCCTCCACATAAAAGTCTGGTGCATATCAAACCAAAAATATCCTTAACAGTTGGTTACCAGAGTGTTGCATTGTTATGTGGAGATGAGTTATCAGTGCCTGAGGTCATACACCACCGTTTGCACCCTCATTTGCATTTATGCAAAACCTCTTTAACCTTTCATGCAAATGACCTTCAAACAATAAATTTACATAGCAGTACCAAATAATTAAAAACCCAGCTCGCCCGTGATAGACTCGAGACCTGTCCAGGGCTTACTCTGCCTTTCGCCCTCTGACAGCTGGGTTAGGCTCCAGCCTCCCTGCGGCCCTGAACTGGACAAATGGTTGAGGCAATGAATGTGTAGATGGATGGATTAAATCACCATGCAGAAATGTAAGGTTAGCCATGTTATTTTAATGCAGAGTTACTGAAATCAGTCTTTTAAGCCATGTATATAAACGTTGGGTCACTTTGTAAAATGTAAATTTAAAGACAATGAGTGGTACTAAAAAAGAAACAGGAGGAGGAACATTTTAGAGTAAACTGACAACAGGTCATAACATAACATGGAAATCATTGCATAGGTTTAGGAACACTTCCAGAAAGCTTACCGTGCCATCCACAAATGCATGTTTAAGCTAAAGAACAAGCTATGTGTGAACATGGTACAGAAACGCTGCAGTCTTCTCTGGGCCAAAGCTCATTTAAAACAGAATGAGACAAGGTGGGAAACTTTTCTGCGGTCAGACGAATGAAAGTTTCAGATTCATTTTGGAAAACATGGACACCGCATCCTCCGGGCTAAAAAGGAGCGAGACCACCATGCTTGTTAACGGGACTCAGTTCAAAAGCCTGCAATTCTGAGTGGATGGGGGTGTGTTAGTGCCTGTGGAATTGAAAGCTTGGACATCTGGAAAGTCAGTGCTAAAAGGTATATACATATTTAATTTTCCCGATGTTTATGAACTGTTGCTTAAAAAAAGAAAAAGAGAGAGAGGGTGCTAAACAGTGGTAAATCAAATTCAAACAAGCTTGTGTTTTTCTTGATATGATAATAAAATATGGTATACGCAAATCCTCACATTCTGTTTTTATTTCCATTTTTCTAAAAATTCCAACATTTTGGGAATTTGAGTAGTATGTAAATCCAGTATCTTTTTAGATGTTATCATCTTATCCATGTTTGTAAAGCTGATAACTCCTGATCAGCTGTGCAGCCGAATGAGAAAATGAGCATGGCACTTACAAACCATCTATGCTCTGTTGAACATTTCCAAAACATCATTACACTGATGCAGTTTTCTTGTTTGGGGGAGCTGTCATATTCTCGTTGCTATGTCTTACCCAAGGCATATACAAAGTGATGGGTTTTAACCTCGTCATTTTGTATTTTTAATCTTATTAAAGTCAGTCTTTCTAACACTTTTAGTACTTTAAAAATCATCATGTTGAAAAATGTGACCTTTTTCTCCCACGAGCAGCACAGTAACATGGAGAATATACTCATTTTAATTGCTCATTATGACTGTTTTACTTGTCTGTCTAACTTTTATAAACTATTTACATCATCTCATGCAGTATAATCTAACTGTATTGATTACTGCATGTCAAACACTTTAGCTGCTTCAGTAAAGGATCAGAAACTAAATCCTGCGCAAACAACCAGGGGGCCACAAGCCAGTGTACTCCTAGTGCTGGTCCCAAGCCCAGAATAATGAGGAGGAGGGTTGTATCAGATCTTAGCCAAGTCAAATATGAAGAAATGAGCGTTCCATACTGGATCGGTTGATGCCTGAGCTAACAACGACCAGCACTGGTGTTGGTGCTGATCAGCAGGCTCCCATTGGAAACTGTTCTATTGTTGGACGGAGTTTGGACTGTGACTTGTATAGGAGAGAGCTGGCTGATATGATGAAGACCGGGAATATAGATGTATAAATTATACGTACAGGAGACCAGGTGGAAGAGAACGAAAGGCTAGAAGTATCCAAACTGTTCTACCATGATGGAAGTAGGGGTGTGGACAGGATTAGGAAAGAGGATGTCAGAGGGACACTTCAGGTTGAGTGGATTAGACATGGAGGAGGGAGAGTGGACACAGTAGACAAAGGATGCTGAAGATTTAGCTGCTGAGTAAGAGCACCACAGAGGAGGTTTATGGATATAGAGAAGAAGCACATGCAGAGAGTTGGTGTGACAGAAGAGAATAAAACAGAGGCACTATGGTGACCTCTAAAGGAAACAAATGAAAGAAGAAGATGGTAGAAAGCAGTAGAGTACAGTAGAGTATAAAGCCCAGATACTGATGACAAAATTCCAACTAAAACAAAGAAATATAATTACAATTTTGTAAAAATGTCAATGCTTAAATTAAACAAGATTTCTGTTGGAAATCAATCAGGACGATTATGTGACTTTTTTTAAACATGAGAGCTGAGATAAGATTTCTCTACAAGCTGGTTTTCCTCAACATTCCTCAAGCCCTCCACTCGAGTGCTGCTTAGTAAGTTCAAGTCGTTCCATTGCCAGGATATGTGATACCTGGATTATGGTAAACTCCCAATTTAGGATGGCCTATAGAGCACATGCAGAGCAGGATTAAGTTCTGTGCCAGTTGTTGTGAGATCTCTCCGCGGGCCCTGTCCCGCCGCTCCTAATCCTGCAGACAATGCAGGCTGTTAATTGGAGACTGACTGATATAGCAGAGGAGAGTCACGAAGACAATGTGCGAGTGGCCTGCGTCGCTGTAATCCTCTACACTCTGAGGAATGTCCCTCTGTGGCAAGCATCCATACCTCACCAGATCTACTCCCAGCACCCCTTTTCCATACACACACACAAGGGGTTTTCCATTCTACTGACAGTTACAGTGTTGTTAATGAGTGAAACACGAGGAGGGGAGCACCTTTGCAGAGTTGTGAAATTTCACATTTTCCTCTCAAAACACTGATAGGAGGTGTAAAAAAAACACACGGGGGTGTTTGTGTTTTAAACAGACTGTTAACAGGCTAATTCAAGTGTTTCTGTCATTCCAGACCTGTGACACTTTTAGATCTGAAAGATACTGACATCTCTTCATCAAAAACCAAATCTAAATACTAATGTGTATTAAACAAACCTTAATTAAATAAACTATCAATGCTGTCGCACAATGACAAGGAGTAGAAAGATCCCCAGGCTTTAGTTAACTTTACATTTCTTTTATTCCTGTTTTAGATATTTTGTGTCTCTTAAGTCATTTTGAATTTTGTTATATTTCTCTTTGCGGCTTCTTTTTAAGTCTTTCTGGTTGTTTTGCGTCAGCTTGTCTCGATTCTTGCTTTGTCGCTGTTGTTATTGTCTCTGCGGTTGTTTTGAAAGTCTTCATGGTCACAGTTTCGATCATTGTGTGGTTCCAATGTGTGTCGTTGTGGTTGGGGTTTTGCCTCTTTGTGTTGATCTGTGTGTTTTGTGTGACTTTTTGTGGGTTGTCAGTAATTTAATGTCTGTTTATTTTTTCTCCTGTGATGATTTTGCATTGCTTTAATTGTTTAGGCTCTTTGCGGTTGAGTGTTTGACATTTAGCATTTCACTTCATACTGAGGTTCTGACCCTGGCTCCATACCTGGTAGGGTAGGGTAAACACTGTGGATGGCCATCTAAATACCAGGTGGACTAGTTCTTTATCATTTTGAACTGAGTGAAAAGCTTTCCCAGTAGTCATAAAACACTTAAAACCGCTCTCAGTCTGTTGGGTCATTACATGGGTGACAGACAAGACTCTCCGTGTTTTTATATTCAGTTTCTCCCCCTCGGTGAAAACATGTGGGTGGGCAGAGAAGCTGCATTTCTCCTAAACCATGACTCAAACTGAGACAAACACAAGTCATGTTGGCTTTTTTATGTTTTGTCAACAGAACGCAACAGACATTTTGGATACTGGATTCTTTATTAGTGAACAAACCCAGAGAAACAGCCCCCGGGTAACATTTCACCACGGTTCACCGACGGGCAGGTGCTCCGCCTGAGGTGCCTGTTTGCGGTGACAGGTGAAATCGTTCACCTGTCATCGCATCATACATATGCAAAACACTTGAAATCATTCCACCTCTTTCAACCAGTCATTCTAAACTTTCCATCAACATTTCCTACGAGCCTTTCAGTGACATGCAAAGTACCTGATTCAGTTTTTACTGGACTAATTACTCAGGTAGTAAGCACACTCTTTTCATGTTTTGCAAAAACAAAAGTATTTATAGCTGTTAAATATTGCAGTTTCTAAGAGTCTGATTGCTGCTACATTTTGTGTCCAACACGCTCTCTCCTTTAACAAAGCTCTGTTCAATCAGTCTCCCTGTGTGAGGGTGAAGACTTGGCCTAAGCTCTGGGTGGAAATTGAAATGCTAATAGCATACACTTAAAGCCTCAGCCTGGCTGTGTTATCCTGCATTTGCTAGCTGGTAATGGATATAATTAGAATAGCAAGGAAGGCAAATATTGGAAAACCACCAAAAGAAAAATATGTAACAGTGATAATTGTTTCAGAGTTGCTCAGAGATCTGAATTACACGTAACCTCCAGGAATTGGTGTTTTCCAATCCGCTCTTGGCAAATTTGTAAAAGCATCCAAACTTCTTTTTTTACTGACTTGTACTTTTAATGATTTACAACTGGGAAAACTGTGTAAAACTGCAACCGACTCTGAGTTTTCCTCCAAGGTTAAAAAGATTAAAGACAGATTAGACCGAGATTCTAATGATTTGTTGTTTATATAAAAACCTTTCCCTCTTGCAGGAAAAGATCAAACTGCTGCTGATCCAATTACTGTTTGCACATTCACAGTTTAATAATACAAGAGTTTTGCACTTAAGCCACATTGTCTTTTTCCCATGGGTGCAGTGCCAGGGAACAGATCTTTCTCTTCCTCTTAGCAAGACGAAGAAGCAGAATAAATGTCTACGAATCAAAGTGCCTTTATTGCTCACTTTAGTTATATGTGTGAAACCCGTGTGCAGATTAATTGGAAATGTTTTGTGAGTTAAAACAGAAGAGAAGCGGGGAAATTTAGGCTGCAGAGGGCTCTTGCTGTGTTTGAACATGAGCTTTAGACACATGAAAGACTCAAGCTTTTCCCACTATACATCCATGGAAGACAAAGCTGTGATTATGGTTTGTGGTGAGGATGTTTGCTGTGAGTGATTTGTCTCCCATGCAAGGCTTTGGTGATGGATCTTCAGTTCAGTGTCTCCCAGAGTTCAGCCGGGATGTGCTTCGTTTCAAGTAAACTATTTATTTTAGGATTAAAAAAAAGAAAAAAGAAAAGTTGTTTTAATTAATATTTCATTCTCTCACAGTGCAGAAAATAAAGTGTGGCAGATTTCTGCCTTCTTTAAAAAGTTCCCGTGTTAGTAGTAATTTGGGGGGCTTTTTGTTCCTTTGACATGTTAAATCCCTTGTGGGAAGACACTGAATTGCCGTCCGTCATAACAAGTGGTGGAAAATAAAAACTAGATAAAAATAGCAACACTTCAGTGTAAAAAGAGTCCATTACAGACAAAGCTGATAGTGTTGATACATAAAAACATTATTAAATATAGGGCGGAAAGTGTGACCCACCAGTAATTTTTTATTTTGAGCCCAGCATGAAAAAGTCCACTCCTGTACATTTAATCTATCACATCTTGTTATAGCAGCACACAAAAACATATCATTTCCCTTAAATGACAACTCTTCTGGTCTACCTGTCATAACAGTGACTCTAACAGCCACCTCCACTGATAAATAAACATATAAACTGACACAACAATCAAGAATTTGTTGTGTGTGCGGTTTTAAATTTCTTTGGACTCTTTTTTTAAATATTAACCAGGGTGGCTGTAGCACAGAAGGTGGAGTGGCTTGTTAAGAGGTCAGCGGTTTAATATCTGGCACTTCTAGTCTGCGTATCAAAGTATCCTTGGGCAAAATACTGAACCCTAAGTTGCCCATGACGAATCCATCAGAGTGTGTGAATGAGGCTTGTGACAAGAAAGCACACTGAGTGTTCAAATGGAATAGAAAATCATTCTATGAGTGCTTTAATTACGTGGTTTCTGTTTGGTCTTGTTCTCTTAGATTTGATGATGGTTAGGCTCTGATTCCTGTTTTGATGTTCATTATCATTCCTGTGATAACTGGAATGACTGCGCATTGGTTATTCTTGGATTTATAGAGTTTAGTGTTAGTTTTGTTTTATTTTAGCTGTTATTTGTGTTTCATTTAGTGCGCGGGACGCTCCTGTGTCTAGTTTGCACATTCTCCTCATGCCTGCGTAGATTCTCACTTGGTACTCTGGCGTCTTCCCACAGTCTAAGAACATGTGGTTTTAGGTTAGTTGGGGAATCTAAATTGTTTGTAGATGCCAATGGTTGTCTTTATGTATGGCAGCCAGTCTAAGAAGTACCCTTCCTCTTACCCTATAACAGCACCGATAAGTGCAGGGAGGGCTGAGAACACCCTGCTTCTTTCATCATAGTAATATCTGTTGAATATTGGATTATGAAAAGCCATCTCTGAATGTAGAGGGGATGTGTATCATGAGTGTAACCACTACAATTCATGCTGAAAGGGTCATTTTCTTTCATTGTAAAGTCATGTGTACTACAGCTATCAAATCCACACAGAGGAATTAAAAATAAGCCTCAGCTATAAAGTAAAACTGAAATACTCATATAGACCAGTCTTTAGCATAGTCACAGGTCTTTAACCTGCCAGGCTGTTTGTACAAAGTCTGTTTGATATCTAAATGCAGCAACGTGAAAATCATCATCATCCTGTGTCTTGCAGATTCTACTAAGGCCGCTTCCACACCTAAATCAAACTATTTCCTGTACTGACATGTCATCTGAAACAGGCTGTCTTTTGTTGTCTGCTACTCCCGAGAAAGGACAACTGTGGAAAAAAACAAAACCTTGAATCTCCCAGTGTCGTCCAGATTTCACGAGTGACAGTTTTGTTACAAGATTTAAAGTTCAAGTGTCCATAAAGGACCAAGTACTACAAATAGGATTAATGTGAGCATTAAGTGTAACATCTTAAGCTTGCAAGACAGTCAAATAAAAACATTACCAAAAAATGGAAAGTTTCTCAGTGGTTATACATTTTTATTCAGAGTTTTAGGTCCCACCGTGGGTCCCATGGTAGTTAATACCAGGATCAGCTCATAATCCCTGAGGAGCCAGTTATTGGGAATGAACTGGTCAAACCCTCCAGATACTGGAGAATAAAACACCACAGTCATTTAGCACAGTTTAAAGCAGTCCAAAACAAAAAAAAAAAAAAAAAAAAATACAGGTCATTAAGTGTATGTAAACCACAAAGGGGGAAATTACATTCTAAGCATAGACAATCCCTACTCGTTTAAACAAAGGCACAGTACACAATACTGTAATCAAGATGTATAGCGTAACCCAATATGGGTGAGAAATGACACAGAGGGAACACAGACACCTCCATGAGGAAACGCTGATGTCGCTTTCACCTCGCAGGCCTCAACAGTAACCAGCTGATGTTATGTGTAAATAAGGAACATTCATATTGACAACAACACAGAGGCTCAACAGTCTTTTGTGCAAACTATTATAGACTGCGGCTCAGTTTACCCATCTGGTTCTCCTTTTCTGTGCTACTGATTCAAACTGCTCTTGCTTTTCTTCTTCGAATGGGAATCATCCAAACTAAAAAGACAGTAATTCTTCTCTGTTGTACCTTTCAGAGGTGAGGAGCAAACATCAGCCCATTTGAAACACAGCTGTGCAATATTAAAAAAAAAAAAGACTTGTCAAAGCAAAGCAAAGCAAAGGTGACTATAACCCCAAAGCAAAATCTCTACCACTCATTACTTTTCCTTGATTGTAACTAATGCAAGGAGTGTTATTAAATACATCAAAAGGAGCAAATGTTGAGATTTTGAGGGGTTATTTTTGTTTTTTTTTGTTAGTTTGGCTACAAATCTGAAGTATATCATTAGAGGACGTAAACTAGGTAAGTTCGTGAAATAAAAACAAAACTATGAGGAAGGGAAAAGTGCTTTGTCCTGATACACATCAGATTGGATCGCCAAAGGATGCATTTGAAAATCTGCCAACTGCCAGCTCAGGTTATGGGGAATATAACACTGTTAACTTAAAAGCACAACAACATCTTCATATTAGAGCAAATGTCCGGAGTCATCTGATACAAAAGAAATACCCAAAAAAGCCAATTAAATGAGAAAAAAAAAGCCCAAAGCCTACAAACATAGACTTGAAGGGCTCTGCATTTTAAAAAGCAAAAAAAAAGTGTTAATGTAAAGCTGGCAAAAGGCTCAAATATAAGACAATACATTCTATGAGAATAGCAGATACATTTACAAGCAACATGTACATCACAAAGCTCAACTGATTGCCTGCAAAGCTTAACGATGAAAGCTACTTCCTGCAGAGCTGAAGTCCTCCGACCGTACCCCATAATACGGGATGAGGCTCTGGCTCCAGAGAGGAAGGAAGAGTCCCGAGGCGGGCCGCACAGCAGCCCAGTAAAACTATTAAAAACCATGCACCACTGCAGCAAGAATACAGCAGCCACATGGTCTAATACCAAACACTGGTCTCCACGAGCCTTTCAGATACCGAGGCAAGACGGAGACGAGGATGAGAAAGGAGCGGTCGCCCTAATAGGGAACCTGGGGAGGACACCACGGGGTGTCTGGGTACAGGAGACAGTGCACAGACTTGAACCTGGAAGACAAGAAAAAGACTTAGATCTATGTTGAAAATGTGCTTAAATTAATACGTCTTATAATTAAGTACAACGGCCCCTCACCTTGATGGATCCTCCTCTACTGGAAACGCTCCTTTCAAATTGATGATATTGCTCTTGTTTTCAAACATCCCATAACTTAGAGTGATCTGAAAAAAAAGAGCAAAAACGTGAAAACCACATTCACTCGGATTTGTCCTTTTCTCGAGGATGCAGAATGTCCTATAAGCCTCTCACCTGCTTATGAATCTCAGATCTGGACACCTGTTGCAGGTTTTCCAGGTGGGAGTGGAACAGGTTGCTGCGGGTCAGGGGGACCCCCAGAACCGACTCGATGATGTAGCCGATGGTGCAGTCGTCCGGAAGACGGATCTTCTCGGCTGTGTTCATGAAGTGACCGCCACTGAAAAATAAGAAGTCACCTGGTCAGTGCCAGTGTACTCTGCTCTACTGTACGAATCCTTTCTACTGACAGGAAGTCACTTTGAAATTGTAACATGCCTCTGAAACACCTAAAGCCTTGCACCTACTTTCTTATAATGGCAGTTCTAGAGTCTCTGGGTGTTGCAAGCTGGTTACAGATCCAAGTAAAGACACGCCCAAGGTTGGCATTGTGGTGTGGGTGGGGATTTGGGGCACTACTTCTTGCCTTTATTTTTATTGGGCTTTAGCTTAGAAATTTACTATTCCAAATGTAGTAATCCATTGGATCGACTATTGAGGACGTTTGGGGTGTTTTGTAGTTTATGTGTTCACTACAAGGCAAATGCAATCTTAGTGCAGTATAATTATAAATATCTTACCTGGCCCATGGGCTCATCTTCAGCGCCAGACCCCGACTCACACAGAAACCTGCTCCTCCTGTTGCAAACCAGAAATTCACTGGTTTCTATAAAAGGAGAACGAAAAGGTTATTAATGCTACCATCTGGCGAGTCACCATTGAAATATATACTGCGATATCAACAACAATCTTCAGCATACCATCTTATTGTCGCCCAGCCTCTCTGTGGCCTCTATTGGCCGGTCCAGACTGGGTTTGCCGAGGTACATGTCCTGGGTGTGGGGGTACTGGGACAGGTGCTTCACCAGGGCCCGGACATTCACGTAATTGTCATCATCTACGTGACAGAACCACCTGCAAAACAGAATAGTTATTAGATCAAAGACATTCTCGGCTAATGCACAAGTGAGCGTTTTCTAAAGCGATGCTTACTTTTTCCCCGACTCGATGAACTTGTCATATTCCACCGCCATCTTGCAAGACAGAGCTTGTCGGCTGTGTGCCGCAGAGCAGTTGGTGTTAATTGCATGACTCCCTGTGGCGGTCATGAAAGAAACAGAGTTATGGCTTAAAACATCATCAAAGAAGCATCTGTGTATTTCAAAGTCATCTTTCACAGAGGCAAGAAGCTCAGAGCAAAATTTTTATGGCATTTAAAATGGGATTGGGTTTCTCATTGATGGTGCCTTTCTCAAACAAAATGCATCTTTGTTGGCAACTTGAAAACTCCCTCATAAAACTTACCAATTTTCTTCTTCAGCTCATCATCTTCTCCATCTGTGAAGATGTACGTCTGTAAATAAACAAGGGAAGTCACAGATAAGGAGACTTGGCCTTCAGAACCACAAAATTATAGCTACTCTGGCTGATCATGTGAAGTGGCCACACGGTCTTATTCAACAGTGTGTTCAAAGTCTCTCTCCGTCACATCCAGCTGGTGTGATTAGCATCAATCAGCGTTGCTTTTATGCAGTGGAAAACGCATTGAGTTAAACAGCCTCCTGCTCTAATAAAGGCCTTTTGTCCTGCATTTTACTCTCACCATGGCAACTATGCAGCCGCCCCGAAGCATCCCAGACAAACAACAAAGGAGGAGGCAGACTGTCCACCTCCCACACACACACCCCGTTCGTGTATCACATCCCGTGGCTGAGCCTCGTCGCTCTGCTGGACCTGCTGCCGAGCTTCAAAATGATTAATGCTGATAAAAACAGCAGCATGAAAAAAAATGTCTGTCTCTTTGTCTTCGCATCTGTGTGACTGACAGATTCAAAAACGTTAGAAGAATTAAAACCACCAGACTGCAGGCACTTGTTAAATGTAGCAATTAGTCATAAAAGGAGTAAAGAACAAAGGGCACCTTACAGGAACACACTTAAAAGAAGCGGGAAGAGATTAGACTTCTCTTTATGACAACTCACACAGAGCAGGTGCGAGCTGCTGAATAGCGGTGATGAAAAGGCGGCCGGCCCCAGGCTTTGTAACCGCCAGTAGTCTGTTTACTCTTCACCTCAGGTGAGGCAGCACCTGCCGAACACCACGCTATCCTATCTACGCCACGTGTCTCTACATGCCAGGTCATGCTCCCTTAACCCTCACTAACAGATAGAGCTCTAATGCCTGCACGTTCACCACCATCGCCCTGCTGCTGAGCAACTGCAATCTGTGATGTGCATCTATAAGCAGGCCGCTGACTTTACTTGAATTAAATGAAACATCGGTTGCTCCAGTTTAGTTTTTGTTTCTCCCCCCCAACACAAAGCGAGGCTGCTCAAGCAGTTTGTGGAACAAATTCTGAGCAGATGTTGCTCAACGCTAAAGCCATGAGCCTGTATTTGTTTAGGGAACAGTGGTGGTTTCGCTGGTGAAGGGATCAGAGGCTGGCGCTGTTTGCTTTAAAGCTCGTTCAATAGACAGCCTAATCACTGAGGCAGCTGCCAGAGCTGCCTGGGTACTGACAGAAAGAGGAGGAGGGTGGATGGAGGAGCGGTGGTGGGATTCTCACTGCTGATTAGTAAATCAAAAACCGTGTGTGGCCAATCACCCCCTTTTCACCCCCTGTCATCTCCCCCCCACACACAGCCAGAGCCTCTTGAATAGAACAATGCTGTGAGTTTTCATGCTGGGTAAAGTCTCCACTGGGTAAATGCTGAGAGCGTTTGCCAGCATTTGCATACAGCTGCAGGAGTTAACTAAAGAGAAATCTCCCAGTGAAGTTTTTTCCTTAGTCATTGTTCCTTCACTGAAAACTTAAAAGAGCTACTTTCATGGAATACTAATTCAAACAAAAAGAATGCACGAGAGAGAAAAGAGATGGTCCTGTGTGGAGCAGAGATAAGAGGCGAGAGGGCAAGAGGTGAGGAGAAGAGCGGCCCTGCGCTCCTGATCACAGGAAGATCTGGCACGGCCCCGTCTGAGCTGAACGTGGTGCCTGGCTGGCTGCCTCCAGCTCCACAGGAAGGAAGGGCACTGGGCTCCCTTCTTTTCCATCATCCACCTCCACCCCGATTCCTTCCCCTTTTTGTCCCAGCTTTTCAAAGCATTTCAGCACATTTTGTGCAGACTAATAATTTGGCAGACATCACACAGGATTAGAATTGTTTCATCAGGGATGCAGTAAAAGATAAGTTGATGGCATAAAACGCATGCATTTGTTGATTTCCAAATCAGAAGTTGCAGATTAACAGCAGGATTTCCTCCTTAATGACATCCACCCACTTTCTGACCGCTTGTATTTTATTTCTTTACACTGAAGCCATTTGAATAACTGAACTGCAGCTCCAAGTGGGTTTTTTTTTTTTCCTAAATGCTAAAAGATCTCATTGTTGGACGGCTGGCTAATTATCAGACTCTTAAGAGAGGAATGCATGGCACACCACCGTGAAGATGTCAGTGCCAGCTGTCCAGACACTTGAAATAATTTTGCACACTGGAAAAAAAAAAAACGCTCATATGTGCCAGATTTCCAAATGAACTCTGGAAAGAGAGAAAGTAAAGCGGATGGTTAGGAATTAAACTTTAAACGTAAAGTCCCAGCTACTGAGTGTTTTTTTCCCAAAAGCATTTATTAACAATGCGCATAAAGACCCAAACAAGCTGGATTTACAAAAGTGTTATTTATGCTATGTATGCGCTCAAAGATTAAGAAGGCCACAAGCACTATTGTGTCAACAAACCTATCACAGAGATAATCTACCTTCCCTGTTCTCACAGAAACACCACCAGATCACATACTGAGCAGATGTGAGAAGCAAGCAAGTGTAAAAGCCTGCAGAAACATACTTGCTTATACAGAAATAATACTTTTTGTCCCTTGTGTCTGATACTCCAACATTGATGCAAACTCCACAGATGTCCATCAGCTGAGCGTGAGAATCAAATCTGATCACAGAGGATGGCCATATGTACATGGTGGGAACTCTGAACATCATATGGCTGGCATTAAGGCCTTCCATTGTGCTGTCTCCCCTGACCACCTGGCACCCCTTCTCCAGGAACTCCTTCATGCATTGTGGTGCTCAGTCTGTCCTTTTTGTCCATGCAGCCACCTACCAGCTGCCTGCCTCACAGCCCTGCTGATAATTCTGTTTTAAATGGGTTAACTAACATCATCCACTGCAGTAATTGCAAACAATTAGCAGAAGCTGTTCCCATGTAAGCAGCTGTTGCAGATCATAGTTTGATCTACTCCATCTAATCATTACTCCTTTTCACACAGTGATTGTGACAGTCTATTATTATTTGAAACCCTGGCATCAAACAGATCCCCTTCAACTTTATTGCTGCTTGGAATAAAAAGAAAACCTTTATGTGACTGTAGCCGAAACAAATTACAACGACTTCTGCAAAAGCGCATGTGAGGTGTAGGATAAAATCACTTTGACTAGCTACTGTTTCCTCAGCCTTGTCTTTGTGCACCCTCTAAAGGAGCTTGGTTTTCAAGGACATTTTCATACTCAGCGTGCTCTTTCCCAGCATAAGCAAGCCTATAGATGCACCCTTTTGTCCCAGGCATCCCCTAAACGAAGCCCCCACGTTCCCATCCCTCCACTAAGCTTGACCCAGACTCAGCTCCCACGTTCCCATGGAGAGAGGGGAGACAAGGGGCTGGGAAAGCTTTTCTTCCCCCTTCAGAAAGAAGCTTTGTTAGCCCTGGAAGGGGGACAGCGTTGGAGTCGGTGGCTGTGAAGCATCCATTGCACCGGGGACATTCACAGGGACACCTCAAAAGAGGGGGGATAATAGAGAGAGGGGAGAGAGGGGGGTTGAGAAGAGGGAGTTCTGAAACTGCTCCCTCCGTTCTCAGGGACATCACTCAGGGGAAAATAAAAAGTGACAGAGCAGAGGGAATTCAGCATGGTGAACAGTGTGGCCGTTTCAGTATGTCATCTGGTGACAAGGGGAACAATAAAGCACCGTGAACAGCGATGAAACATCATCATCACCTGCATGCGTACACTGGATTATTGTTACAACTATGCAGCGCGGGCTCAGTAACAATGACATAATCTACAAAGTAAATCACTGAAATCTTTAACTTTCGGATTGTGCACGCGCAGTGTTTTGATAACGAGCTGAAAATGTTCCATGCTACACTTTTCCCATTTACCTGTTGCACGTTTCTGGAGATCCATGTCTCCAGAAGCAGACTCAGCCGGGACTGGTGGAACTTCTTGGTGGTCTTCACTGCGATGAAGATGTCATCCGCGCTGATGTTCTCAGCTGGAGGGGGGTCCGCGAACGAGCGTGCGGGCTTCTCCACCTCCCTCCGTCCCCGGGTCAGTTTGGTGAAGTAAGCCGAGAATCCTTTCTTATCCCGTGCGCTCTCGGGCGGTGCGCTCTCCCCTTCCCCCGGCGTGGCATCTTGGAGCAGAGCGCGCGTACCGATGTCCCGTTCGCTCGTCACCTCGCTCACCTGCACCCGGTGATGCTGCACTGCAACCAGGAGCAGCAGCAGCAGGCAGAGACATGCTGTGCAGGCTACTGAGATTGCGGTCTTCTTTCCATTATTTTTCAACATGATTAAACCTAAATACGACTAAAACCTATAAAGCGCCTAAACGAACTCCCAATGCAAAGTCCATATGGTATTTTTTTTCCTCAATGAAACGCAAAAGGACAAACATCAACTCAGTAGCGCCGCATAGCTGTATAATACAGGAGCGAACGTTCACGAGGAAAATATATAAGCTTCGACACTTGGCCACGCCTCGTGGGAGGTCCGTGAAGCCAGCGTTCAGCCTGTGATGCAGCAACGGGGCGTGCGTGCGTGAGTGCAGCTTGTCCTTTCACAGATCATGAAAGTGAACGTTTGACCCAAGTAAAACAAAAATTGCAGCTGGTCACGAAGAAAGGTGTGTTTCAGAGACTGCACCTGGAGAAAAAGTGCATCATCCCCACAATGCTGTGACTCATCGGCTAATAAAAGGATTCTGTTCACCACACTGAAATCACGCTTATTTTTCCCCTCTTTAAATTTCTTTCTTTTTCAAAGTGAAGCTATTTGAATTCGCCCGAGTGTGAGCCGGGTGTTCACCAGACAAACAGCCTCCATTGTTCTCCATTGACCTTGAGAGGCCACTAAACAGTTGGCCATTCCTGAACACTTGTTATTCAGATTTTGGCTCTGGCAATGGAGTGCTGGGATGCTGACCAAAAGAGATTCATTTAGACCAACATTCAGCTGGTGGAGTCTCAATAACCCGCAGCAACCGTCAGGTTTAGGCAGTCTGGTCAATCACATGGGCAGTGTTGGTCAAGTTATCAAGTTATCAAGTAATCAGTAACTAATTACTGATTATTTCCCCAAAAAGGTAATCCCGTTACTTTACTGATTACTTATTTTCAAAAGTAATTAATTAGTTAGTTACTTTATTACTTTTTAAAAACACGATTTACAACCTGAATAGGTAATAAAGCAATAGATCTTTCAGCCCAATTCTACTTTTTCTGCATAATCCATCATACAAAATGTAATCAAATGGAAAAGTCTCTTTTTAAAACTTGTTTTATTAGTTTTAATCTTTTAACTTTATGCATCAAGCAAAAATGTAATTATATGCAACATTCTCTGACTGTAAGAAATTTGTTTAACATTTAAACCTATTTTCTGCACATTCCAGCACATAAAATAAAATATTTTTTTGTGTTTACACTCAGTCTTTCAAATAGATGCAAGTAAAACACGGCAGAAAATAAATAAAATCAAAGACTAGCGGTCCTGTTGCTCTATTTTCACCTGTAAAGCAGGAGTGGGGTAGGCGGAGGTTTGCCCAGGTGCAGGTGAGCCGCAGCGGTCAATTGAAGACTCCGCGAGTTTCCCCATGAATTTCCCATTACGTGGTAGCGTGGTGCTTGGAAGTTTAGGGGTTTTTTTCGCTGTAAGAATAAGTTTTCTTCCCACGCGCAAGGGACACTAATGTTTTTGTCACTTTTTATGTAATCAAATTCAAAGTAAGGTCAGTACTTCCACGCTTTAAACGCTGCACGCTCATACTCTCTCCCGCACTCGATATATTATCCATTGTTGATCTGCACACAGCTGTTGTCACGAACGTGGCACTCGCTTACGTCATTGTCATGAGACATTCTCGCAAAAAAATCACGTTTTTAGTAACGCAGTGTGCTTACGGGAAAGTAACGGTAATCTAATTACCGTTTTTGCAATAGTAATCCCTTACTTTACTCGTTACTTGAAAAAAGTAATCGGATTACAGTAACGCGTTGCACATGGGTTTATTATTATCACAGTGTTCTCCTAAGATGATCAACAGTATCCAAATTAGGATGAAAAACTGCACAGACCATAATGATTGTAATACCAGCAAACTAACAGTGTCCCAAAGACTAGGCGTATCAGGGGCATCAGGAAAAGATCAACAGTCACACTTGTCCAAGTCTGAAGTCTGTGTTCCTGTTTGACTCTGTAAGTCTTTGCAGCAGTTGCAGTTCAAGAAATGAAATCAGTCTTTTTAAAGAATATGCACAAGAACAGCATATTCTCCGCTGCAGGTGTTTCATTCTGTCTAATTCTGAGACACGCAAGACAGAAGTTACTTCTCCGCTCTGCTGCTCCAGACAAGGCTCTTTGTCCACCTTTTAACAGTGAGCACAGAAAGGCGTCTAAAAGAAAGCATGAGAAACCAGACAGAAGGGGCTGTCTCTGTGGCTTTCATTAATCTTCAGTCAAACGCCTCTTTCTGCTGGGTTTGCATGGATTTCTTCCTAGCAAGGAAACTGTGTTTTGGCTCTTTAGATTTGTGAAACAATGTCAGCTGTTAAAATGGCCAGTCAAAACTCTCTCCAGTCTTAGAAGCCTCTGCTCCCTTTCCCGCCTCCCTCTCGGTTCACTTGATTTCAGCCATTTGAAACGCTTTCAGATGCCTTTCCTCTACCTCTTCTTTGACCTCTCCATCTAACATTACTGCTGAATACCAGCGGTATTAAACCTAGTTTATTCAGACGAGGCCACTTCCTCACCACATTGACCACAAACCCACAAATAAACACACAGTGTGCTTGATTTTTCCCTTTGAAGGCATCAGTCTGTCAGGGGATCTGAGCCCAGATGATAAAATTAAAGGGTTGCTATATATAGCTCTTCTATTTCCAAAGGAGGCTGCATGTGAAACACATACAGCAGGTAAAGAAACCCAGGATGAAGTGGGACAGCGTGATCACCCAAGCCCACAAAAAAATCCACAAAAACCTGAAAACACACTCGGCTATAAGACAGAATGGAAGACATTAGCTCAAGGCAAGATTTTCTTTCCATTTCTTTCCATTTGTTTAACATTCCCGAGGATGGCTCCATGAATGCTGCTGCTTTTTGAAGCCTTTGTTTATTAGTGAATATTTCAGTTCCAGTCTTCCATGGTATATGCCATGTTGCTTCAGTACCGAGTCTGTCACTTTCACACAGTGTCAGCAGACCAGGTCAGGACATTATTTGAAGTTGCCCTTTTTCATATGCAGTCTACTTTGAATGCAATCTCATTACTGGCAACACTCCATTTAGTTTCAGCAAGAGAGCTGCATGGACAGAGCTTGCAGGAGGGAGCATGGATAAAGCACGCTGTCTAGAGCTGTGTTTAAACAAGAACTCTGGAACATGTTAAGAGAGTCAGATTGGAACAGTGCTCAAAGTTTTCTCTTCTGACACATGCAGGAGGTAGAACACAGGACAACAATAATAATATGCCAAATTATTGTTACCCTGGCACAACTGGAAATCACTCTATAGGGCTACTAGATATGCAGCTGATTAAAGATCATCCAACAGTGTGAAAAGAACTAATGTCTCCTTTAATGTTCCTTAAAATGGGCTTAATAATCAGATCTCAACATTTAATAAATATTTCTGTGAGTTTTGCATTTATGAGTAACACATAAATCCTATTACTTAGGATTTATAAGTAGACAAATGTTTGATAAATTGAGTATAAGACTCTGTATTTTCGTTCTAAACTGATTTAAAAATAATTATTTAGCTAATTTCCTAAGGTATACATGAGTTATTACAACTGCGTTTCACTTGTCATTCATTTTGGAGGATTTTGTTGCAGTTACTAATATAATTTCTGACGTTATTATAAATGCTAAAAAGGGCGAAATGAAGTATAAACTAGTCAAGTTTGATTACTTTCATTTAACTTGCTGAACTGATCAAATGAATGTAAAGAAGCAAACATATAACCAGTATGCAGCGCATGTTTCAGATATAGCACACTGTCCAATTTTATAAAAACACTAACCAGGGTGGAGGGTGGTACTGGGCACCCCGATCAAAAGTGGGACTGAATCTATAAAAAAGTACAAATGGAATAACACCACACTGAGATGGGAGCCAAGTGGTGGGATCAGTCTTCAGTTCTGTTTATTTTCCCACCGTGGACACACTATCTCTGATGGGATTACAGGTCACACCAGAAGTGAGAGCCAGGGGACCGGCCGTCCGCCTCAGATCTCGGTTTCAGTTTCCCTCCTCATGCTACATTAGCGGAAACTCTCCAAAGACTGCAACCGAGAATGCTTCAGCTGCTTTGAGAGGAGTAAATATGACCCATTTTTCTTGATTTACACACAGAATTCCCAAAAGTCTGAAAGTAGTTCCTTCACGTGAGCACAATGGAAGAACAAAACAGAGTATAATACGAGATAAAGTTCAGATAAAACACGCAAATGCTCCCATCGTGAATATTATTTTCATACTGTATTAGTGTGGAGATATTCAGATAGTTTACTTGAAGAAATATTGCCTTTTTATGTACATTTTAGATTTGGTTGGTTTCATGAAATATCTATACTGTCCATCCAAACTGTTGCGCTTGTGATACACTTCTCTGTTTTCACAATAGGATGTTTGTCTCTAAATTGTACAAAACCACCTGTTGCCACTGGAAACAAGACACAACAGCGATACTTCACAAAGCTCTCAGTAAACCCAAGAGACCACTAAAAGCTGATGAATTATATAACAGGTGAATTATTTCCATATCACAATGCATACTGTAAGAAGTAAGTTGGTGGATGAATAGCCCAGAAAAGCTCGTGTTTAACAACAACGCAGTGTTATTACATTCTTTTCGATTGCATCAGAGCAACTCATATCCTGTTAATTGTTTGATGCATTCCTTCCTTCTCATTCCATATTGAAAACCACTGCAAATGGGTTTTGCCTAACCCATCTTTTCAATCGCAAAGTTTTCTATGTTTGCTTGCCATCACGTTGAGTACACTTAACTTTTGATTTTTTGAAGAAGGAATCAGTAGCAATAAAGTTTTTTCTTAGATAAATATAAAGGGAAAAAAACCCACAGCAGTCTGAGCCAAGAGAATTTTTTCCTGAAGAGGAGAAAACCATAACTCTGCAGGTCCAGTGAAAACAGGAAACTCACTGCTGGTAGCTGATTTTAAAGTTCCACACACACCGCCGTCATATTTGTTCCCTTCACACTCTCCTCTTTAGTACTACAGCTATTTGCATAACTGTTCAGACCTGACAGTCACCCCCTGCTTCTGCCCTACTTCCAGTCTGTCAGCCTAATGCTTCCCAGCACTCTGTCTTTGTGGCAGCTCTTGTTGTTCCGGGAGCATCAAATGATCAACATATTAAACTGGGAGGACTCTTGTCTATTCTGGTCTGGTCTTCTGCCTCACATCCAAGGCCCCGGACTTAAATGCATTTAGTGGGTTGGCCCCAATTATGGATATCGGCTGGGGGCTGTCATGGTTTCCTACTTGTTGTTTCACCAGTGTTACGGGGGGGCTTTATGTTGTGAAACACCGAGAGTTGGAGAGATATGATCTCTGTGTGTATTGTGGTGGAAGAATAGGGCTGTGGGATCTGATACTGTGGAAATGACAGGGCAGTCTGATGTGTCAGACTCTCACGGGACGGCAGACACAGTGGAGAGAGACTCTGGTGGGAAAGTGCTGAAGTTTCACTCCAAGAGTGTTTGTGTGGGTGTTATATGTATTGTGTCATTTGTCTTTTCTTTTTTTCTCTTTTTCAGAAGATCGGGGTGACTTGTGCATTTAGATGCTCACAGCCTGAGTGAAAAGGTTACAGTTTAAAATGTGAACCAACTGGAACAATGTTAAGTTTAAAAAAAAGACAGTTTCCCACAGACTGCAATCGGATGAAGCGTTCTACTTTGTGATTTGTCATTGTCATTTTGTCATAGCTGGCTGTATGGGGGTATAGCTCAGTGGTAGAGCAATTGACTGCAGCTCAAAAGGTCTCTGGTTCAAAGCCAGATGCCCCCTTCCTCTTAAGTATAAAAGACTCACTGCACAGGACAGTACTTGACAAATAGGTGTTCAGTTGAAAAGGCATTTCAAGACTCACTAGGCGGACAAGTTCATGTTATTGAGGATCTTACAGGGAAAAAACAAAAGCTGTTTTAAAAGTAGATCTCCCAGAGAAAACTCACCCAAGAATGTGCAGACTGCTTGGGATTCTCTTACTGTGAGGCAACAGCGCTAACCACAGAGCCACTCTAAACCAGTGATGCCAGCTGACAGAGGAGTGGTGCACCAATACATTATTAGGATCTGAACCCAGCTTGTATGGAAGACTTTTATGATTCCCTCTTTCCGGTGGCTTTGTGACCAAATAAAAACTCCCTTTTGATCTTACACTTGCAGAGGCTCCTGTCATTCAACCTGTTAACCAAACCTCTGCTACCTCTTTTTCCAGGCCTTTGGATTTAGTGGAGACCTCCTCCAGGCTAAAAGGAAACTACCACTGAACAGTTGTCATTGGGGAAACCTTAATATCTCTAAGATGTCCTGATCCCCTGAGCTTTTTTTCACAATATTCACCTCTGATACCACAATACCTCACACGGCGCAACGGCAGATGCTCGGTCATCTCTGCATCATTCTACATCTGTTGCTGTTTATGACTTTAATGAATGTTTACTCTGCAGCCGAAAGTCTATTAACAGCTAGAAAGAATAAACACCCTGCTTTCAATTTCACAGACTACAAGGAATCAGTCTTTTACATGTTGTTTTTAAGACTCGTGAGGACTTTCGTTCATGTTTTTGTAATGCAGAGCAGCAAAGTTCAGGCTTTTTGTTTACTGGGAGTGAACTCTACAGGGAGGAGGGTGATATACAGCAACATGAGGGACTGGGCAAATTAAGGAGCCATGACAATGAAAAGCAGATGTGACTGCTGGGCAGTGAAATGACTTTACTGCCATGTGAAAACATTAGACAGTGCAGCAAATACCAGTTAATTGTTGAAGACACTTGCACCAGTAGCTGGTTGAAATCATCTAATTTAAAGCATGTAGGTGACTTTTTTTTTCTCTGCATATCTCAGCCTCACAAACTTTGTTTTTATGACTGGCTAATACCCTTAAAGTAGTATTTACACAACTTTGGGGGGGAAAGTAGCTTTTTTAGCCCATTAGATAACACTAGTGGAAACTTCAGAAATTTTTCCTCTGTAAAATGAGTACATTTGCATAACTTAATATAGACAAATGAATCAGAAGTAAAATGTTGTTCTTTTGATTGCTTTGTTGGAATCCAAGGGTTGTTGTTTTCTCATTATTTTCTCAGCGTTGTAAGCTCTTTTAGTTTCATGATCTGATAATAGCTATTAATATCAGGGAGCTGGTGTTAACTGATAGCTGGATGGCTCGGTATTAAAGGATGAAGCTTGCAGTAATAAGGCCAAGTACGGTTTGCCACATGGCATGGTTTGAACATGCCACCTGTCAGGAAATCCTGCATGATTATGGATCCCACAAACACACACTTTCCTCCCAGACTGGCCACCGTGGTCAGTGGAGGGAATCTGTTCTGTTTTTGACTGGGATTAATTCCTGGCACCGTCACTGGTTCAGCTCCAGCCGGGAAACAAGAGCAGCTTCCATCCCACAGGGCAGCGGTTTATCTCCTGTTGTGGGTCCAACTGGGCTGATCCTCTCATATTAAATGGATTAGCGGAGGCCTTATTCTACTGTCAGTAGGATTGTAGAATTTGGGCTTTTTTTCCCCTCCCAAAAAGTTAAAAAAATAGTGAATTTGAATCATGTATTTATAAAATCTGATCTGTGTGCTTTTCTTTGAGGTATTTCTGCAGACTAGTGTCAGAAACATGATTTTCACCTGATCTCCCTAAGTACCAGTCATGTTTAACCCGCGTTTAGTCGTGTTTAGTCCGTGGGAAACTGCAGCATTAGTGCTGCTTACAAGCCTTTTGATTTCCCGTGGGAGACATCACGACAGAAGCAGGCTACTTTGGCACCCAAATGCTGCATGGCATGACTGCAATCGAACAGGTCATATTATGCAAATTTAGGAAAAACTCACATCAAGGCTGATCAACAGATGCTCACCAAACATTGTGCACAATCACAACTTTACATCTCTTTTATGATGCCCACTGCAAAATTTTTATCAACCTACTGTCCACTTTCTGGAAGATTGCACTTTAACAACAGATAGCCTGCTGCTAGATCTCTGCCAGTCTTGAAGCAGATTCATGAAAGGTGCACCTCCCTGTCTGTAGTCTTTTATATTAATCTCCTTCAGGCAGCCGACTGAATCAGCCTCACGGGTTTCCATACAGGCGCCACTCTGATCACACAGTTTAATAGGAGGCGATGTCTGACCGAGCTGAGATCAAGCTAGCCACAAACAGCCCTGACCCTGGAACACAATGCCTGGAAGTCAAGAACCAGGCTCTGTCAGCCTATTTCAGGCCAACAATGTTAACATGATCTTTACAGTGTTCTTGCTGTAATGAGGAATTTGTGTCACTTGACAAAAAAGGCAGATAGTGGGTGTATTGTTGGGTTTTTTTTTGCCCTTGTCAATGTTATTTAGTTTTGCTTTGTTTGCTAAAAGTTCCCATCCACTGAAATATGGTTTTTAAATTAGTATTTCACTTTTTGACCTTCAATGTTCAAAATGATGTATGCACAGCATTTAAGGGTTGGATTATAAGAACTGCCAAAACTGAGAAGCCCAAAGACTCCAGTGGAATGGATTTTCAGCAGAGTAGGGAACATCTTGTGATACTCCATATGCAGCCAAGCTTTAAATATCCACTGTTTTTCAGTGATTTTAACCACTGAAATTGGATCTTTTGTTTTCCTTAAATAGTTAGTCATAAACACTAGACTCTTACAAGCAAAGGGTGGAGAGAGAGAGAGATCAAAAAAGAAAAGTAGGCAAAAACAGGAAGAAAAAAAAAGTTTTTCAGAAGTTTTAGGAATCTTTACTTGGCCACTCTGAGCTAAAGTTTCCTTTGAAGACCTTGAAGGCTGGAGTCTGAAACGATGCTCATCAAAATCTAACATGGTCGAAACTTCCAAATGCATCAGTGTAATTCAATTCAACTCAAGTGCATCTGCAACTACATAAAAGAAAATTTGACAGTATATAAAAATATGAAATAAAGCTTAGGTTATATCACCCTGATTTCTAGTAGTTTTAGCACTGTGATCTACACCAAACCACCCCCACCTTATGATGGACTGAGATGGGCCTGCTATCGTTAAAGTCTTATGTCCATTCATTGAGGCTACACTTACTTATGGGCCCCTTCCCACAACCTCCAGGCACCTTGGGGGAAGTCATCCATGCATAACTGTGTTCCTTATTCAAAGGCTGAATGTAGAAGTTGTCCCAGAGGTTGGCTGCTGCAAGTGCGGCATTAGCAAAGCACATGCTCGCCTTTCAGACGGAAACAATACTGCCCTTTGTGTTGGGCCACAAGTGTCTATTTTGATTTTGAAGGGGATCTCACAAGTGGATAGACGATGAGGGGACTTACAGGAACAACACACAGGATACGTCAAGGACAGCATGCTACCAGAAAATTAACAAGTCCTCCAGCTATAAAACAAAGTGTGCTTTGCTGCAACATTTAAAAACAGTCACGCTCCACCAGATCTGATATCGGAGGAGATATTATCAGCTGCCTGAGATGGAGAGTAACATTCTCTGCAGCTGCTGTGACAGGTTGAATTTATCTGTATTTTTAACTTGCATAACAGATTCTATTGGGCCAGCTACAGACGTCAAAATAAGAGCTTACTGTAATGAATAGAGGAAACTACAGGATTCCTTTACCCTGTAAACAACAGGAGAAAGCATGACAGCCAAAGCATGCTTGCATAGCTGATAATTGTCATGATCATACTTTTTTTTTCTTTGTAATTGTAGCGATCTTTAAACTTTGGGTGTTGAAGTAAAATTCAGTTTTTCAAGTTAAGCAATAAAGTGTTGTCTTCATCTCCATCCCCCTTCTTATGGCCTCTTCACTGGTTTATAAATAGCAATGACCCATCTTTAAATAGGACATTGCTTTGTCTATTGTCTTTCCATGTCTGTGCTGTCCTGATCAGTGATGCTGAAGAAATGCAGTAAACATCCTCTGACCCGGCTAACCTAGGACTCCAATTCATAAACTCCCTGTTATTAAACCTTAGTTACATTACTAAATTCTCTGTGTGGTTAAAAGCAAAAGCAAAAAAAATAGCCAGTATTTGCTTTCTGTTTTTAGCACAAACTATTGGCCATATAGCTTCATTTATATGTTTATAGTAGTATTTATATATAGTATTTGGTATTAAATATTAAAATAATGCATCAAGGACAAGAAGAATCATTTTAAGGAGCTTACTGTTTACTTCCTGGGACTCTAATCCCTCATACAGGGGGTTACACTTCCTCATACACAGATGTGACATTTTGTCTTTTCTTTACCTTCTTAGCTAAATATACTTTGTTTATTTTGGAAAAACTAAGTTTCAGTTTCAAAATCCACTGTGGTGATGTACAGAGGCAAAACTGCAAAAACTGTGCCATCGCCCCAAATCTGTACTTTCTCAGCTCTAAATAGCACACAGAAAAACATCATCTAGTGAGCATATAATAGGATTTAGTAACCAAAAAGTTGAGCAAATTTCCTTTCAGAAGGTGGTTAGAAACACAAACTGAGCTAGAAAGAAAGTAAGAGTTGATATTTACTTAAATTCATTCATCATTTCCAGGAGGGGTTACAAACTAATGAAAAATGCTCTTCCAGAAGTACTGAGTGACTAAGGTTGGGATTGTTGTAACTTGCAGATAAATAAGCAGACAGCTGTGGACACCACGAGAGGATAATTATTTCTGACTAATTCTTTCAAGTCTACATGGATTCTGCCCTGAGGACACAGTTTTTCCAATAAAATGGATAAACTGGCAGGGTATGAAAAGCAGAATGGGCCAACACAACAGTGGCAATTGTGGATCAGAAGGAAAAAATAAAATTATGATGTAAAAAACAAAAAATCCCCACCATGTCCTTTTCCAGTCTTTGTTGATGGAACTGCTCAGATGAAAGAAGTTTGTTGTGTATGAACCGTGTGAAATAAAATAGCATCAGACAAAATACACAATCAAATAAAACCAGCATTTGTTTAAAGATATGCTTTAGTGGAGCTTTTCTTTTCAATGTTGTCTGGAAGTAGCCTCAAATTTTAATAAAACATGGATAGTAACTTAATTTTTGCCAAGTCTTGCTTCAAGAAAAACTTCCATTTTGAACCAGTGCTTCATTTGGTAAAATAGTTTTCTTTAAGTTTGTTGAGATGGTAAAGAGGATAAAAAAAATACTTGCTGAATGCAGTAAATAAAACATGCCTAGACGTGCCTTCTCTTTTTAACATGATTAGGCTCAGCATCAGACTGTTTAAGAGTAGTCCTTTAAAGGAAGTTTAGGGGTTTGGGGCTTGGGGTGTACTGGAGTGGTGGCTCCCTATTCTTCTCAATACCCTGCTTTGCATTTTCATTGGTATGAAGGCCATCTATCAGGATCCCCTATAGGCCTTTTCATAGCCAAATAAAAGGATCACTGTGGACAGACCTGTCTGTGGGTTGCCCAGACATTGGAGACAACAGATGTGTTAAATGTAGCCCTCTCCCCCACAAAAAGCCCAGAGAGCTGGGGCTGCATACTATCTAATGGAGAGGCAGCTTTATGTTAATTGCTGAATGGAGTCAGTCAAAGGTGCTGTGAGCTTTTGGTGAGCATGTTCAAGGAATCCCACATCATAAAGAAATCCTCACTTCCCTCCACTTTCAGGAAGAAAGCACTACAAAGAAAAGGCCATAAAATAGTTGCCGGGGTCTGTAACTGAACGGCAGCATTAGATCCTACAAAAACCCACCATGTAACTTTATCTGGGTGTAAAACTATGCCTGGACCTTGGATCAATGTGACTTTAAACCAGGGGGTGCTGCACTGAGCCTCAGGGAATCAATATGGCAATTATTTTTGTGATATTGTTTACTTTATTATTATTTATTATTATTATTTATTATTTTATTTTTTTGTTTCACACATGTTACAGCAGTAATGCATTCCCATACACAACCTTCCTTTCAATTAAAGTAACACTGTTTCCATGCATGAAAAGGAGCAGGAAGAAGAATAAATTCTTATTGATACCTGCCCCCTATCTGTGATAATACAAGTAAGCAACCAAAATTACACTATGACAATTTTCTGCACATAACAAAACAAAACAAAGCAAACAGAACAATATACTCAACAATGAGCAATACCACTAAATATCAAACGAAAAGGATAATTTTTCTACAATTAAATTCTATTCTTTTCAACTTCTTCATATTGGTTTATCGTTTTATTCTTATAGCAGATTTTAAATTGAGAAACATTTATACAACACTTAAGATGATCACTGAGAGAACTCCAGTTTCTTATGCCTATGACTGTTGGACACATTTGCCTTTGTGTGGTTCGAGCAAACCGGCGCTTAAAATAAAACTTCCTTCTGCCGTCCCCATTTTCTGAACACAATACAAATAAACTTTGTAACTTAAGAGGTGGTGTTTTATTTTTCGCCCTAAACATAATAGTTAAAGTCTGTAATTTCACAATGTCTTCTAGTTTTAACAATTTCGATTTTATAAACAAATTATTAGTGTGTTCTCTATATTTAACATTATGCATAATTCAAAGCGCTCTCTTCTGTAATAAATATAATGGTTTCATATTAGTCACGTGTGTATTTCCTCATACTTCAACACAATAGCTCAGATAGGGTAGAAACAATGAAAAATATAATATTCTCATTGTCTTGTAATCTAATATATATCTAACATTACCCAGGATATAAATACTTTTAGCCAACTTTTTTTTTAACATGTTCAATATGTGATTTCCATGTTAACTGGAATCTATTATGCGGAATGGGAGTCCTTTACCAGACTTTTAGCACAAATGCAGTAAAATAGGCAGAATTCGAATCTTTTAAGGTACAGGTGAAGAATTCATTGCTAGATTAAAAAAAATCAGCATGTTGATGTTTTTCAAGCAAAATGCAGGACCAAATTTTAAAAAAATCACTATACAAGGGCACAGCTATAGAAACTAGTTAAAATATTTAATTGTGCATGTTTTGCTAATGCAAATTAAGGCATCATAGCTTTAAAAACAGATAATAAAAGCGCAAAGTGCAAATGCAACAGATGTCTACAAAGTGACTCAGTAAAGTCTTTGCACACAATAAAGTGCAATAATCCATCTTACTTCATTTCATTTTTTATTTATATAGGTCAGGAACTAGTTTAAATAGTAAATTAGAAGAGCTTACAATATCAAGAACAACAAAGGTCTGAGTTCTTAGTGATGGTGGGAAAGAAGAGCTGAAAGCAGCACCATCTGAGACAAAAGGGACCACATAAACCTCCCTGTATGCAAAAATAATCGAATTGTAGTTTTTAACTGTTTATAAAAAAATATAAAACTACTGATATCTGTGATTCTGACGCCATTAGGACGTCTTATCACACTTTTTAAAAAATAAATTTTGTGGTTTCACAAGGCTCTCTTATTTTGACTCAGTGCTTTGGTTGGAGATAACAATAGAAAACATGGCTTCTAGTACGATAGCAAGCTGTGAGAGCTTGCTGCTGCTTCCCTGCTGGGCCCACGCTTACCTCCTGTATTCCTGTGGGAATCAGGATAATCCTTGGTATCGCACCCTTTTGTCACAGCATTAGTGTTTCATTTTATTTACCCACTACATCTTATACATACTTAGCTTCCTTATTCATAGCAACATGCTGTATACCTTATATTAAAGCATATTTTCAATATTGGAAACTTTATTGGTGTTACTAGAATTAGAAGGTTTAAATTCAACTTCTGCATCCTAGGACCCTTTGTGACACTGAAGGAGGAGGAACAAAGGTTCCTGCATCAAACCCTTCGGTCTAAACAATGGCAGCTTGGCGTGGTTAGCCTGAGGCGAAGCCATCTGCCACTGAGAGTGGAGTCTCTTTGTCGGCTATTGTGGAATGTGGAAGCAGATTGATGAGGGCCGGGTGATTCCTTTAGGCCCCGATGAGGCAGCAGGCAGCACAGAAATCCGAACAGACGCCACTGGGAACTCCCTCTCCTTCTGTCTCCACAGCAGTCACATGACGGAGCAGCCAGACAGTGTTAGAAAAATCAGTACAACTTGTGTTCTCAAGGATCATTCCAGGAAAAAGGCTTTATTTTGATAGCAGTGATAGCTTGAAGGAAAATGAGAAGAATGAATTTTCTTAACTGTGCTTCTTTCTCCTCTGCTATGTGGTGTGGGGGACCAAGGCTGGAGCCCTGCAGGTCATGTCCTTGCTGGGATGATGACCTCTAACCCTCTCAGCAGGTGTGTGTGGATGGCCTTTATTGAGAAAGGCCTGTCCAAAAGCTCTGCAGCTTTTGGAGTGGGTGGCTCAGTGAGGGGGGACAGGGCAGATGTTGTATGTGAAATCCCCCAGGGAAAGTGTGCCGCCATTGAGGGAAAGGGTCAGGGCAAAAGGGCGGATCTCACACAACCAATACAGCAGGCAGCCATGGTTTCCATGGCAGCTTGCTTGCATCACTAAGCTTTCTGTTGTCTGGGACATAAAATGGCAATTTAGGCTCTGGGATCTCTGGCAAAACAAAGCTTTATTTTGTTTCTGGTTGCAGATATTCTGCAGAACTTGGTTCAGAACCACATGCAAGATCAGGCTTACTTTTGAGTAATTTTGCAGATGCAAGAAATATGAAGTGACAGTGAAACAGGAAAGCAGGACTCCGTGAAAACAAGCAGATATAAAAACAAAACTGCTGATGGTATATTGTTTAATTTTTTTTTTAAGCTGTAGCAGCCTGAGAGGATCTTTATTTACTGTTCAAATCATTCATCATTTTTTAAAATAATTTTTACAGTTCAAAAGTACTGTATGTGACTGTGTGCGTGTGATTTTCTTGCATACTTTTCTGTACACCACGCAAACATGAAATCTTTATCTATAAACAGTCACTATAATAAGAAACCTTAATGTCTGTAGATGGTTTCAGCTGGGAGAACTGCAAAGCCACGGGGTGCTGTAGAAAAGGCAGAGATAAAAAAGCAGACCTTGACGTTCTGACAGTTTACTGTGGCTTCACTGTAAGTCATTTCCTTTGAGGTGATGGCTACAGAAGAATCAAGTCTTTGATCAAATCCTGGCTTCAACATCTTATCTCACCAAATGGGCAATAAATCATTCGCTTAACTGAGTGAAAGGCAGTCCAAAGATCCTGCTAAGCTAATTATGTCTTTATTGCAACTTTAAGGGAACTTTTTGTTCTTCAGCTAAAATCATTGGACAGGATTATATGTCATATTATGATAACATGTTACTCCAAAGCTTGTTAAAGACAATTTATTGTGGGAGTTAAACACAATTACAACTTTTATCAATCTTTAACATCAAAGCAACATTGACTATAAATCTCAAAAGTCTTGCAATGCTGAAATAAGGAAACCACAAAGTATACTGCAGCATCAAGAGCTTTGTTCTTGTCAAAGGCCGCTCAAATAAAGAGCCAGCTTGAGTTATAAATGGCTTGAGGAAACAACAGACATTACAAATAATTAAGCGGAAGCATTTTTTGAGATGGCATTGACAGCAGAAACCTTACAGCATTTTTTCCCCTGCTAAACCTTGTATGTAATAAACCATTGGGCTAGGGGGTCCCTGTTTTCATACAAAGGACCTTTTCTGCAACAGTGCTCGTAGGCCAAATGCAAGAGCTATCAGTCCTGTGATGCATGACATTTGTATAACATTACCAGGGTCACGGCGTAGACTGGAGTGGGTCAGGACTCTGGACAAACTGTGGATTTCAGTCGGCATGAAGAAAGCACAGGTCAGAGCACACTTAGATATGCATCTTAAGCCAATGCTTGGCCACAGTGACTGAAAAAGGGCCATCGCTCTATAAAGCTACTGTTGAAGAACAAAAGGAACAGTCTCAGAGGATAAAAGAAATATTATACAATATCAGCAGATGCATCAAAGGGTTCAAAAGTCAATTATTCTGTTCAGAAAACATTAAATAAATTCATTACAAGCCTTTTTAACTCAATAATGCCATAAAACATGGCAATAGGTATATGAGCCGAGAGTTATTCACAATGGTGGGAGTTTTACTATGCTGATCTTGGAATAAATTATATAATAATTATAATTATATAATAGATTATGGTGTATGTCCTGTATATGAAAAATGGATGGATTCATTGTCACCTACAGGTTAGTGAAGGCCTGTTGTGAAGTCTAAAGCTGACTAGTTTCTTGGTGTTTTGAAACATGGCCCATCATCTGACTCACAGGCGAACAGCTACTCGGCCATGAGATAAATTTTACTCTACTGTTTTTGTTATTCTTTTTTACTTTAAAAGGGACTCTATTTTACAAAATAAGGCTTGAAACTACCTGCTGAGGCCATAAACTCATTAGGAAAGAGTTGGATGGATGGCAGTGGTTTGAAAAAAATTTATATTTAGGTCAAGTTTCAAGTTTGGAGCCATTTTTCTGCTAGCCAAAGCTGCATTTCATCAACCATGTTTGTCTTCTGTGGGGCTAACTCTTTTTATATTTGCAGTGTGTACATAACAACTAAAGAAAGGGGAATAGTAACATTAAAAAATTACATCAGAAGCACAAAGGAGATGTATGGTCTGGACTCCAACAATGGACATCTGTTAAAGATTCAAATGTCTCAACAAAACATCATAACCATTCAGCTGTCAGTAATATATTCTAATCTAGGCCAAAGTGGTTGACCGACTGACAGCCAGTGTTTGTTATAAATTCAGTCATGTCCCACTGTCACTGAAAATTGAAATACATTTGAGGTGACGAGAAAATGGACATGGAAATTAAGCCTGAATTAGTTTTTCAAGATGTGGTTTACAATAACTTTATCTGTGGATTATGTGGTCCAGGAATTTGGGCAAAAACTATGTGAAAGGAAACTGAATAATTACATTTACAGGGATTCAGAATTTAGGCAGTGATAAACAAGATTAATTGATGAAACTCTGGCTTCCTCTCTTCCATGCAAAGACAGAAGATAAGTATCTGTATCATCAACTTGTGCCAGAAAGGATACATGTACCGCCAGGCGTCCACGAGCCAACACAAACATGGAAACCTCTTCACTGTCAGAGCAGAGGTAGAGGGAGGAGACCTTCCCTCTGATTAGCTGGAAAGGGTCATCATCCCCTGACATCTCTTTGTCTCTGCAGTATTGACGGAAAGATCCCGATTTCCCAGGTCACTACCGCTGCTTCGTTGGTCTTGGCCAGAGTTTGCCTGACGTGTCTCGGTGTGACCTTTGATGAGACAATGAGAACATAGTCACATATTCAGGAAAGGTGCACATGGAGATTGTGCCTTTGTAGTCGTGTGCTGTAAATACCATCCAGGAATAGCTTTTCTTGTGATATTACAAAAAAAAAAATTGTGGATGCAACAATGCATCAGGCTTATTGGTGTGTTAGTATTTAGCAGATAATAAATCGGTACAAACGCATCATGATAAGTATTATAAATGTATTTTCCCTGTCCCACACAGTAGTGAGGGGTTTACTTTTACTCTCAATACGTTTAACATCTGAGGATGGTGTCCGTGTTTCAGCCATGAAAAACATGACATCGGCCAGCTTTAGCCTCCGGACTCAGCAACAGCCTGGAAAAAACATGATACAGGCCACGCAAATAATCACAGAAGGATATCATATGTTGAAATGCCATACATCAGTCGGACAGTCTTCAAAGGCTTTAAGGACTTTACACTTGCCAAGTCATGCCTTAAGGTTGGATATAGAGTCCTCCGTAGATGAAAAATGACAGTTAAGAGCAGTATTCTTTCTAATTATACTCTTTTATATTGGTTTTACACGACTTTGCGGCAAGGTCACCCCAAAGACCGCATTTTACAACAATTCTTAAAATCCTGCGGTTTCCTAAGTGTCATTCCATGCTTTCTTGTTCATGAGTTGTAGTAGTGTAGAGTTCTGCAGTTTGTAGAATTTTCCATATGTTGCCGAGCCTTTAAAGAAGGCTTTTTGAGATGATTCCCTAGGCCTTATTCCCCAATCGGGATCCCACGTGTGTGTGTGTGTTGGCGTAGATTAGAATAACAGGACAAACACTGAGTAGGATGTGAGCCACCCAACTCTGACCTCCATCTGTGCGGTTTCCTCTCCATTCTTCCTGGGTGGGACTCCCCCCAGGAGGTCCAAACTTACACATACCTACTGTACCCCAGTCGTGTCTTCCATAGTGCAATGCTATGACCTCTTGGACTAGCTGTAATGTTTCTCAAAGTGCCAAGGTTGGGGACCTTCATAGATGTGATTTTGTTGCAGTTGGGCTACTGCCAGCAGAGATATGAATCTCCAGTCATGGTGCAGGAAATCAAAAATAAACTGCAGAACACATTGAATTAGTGGGACCGGCTAGATAATCCACCTTTATCATAACAATTAAGTTAACAGACTTGTTTCTCAGAAAACATGTAGTGTTGACATCATTTATATCTGAGGAACATCATCTTAACACAAGACTTTGTGGGAAATGAGCTGCAGCAGCCTTCAAGGCTAAACAATGAAGCAAAAGAACAGCAAAGAGGCAAAAATTACACTTCCTTATTCTTTTATCAGCAGGGAACCATATATGGCCAAATGATTTGCACCTCCAATAACACTCCAGGGTTGAAAAATCCGTATGCTCTATAAAGGCCTGAGTCAGAGTTACAGCAGAAAAAAGAAGAATGTTTGAAGCCTGGTACAAAAATCACTTTTGTTTCTATAGTGAATATATCCCATCATAACAAACAGTGTACTGGAGCCGATTTACTTTAATAGATAACCAGTTTAATATTTATTAAGGCTTAAAACTGTGTGCACGAGGGTTTTAAATGCCACTGGTCACCGGTGACTCTGCATCAGGGTTAGGCAGTTCATTTTCTTAAGGGGCTGCATGAGAATCTATGAGATACTACTGTGATGGACATCAATAAGCTAAACTCGGTTCTGTTCAGTATTAATTTTATCACTCTATAAACCACTACTGGCAAGAGTAGATGTTACAACTAGGCCCTATTTGTGGCCTGTTGAGAAAATTAATTGGCCACCCTTGCTCTATGAGGGTATGAACCGATGTTTTATTGGCTGCTTTAATTTGAACTAAGAGTGTGATGAAACAGCTCAAAAGACACTGTTAAAAATAGTTATTTGATTTCAAGTAAAAATTAGAACTAACGAAAGAGAATTAACAACAGTGAACTCTAATATCACATCAATTCAATTTTATTTATACAGCGCCAAATCACAACAACAGTCGCCTCAAGGCGCTTTTTATTGTAAGGTCGACCCTACAATAATACATACAGAGAAAACCCCAACAATCATATGATCCCGCCATGAGCAAGCACTTTGGCGACAGTGGGAAGGAAAAACTCCCTTTTAACAGGAAGAAACCTCCAGCAGAGCCAGGCTCAGGGAGAGGCAAGATTAATAACAAGTATGATTCAATGCAGATGACTGGAGAAGAAATACTCAATCCATCATGGGAACCCCCCAGCAGCCTACACCTATTGCAGCATAACTAAGAGAGGATTCAGGGTCACCCAGTCCAGCCCTAACTATATGCTTACTATATGTTCATCATGCCAATAAGGTAATGGTGATAACATCGGTATGTTGATGTTTAGTAGCAATCTTAGTTCATATTCTAATTAGCACCAAATACAAAGCACGACTAAGGCTGGAGGAAATTTTATTCTGACGATAGCAGCAGGTAAAAGGTCAAAGATCAGTTACAATTACATGATTGGTACACAAGTTATGTATCCACTGGGGATGATGAGTTTATCTCTTCAATAGTTGTTAATATCATCCCTTAGAGCCATACTGGTAGCCCATCTTTAATACCAGGCAGTATGCACTACACCTTTGGATACTGTTAGACCTCCATACTGACAACAACTGTTTGTTTTTTCCAGTTGTTTATCTGTCTATCTCAGGGGTGGGCAATTCCAGGCCCTGAGGGTCGGTGTCCCTGCAGGTTTTAGATGTGTCCTTGAACCAACACAGCTGATTTAAATGGCTAAATTAGCTCCTCAACGTTTTCCAGAGGCCTGGTAACGAACTAATCATGTGATTCTCATGTGTTGACCCAAGGTGAGATCTAAAACCTGCAGGACACCGGCCCTCGGGGCCTGGAATTGCCCACCCCTGGTCTATCTTATTCTTGTGAAAGTAGTACTGCATATCAAGAACACTTACAGATACAGAGCTGGTACAAAAGTCCCCTAGAACCAGGCATGAAATGATTAGAATTTGGTAGTCAAAGGTCACTGAAGCTCAACTATTCCTATGCTTATTATGACAGCATTTTAGACAAATTTATAATGAAATCAAATGAGAAAGTGCTGATATTAAGACCATGTTGATGTTCTTCCTTGTGATGTTATTATTTTATCCAAAAATAACTTTCTTAGTGCCATAACTCAAGAACAGAAGTCAGATTGTGTCTGTGTTAATTTGTGAAACGTTGTTTACTGTTATGACTACAACTTTGTGTTTTGTGTTTATGGGCAGACAAAAAAACACTTAATACTTTTCATTAAATTCCTTTAAAGTCTCATTTTTATCCAGTATGTGGAGACATGTAAACTCTAACAGCTCTGAGCTGGCTGGTGGTGGTAATTCTAGTTTTAAGCCCTGAAAATATACAAATGCCCCCGCAGCTTATGTCTGCTTTTTTTTCACATGCAGTCTTTTAGGTTTTGCATACAGATACATGCAGACAGAGATGCAAGCAAGAATTTGTCTGGTTGGCTGGAACACTTCCACCCCGTTATGGAGAATGGGGTTCAGTCTGGTGTAGATCCCAATCCCCTCAGGAAGTGTGTGCATCAGAGCAAGCAAAAGGAAGTTTACACTGCTGCTCAACAGATCGCTGTTTATGTTGGGGCCACCTCTTGAGGATGCAGAGGGGCTTTGATTTTTCAGTGTACCATTAGATGAGTCACTTTTTTCCATATGTTAAATGAAAAGCAAACAAAGTGATTATGTTGTTGTTGCTATTTGAGGGTTACGGACCGGTGGTATGGTGATTCTCTGAGTCTGGAAAGTTGGGAAGGCTTATTGTTAAATCTAAATTCAATATCAGTTGATTGGAATACTCTAGCCAACAAAAAAGAATCTGAAAGCATCTTAATTACAAAATCAATTGTTTTTATAGCTAAAGAGCTGACAGCCTCATAGATAAAGACAGAGTGACAGACAAAAACTCACTGACCATTGTATGACCTTTCATAAGGTCAGTCAGAGTTCATCCATTTTCTTTTGCTTGATTATGCTTTTGCTTTGCAGATTAAGCTTATTCTGTGAATACAGTTCAAGTCAATCAGACAGTGATTGACTGTGTTTTTCCTTTTCTATTTGATGTCTCTTGTTTTATCTTTACCTGAAAGTTGCTAAAGCAGAAAAGATTATTGTTGCTCTGCTGATCAGAGAAACTGACAATGAAACAGATTGTCGAGAAACTCTTTGTTTCCTTCCCTCGATTTCTCCACACAAGCATAGCAGGACTTCTTTAATGGGTCTGCCAAGGCTGTGTTATGTATATTCCTGTACTTATATGCCTCAATGCACTTGTCACAAATACAATATGAAACAGCAAATCTCTCAACTACTGTTGTGTCTAATTGTTGATTGTAACATGTTGAGAATGTTTTCATTTGGAATTTAACAGGAAAAAGTCGGAGAGGTCTTCATTTTTAAAGCAGTAGTGTTATAAAGATCCATACCATTAACTAGGCTCTTGAACCGAGGTTTCTTTGGTCAAAGTGTCTGGATTACTTCTTTGTGTAGCACCTGCTTTGGGCTACTAACCCATTACACAAGCATAGTTAACAACTTATATAAGTGTAAAAGATTGTTTGTGCTAGAGTAGTCTATTAGTCTATTAGTCCTATTAGTTTTGTCCACAAGTGTGGCCTAGCTCCTGCATTTTGCTTATAACAAAAATAGACTTGATGTTAAAAGCCAGGGCTTTTTAATTAAGACACATTTGCATGTTTAGCTAATAAAATGCAGAACTGGGGCCAATTCGATATGGTTCATGTCTCAAAATAAAGCAGCTTGAAACATTTTCTAAAAAGGGTTGTATACCAACTATTGGACGTAAATGTAAAAGTTATGCCCTAATAAGTCTCCAAACACAAACACACACCAATCTGCTCTCTCTTCTTACCAAATATGTTTTCATACATGTTACAAAATGCCACTTTGTCCCAAGAGACAAAACATTACAAACGATCAGATTTCCTCTCTTTGAATTATGGTGGTCTTACAGATGCAATCTATCTTAAGAAACGAGATTTGGTGAGAGAAAAACGACGGCTTTGTTTTTTCTGTTGCGGAATGTTTGGGATTGGCTGTTATCTCCAACATGTTTTACGCACTGCAATGAAACAGAGATGTTCTGGCAGCCAGGCACACAATGGCACAGGGTTATCAGCCGTGTCACTTCAGCTTGTCTTGCATTGAAAACACCCCCTCTGTTTCACGGGAAGGTGGTCTAACATGTGCTTGGCCTGCAAAAGAAGTATGTCAGCCGGGGTCATAACTACCACTGAGGACACGGGAGGTGGGTGGGAGGTCATGCATTTTTTGCATTGAAGCGCTAGCATTCATTTGTCACAAAGGGTTTGAATAGGTTTTTAAGGTTCTTGTTTTCAGGCTTCTGTTGGATTGTACATAAAACCTCTCTGAGTAAGAACATTTCTCTAACAAAGACATGCCAAATGTTATTTATTTTCATTGTACCAGCCTACATCAACAACTCTCGCCCATAAACTGAACACAACAATGTCATTTTGATAGTACTTTTCTTTGATGTTACATTGCAGAATTGTTGGGGGAGTTTCTACTGTGTTATGAAGAAGGAAATTCAACCAACTATCTGTGAGGTCTGTCAACATGTGTGTTCTCCTTTTTCTGTCAGTGGAAAAGTTGCAGCCTACATCTGAGCCTCATCCAGAGTGAAATATTTTAATAATCTTATGATTATGGTGAGATTTTTAACATTACACATAACATATGCATGGTTGATTTAGAGTAGGAATCCTGCCAAGGTGGAAAGACACAAGATATCCTCCAGATTTCCTGAACTATGAATCACAAAGCTCTTAAACTGAAATTGAAAATGTGCCATCGTGTTCAATTTTATTCGTTTTAAGCAGGTCTCACTAAATAACCAGCATTTAAGTGGCCTTTAATGCTTAAGGAGGTCGAATTTGTAGGAGATCCCATGTGAATACATTCCTTTCTCTTGACTAGATACAGATTGTATTGCTACAAAGGGAACATAATTGAAATCAGTCAGAGAGTTATTGGGTGTGGTCCTTCCATCTGATCTCTTTTGTTCTCTTTTCAGTTGTAATTTACTAAAGAAACAAGATACTGTTTTTTTCCATTCATAGAGAAAATAATAAAGAAACAGGTCATTGTGAAATCCCTTTCACTTCCTTCCCTTAATGTGTGCAGCACACAAGCACAACTAGACCCCATTACAAAGGCTTTTAAAACTGTCATATGTAGCCCACACATTTTTTAATAAGCCAACAAAAAGCCAGAAGAGATTTCTGCTGATTTAAGATGATATCATGTTGAAATTTAGTTATTTTCTTTAGAATTTAAGAGATGTCAGTTCATCATTATTTAAGAAGAAACTGGACATAAATTTACACATCATTTGGTTCTTTATCCAAACATCTGCATCCAAAATGTAAACATTTATTGCACTTTTGCACTCTGTGAATTATTTGTACGTAAATAGGGCCATGGCACAACCCAGTATCAGCCATGCTTTAGCTGTCAGACAGATGATCTCACATTTGAGTCTAGAATACTTTTACAGACAAGTTCATGGTTGACTCAATGACTTCAAGGTGCCCAGGTCTGTAAAACAAGCCCCAATTCCCTGAATGCTGCATACCAGCAAACTGCCCAAACGTCTGCTTTCATAGAACTGCTCGCACTTGTTGATAATCAATTAATCAAGTGCATTTGATTAGCGACAGAACCTGCTTGCCAGTTGGTCGTTTTCTTCTCTTTTTTGCAGTTTTTCTTATCATTGGCATTTGGGATGAATTTGTTGGGACGTCTGGGAAAATTGCGGTACTGTTTAAACACACCTGAATGATCCAGATCAGCAAACTGCCCAAACTTCTTCTTCTGAGTTGCTCACACTTGCTGATTATTGCTCAATCAAGTGCATTTGATTAACAGCCAAATCCCTGCTTGAAGGTTGGTATGAGGTGTGTGTGCTCATCTGCTGTGTTCCGTTTCCACCAAATGCGATGTGATGCTCGCCAAAGGACATTGTTCGACAAGTCTTCAGAAGCTACTTAAGATGTTCTGCCATTAAAGACAAGAGCCTTTCTCTTGGCAACCCTTCCAAACAAGCCATACTTGTTCACTTTTCTAAATGTAATGTCATAAATTTTAAAATTTTGCATGCTAACTGAGGCTTGTAGCATTTGGGATGTAGATATTAGGTTTTTGCAATTTAGGACCTGACCTGTCTGACCTTGAGATGAATTTGCTGGGACTTCCAGTCAATTAACTGATGATCAGTTAATTGACTACATTTGATTAGGAGCTACCTATTGGCTGTCACTTAATGTCGTATTTCCCATAAAAGCAAAAAAAAAAAGGCTGCATCAAGTCCAACAAAAACTTTTTTTTTTTTTTTTTTAAATGACTTCATGTGAGATTTGGGGGAACTTGTGGATTTGGAGTTAAAAACCTGATGGGGAAGTTAGAAATATAGAGAAACAAACCAGCAGCTATAGGATTGACAGTACAGTATGTGCAACTGGAAGCTATTGTCTCCTTAATGTAGTCATTGTGTATAAGCAAATGCATTCACTTCAGTGGGAACCGTGCCCCAGGATCAGTTATGTAAATACATTCTGAACACAGAGAAAAGAACTTGCTTACAAAGTATAAGTGGATTATATTTGACAAAAAGTAAAATGCCAAACTTACTTAACAAATACCCCTTTTTATTATTTTTGACCTAGCAGGTCATTTTCCCATCTTCATTTTTACTGATGAGGTACACATTCAGACCGAAGTAATGAAAGTCTAATTAAGTTGGGCAGAGCCCAGTGAAAAATGGGCCACTGTGACCATGTCTGTCTGAGATGTGGGAACTGAGGTCACACATGAAAAGGAGGGGTTTTTTTCTCATGATAAATGACCAAGTGAAAATGAAAATAGTGAAGCACAAAAATAAAGAGGACAACAACAACAAAAAAGATCTTCACAATACTGTGGTTTGGTTAAGTAGGTTGCGCGAACAGAATTTTTAAAATGCAACTAACTGTGGTTACCCAAGGCCACATAGCTATGGTCTGTGAACACTTTCTGAGCTAGATGGCGAGCAAGTGGAATTTCTTCTGTCTATTGTGAAATTAGACTTTAGACTGATGAGACGAGACAAAGAGCAAATTAAATGCCACTGTGGATTTTACATTACATTGTTATAATTCTATTTCCTACAGTGTATGAGGGGCACTGACAGCTGATTTATTTAAAAAAATAATAATAAAATAAGATTGCGCTCTAAGAACAGTGGCTGTGAAAGTCAAAACAATCTGTGCTTTAATCACAGACACCACAGTAGTTTACTGCAATACGAGATAAGAAATAAGATCCACCAGAGGAGGCAGGATGGGGAGATCGATTACTCTGAGGTTTCCCATGATTCTGACTCTCTCCGGGGAGACCGAGCTCCTGCTCCAGCGCTGCGTGGGTCTCTTAACTGTCATTATCACCGATGGGAGCCACAATAGGTCAGGGAGATGAGATAACATTGTGAGCAGTAGAGCAGCAGGTGAGAGGCTCAACAGGGCATGATTAGGTATCCGGGTCCCAGGGTGTAGCATTGCCTGGGGCCTCGGGGGCCTCGGCCCCACCATCTGCCAGGGTGAATTCTTCTCACTGCACAGGATCTGCTCAATAACAGCACAAACTGTTGCTGAGGGGCGTTCCTTTGAGTTTCTCCTGTTACACTTCATAGGGAGAAGTGTTACACTTTACAGTGCAGGTCTTTATTTACCTTCTCAAAACACGAACTCAAAGAATTCAACAAAACAAAAGACCAAAACTTCTGGTATTTCTGTAGTAATTCTGTTATTTATGTAGTTTGTATTCATTAGCAATAGATGCCTGTTCGAGTACAAATGAATATACATTCCATGAGGACACAAATCACCTGGTTTATCTGAAAATAGCACATGTTTAATATGTAATCCAGATTCTGCCTGATCAGGGCTCCGGTGTGAGGCCATCACTCAGCAGGAGCACACCCCGGGGCTGCTCTGATGACAGCCATGCTGGATGGTTCACACATGACCCCAAAATTGCTGCTGCACACAACACCCTGTCCTGTGACCCGCCAGCACCAGCCGCCCTTTTGATCTGATGACATGGTGTAAAATTGGAGATGCCCACCGCAGTCACACATGCCAAACATGCAGTTTGTATGACAGGCAGGCATGGACGCCGAGAATATTGAATTAGTAGATGTCGTGTAAATCTGCAGTGTAGCTGCATGGCTCTCGACTTACCAGACAGACCAGGTGAGCAGTTATCAATCAGCGTTTTGTAACAGATACTCTTTGAAGTGTTCGAATTTTGCCCTTCAGCGAACATTCACTCACATGCAAACAGGAAACATAAGGTTAATAAAAGCATGTTTTTACAAAAGCACCCACAAACTGATGAGTCTGCAAGTGAAGAGCAGCAGCCACATCTGCTAGATCACTTAAAATCAGTTAAGAAGCTCAAGGTGCTGCTTTAGATAACGGACACTGATAACTGTGACCAGAACCTTTAACCTTAAAGACATAGATCTTGACATGCCTATTAGCCACCATATCCACTTTCACTGGCTTTAACTGAAGGCCATCCAAACCCATATTTAATATATATGACTGCAGTGAGCAGCCTGACCACATGGCACTTTGTTTGTGGCCGAGAATCGTGTCATAATAATACGCCTTTGGACCCTTTTTGTCCGTTCAAAAATATAATGGAATGGCCAGATGTGGAGGGTGACCTCATGTTGACCTGTAGTGGAGTCTATAGTGTTTGTGTTGTGCACCCTAGCAGGCCGCCACAGGGAAGTGGTGGGTTTAATGGTTCTGTATTATATTGCAGTAGAAGAAAAATGTCTGTAGCAATATAATACATTTATCCCTCATAAGGTAGACTTAAATTTAGAGGTGATTTTTTGAGATTCGGGAAACAAGCTTACCTTCGTGTTGAACAGTCTGTTATTTTGTCTGTAGTACAGACCACAGAGTGAAAGACTTTATCTGTTAAAGCCCAGGCTACTCTGTATTACACAAAACAGTCTCTGCATCTGCTCAGTCCATCAGGTCTGATGCCGCTAACAGCCTCCAAACAGCCCATGATCAGGCTCCAGCTTCGGTGGCTTTGCAACCTCCTGCTGGCTCACCAGAAGGTCTCTGTTTTGATTGTTTGATTACCCTCACTGGGATGACCCTTAAAGTTAACATCCCTACCATTAGGTACACAAGTAAGCATGGCTGCAAGCATGCTCCATGACTCTGGGTAAACATGTTGGCAGACTGGAGGAATGTGAAGTGACCTGGCTGTGTGTCCACTGTCATGGCCAGAAAATATATAGATAACAATGTTTAAAGAGTACTATTGAACAGAAGAACATGTTGCAATACTGCTGTTTGCAGATATTAGCGTGCTGAGACCCCTTTTATATGAGTGTGCTAAAAAAATAGGCTTTTTACAGAATACATTTGTTTCATATGCACAGAGGGCCCGAGTAAGCCACCAGTGATGGATGCTCTACTAAATTCCACTCTACACAGAATCTATCTTCACTTTTTGTGATGCCTCCAAATGGAAACTTGAAATTAGTTTAGCAGAAGCGTGACTGGTTTCTCCATCTCAAAGCTGAGCCCTGAATTGCAGGGCTTGTGTTTCAAGAAGTGAGGATGAAAATGCAAATCAATACAGGTTTTTTTTTTGTTGCTGTTTTTGAATTCAGCAATCAGACTTGCGTGGAAGAAAATACACAGAACAATGGCACAAAGAAATGTATGTCTGCATCTTGTGCGTCAGAAGTTTTGAAAAACTCTTTAGCTTAAATGATTAGCACAGTTTATCTTAGCTTTCTGGATCTATGCACAACAACAGCAACATCGCCAGGCTTATCTACCCGTACATATCCATCACAGTTTTGACAGTCAGTTTTGGTTTATTATGGTTGCTCAGACTTCTTAAGGGATCAGACCTCTGCCCTCAGACAAACACTCCTTGGGAGCATGCTTGCACTCATGTGGGCTGGGGGTCCTTCAGGGCCATCATGCTCCCTGGGGTGTCTGCTTGTGAGAGAGCCTGTTATTCCGAGAACATCCTGCAAGCCCTCCCACCCTCCCGTAGTGTCGGCAACGAAGGAGAGAAAGAGCTGGGAAAGCCCCGGTACAGAGGACAATTTGTGGTTTGAAGCTGGGACACTGCTGTTTAGGTAAACACTGCAGCATGGGTGGAGAGCTACATTATTATTATTACAGCAAAAACAAAAGTAAAAACTGTAATTGAGGGAAATATTTGTTTTTCCATAGCAAAGCTTCAGAAGAACAGCTGCTCAGTCTGCTAATCATTAAATGACAGGACTACTTGCATGGCTGAGCTCACATTAACCACTTTCTCCTTTTCACATCATCACCATATGTCCCACAATCACTAGAGCACTGAGAAAAAAGCATGTACTGTTAATAGTGACTCCTCTGTCACGGCACTCAGCTAGCAGACGGTGAAGGGGGTGGGGGGGGGTGACTGATTCCCACACAGAAGAGCTGTCAGCTTCTCAAGCAGAAATAAGGACAAATGCAAATGAATCAGCTGAGAAGCACACTTGTTGTGTATTTCTCTGAATCTCAGACACACTGAGCATCTTTGGGCCTTAACAGTACAAAATAATGAGGTCATATTGTGGCTGCAGCATTATGCAAGTGTCATTTTACATATCCAAGAGATATGATTTGAAAAAAATCTATGTAATGTATTTTATTTATTATCATTATTAATTCATGCATTAATTTTACATTTAATTACATTGTGGTTTGTTTGTTTGTTTTTTAAGTATAACTAATACCATTATGTTTAATTGTACATACATACAGATTAAATTCAAACTGAATTTCTATTATTGCTGCTGCCCACCTGCAGTACCTTAATGGCCCAACAGGAGGCCCTGAATCACACCTTTGGAATCACTGAAATAGACATTAATGTAATTCAACAGTAATCCAATATTATTTCATATATTATTATATAACTCTTCTTTCTGTGAGAGATGAAAATGCATATTTTATGCATATTCATAATTCATTTGTACTTTTCTTTGTTTTATTTTTTTTTACCACTGTTGCCACTTTTACTTTGTTGTTTATTTACTGTATTGTACTATTTTGTGAGATCAATAAAGTATATTCTATCTATTGTTTTATTCTTATTATTATATTTTATTATTAAAAATTCTATTAACATAATTTTTATTTACAAAGCAAGTATTGTCATTTGTTTCATGAATGATTGCAATCGGACAAAATCTGGTGGCTAATCCATTTACCACATATGTTAGATTCAAGAGTAAATAGATTCAAACAGCTATCTGTTGCCCCCTGCTGGTGATAATAGGGAGATTGGTTAGGAACAGGTTGATGCATTTTGATTGCTTAAAAAATAATTATGAATACATGCTACAGCATGACACAGTGTTTGAGTGAGACACTATGTGGGGTTTTTTTGTTTGTTTTTTGTGCACAAAACTAATTGTTTTTTTAGACTCTCAAGACTCTCATGTGGAAAAGTGAGGTTGAAGAGGTTCATTTGCATCTTCCATCTCATTGGTCCAGTAGTCATTTCATAATCTCTTTTGTGCTTTTAGTGCCATGTCTAGCAACTGCATGGATTTAATGCTTTTTACAGGCTAATTAAAAAACATACTTATTAAGCTAAATGTTCCATCATTGCCAAGCTGCTTTAACTAGTCTTCAGTTAGGAAATAACTCTCTTTCAGCCTTAGGACACCCAAGTTATTGAAGGTAGAATTATTTACAATTTATCACTAAAAGCATTTGTAGGCTACTAGAAACACCTGCCAGCTGCAGTAATGTACCTTGTAGGGACAATCTATAGGATTTATTTCATTAAAACAGTAGAGCAGCCACCCTGAGAAAGACCAATAAAGCTGGTAAGTGAACTAAAGCACTGAATATGAAAATATAGATTCAACTTTATCTACTCAACTTCAACTATGTTTAAACCTTCCAAAGCCTCACCTTGTTTGCATTATTTTGTCTACTAGTTTTGAGAAAAACAAAGTACACTCTCTTTCATTTCTAAGGTTTAATTTATGAAGATGTAAAAACATGTTTTCTGAAGCAGGGCTTAAATTACCTCAAACTATAGTCCAGATGAACTACAAAACATATTACACCATGCGATTAATAATCTGACAACAATTTGAATCAAAATTCAAAAATTTCAATTCAAAATTCAAAAAAATGTGTGTGACAATCAAGTCCACCCTTATTGCTTACACGGGAAACAATAGGGAAAGCAGCAAGTGTGAGAACATCTATAAAAGAAAATGAAAGGACTTCTATTTTATATCCCAGTCTTGGCAGTTTGCTGCAGCATTCTGGTGTTAAAACAATGTTAAGGAGGAGATAAAACTGTTAACAATCTGGGAGCAATTGTTCCTCGGACTTGGGAACAATGCTCTTTAAATCTTGTAGAGCCAAATATAAGGCCATCTGTTTGACCGATAAAGCTTGGTTCAAACCTGGTCATGCAACAGTATAATGATCCCAAGCACAGCAACAAATTTACAATAGCTGAAAAAGACAAGAATCAAGATGTTGTATTAGCCAAGTCCACACGATTAAAATGCTGTGCAGAGCAACCCTCACTAAAGCAGTAAGAAAGAAAGTGGGCCCAAACTCGTACCCAATAAAAAGACTGATAGTCTTTGTATGCAGTCACTACAGTTCATTGTGCTGTTTTTAAAGGTGAACAGTTTAGAAACACGCTGTTGAATCTTGATGCATTTTCACTCACTGCTTCTGCATTTCTCTTTTGTTTTTGTTCACTCACAGTATGTTATTTGTTGCTGCTCATCCAGGCTTGTATTTAAATAATTCTAGAACCAGAACTTTTTTGTGCCCTGATAAATTTTAGAATTGAAAGAGAGTGTACCTTATCATGACTGTAATTCCAGATTTTATAGACTTTTAGACCAGGAAGCAGAGTACCCAAAATTAAAATACTTAATTTTCATACGAGTACTTCATAAATGCATCAATAATATTGTTACAGTGACCAGTAATACGTAGAGTGCTGTCTCTTTATTATGCTCAAACTACTGGAAATAAAGCCACACAAAAATGTTTTATATTTCAGTCTGCTCCAGGAAATTTAGCCAAGATTTTCTTTATTTCAAAATGAGACAAATTAGCCGACGGCAGACATCTCGTTCAAAGTCACATCTAAAACTTCTGGAACTGCTTCTTGGCTCCAGCGGCCTTTGTCACTTTGAGGACGTTAAATCTCACTGTCTTGCTGAGGGGTCGGCACTCCCCGACAGTCACAATGTCTCCAACTGTGACGTCTCTGCAGAAGACAAAACAAACAAAGAAAAAAAAAAAAAAAAAAAAAACAGTGCAAAGGGGAATTTAATATGGGTATGCATGTCCAAAAATAAGTTGACAGAAAATGTTGTCATACTGAAGCAAAGCTGCATCAGTTTTTGCCAAAGGCAGTGTCGTCAGAGCTTCCTGAGCTTGGAAGACCATCGTGAGAAAAAACATCATATGCAGCAAAATAAGAGGCTTTGAAGGAACACAGTTATTAAGTAAAAGGTTATTTAACAAAACATAATGTGAGGTGCTATACCTAAAGCAAGGTGACAGATGGACCGAGAGGTTCTTGTGCCTCTTCTCAAAGCGGTTGTACTTGCGGATGTAATGCAGGTAGTCACGTCTGATGACAATGGTCCTCTGCATCTTCATTTTGGTCACCACACCTTCAGACAGACAATGGACAGCATTTTGTGTTATACCAATTTCTATAGTCATAAAATGGCACTGGATAGATTTAGAAAACTGCTCTTAGTACTTTTGTCACTAGACTACATCAGTGTTGCCATTAGGCATTGTCGTCAGAACCCAAAGGGCTTGGAAGACCATCGTGAGATAAGCATCATTTGCAGGACAGTGACAAAAAAGGAAGACATGTGGTTTCTAGTAAATTACACTGTTCTGGCTTCATTTAAAATAAAGTTAAGTTTAGGACGTCTGTAAAAACACTTGTCTGTGCTACGAGACATTCAACTGACCAGAGAGAATACGGCCACGGATGGAAACATTTCCAGTGAAGGGGCATTTCTTGTCAATGTAGGTGCCTTCAATAGCCTGGAGAAAAACAAACATGTTACTGTACATGAATGAGTGATAAGACTATCAAATCTAACATGAAATCATAATCACAAGTTTGCATCAGTGTTGCCAAAAGGCATTGTCGTCAGAACCTTGCAGGCTTGGAAGACCATCGTGAGAAAAACATCATCTGCAGCTTACAACCAAATACTTGTTAAATGTATTTAAACGTTTGAAAAATGCCTTGAATTGATTCATTTACCTCTCTTGGTGTTTTGAAGCCCAGCCCAACACTCTTGTGGTAGCGAGGAAGCTTTTCCTTGGTCTCCTTGCCACCATCTGTGATCAGAACACGCTTTTTGTTCTGGAAGATGGTAGGCTGCTTCTGATAGGATCTCTCGGTCTGGTCAGAAATACAGATCAGCGAGTTAAAGCTTTGAAATAGAAATCACATCACCTTCACCACGCATTTCTCTCACACGCCGCCGCTCGTTAGTCGACTTAAGACTTACTTCCTCTCACTAAAAACTATGTTCACTTTTGGTTAATATGACATGCAGCCTAACAAGTTACAGAAGACGTGCCTAAACGCTAAGACTTAACACGCAAAACATGCAAAGAGTAGAAGCCGTATTAATAGGGAATGGTAAGTAATAGCACGCTAAGCTAACCAGGCTACCATTCCGGCTACTTGAGCGCTGCACGAGGGAGTACAGAGGAGCAAAAAATGTTGACTATAAGCGCGTAAATGTAGTTTGAAGTGACTCGGGAACAAATATAAGAACACTATAATGGCATATACTTCATTCTAGATGAATAAAAGGTTTATTAAAGTGTAAATATGTCGATTTAAAGTCACCACGCCGTTTTGCCGAACATACTTGTGCATCCGCCATCTTTGCCAGCCGAGTCGTAAAGAGGCCTGTGTATGCGCGCGACGGACGGAAGACACCGAGGTACGGGAAATGACGTTCATTTAGGCGAGGCTAAAAAAAGATATAACAGACTTTTTTTTGGACTAAAATTACAGAGTTATCGTACCACTTTACGTGCGGTAGGGGACATTATAGTTTTTCCCTATTTCTGTTGCCTATAGTTCTATTTGTATATTTGTAAATTAAACTAGAGGGTGAAAAAGTGAGGGTGGCAAGTGCCGCCCACTGGTACGAACAAATAACTGTTATCACGTGATTGCACGGGAACCAGAAACGACCCAAACAGAAAACAAGATGGCATCACACCCGGGAGGAGGCGATCAAGGTAGTGGCAGCTATCGTCAACAAATAAAATACATATATTTCGACTCTGACAGTGTCGGTGGGAGTCCGATAGACACAGATAATGTGGCGCTTTAACAGTTAACATTTAGTTTGCCGCTTTATTGCTTGCTAAGTGTATCGTTAACATGGATAGGGCTTAGTTTAGCAAAAGTAGCTAAACGTTAGCTTTGCGTTAGCACTGCGTTGTGTAGATGTTCGCGTTACAAAGAGTAAGCAAACGCGTTTGACCAAAAGCGAAACGTACAGATTTGGAAACGGCATCCTTTTGACATTAAAAAATGGCAAATTTCCTCAGTTACGACAGTGTTTAACGCGAATTAACTTAAATTAATACTATCAACTAAATAACTAACACCAGATTTGATGTATTGCCTTTGTATATGTTACGGACAAACAGGTGTCTAGAGTTGAGTTGAACAGGAGATATAAATAATTTACAAAAACAATAGTTTTAAAAACGTGTTTAAACTAATTGTTACGAAAAAAAATACCTACGATGAAACTGAGAATTGACGTATAATTTTTCTATCATCTAAAGTGATCTCATAATAATATGGCGCAATGCTTATTTATCAGCATTTGAGTCATCTAATGAGTGTCTACCTTTGTCTTTCAGGGAATTCCGGAGATCAGATACTGGAAGTCGGAACTATTTTGTTACAGGAGTGAGTACACACTACACTCTTGGGTAGCAGTTATATGTGGAATATATCATTTTTGTGAAGGAAATCAACTTGATATAAGGGGTTAGGTGTAAGGAGTTTGAGTGCCTTTGTTGACTTGTTTCAGAAGGAAGAGCTGGTCACCTACCAATTGCAAGGCTGTTTGTTTGATCTTCTAGGTTGCATGTCAACATAAATAGTGAATCTCATGTTGACCTTGACACATCCGTCAGAGTGCTAGTGTCCTAACGCTGGGTTAAAAGTGCTTTGGCACAAAGAAAATATGTATCATATGTGAACGAGGCTTGTTGTAAGAAAACACATTCAACGCTCAAAGAGAGTAGTAAAGTGCTATATATAAGTAACAGTCCATTTTGAAAGTGCTAATGTGCCAAGGTTCAATGATGACAACCAGCTTAGGTAACCAGGTCATCTTAACCCCTTCACTTTGGTTTCTTGCTGTTGAACTAGAGAAAATGTAAGATGGCTTACTGTTGTGTATTTGTGCTGTATAGTTTCATCTATGAGCGAGTTCAGAGGCAAGGAGATGGCAATAGGGCAGTGACGAGAGAAGAGCTTGGTGGAAGCCAGCTGACTGACCCAAAACATAAGAAGCTTGCTCAGTGCCTGCAGCAGATTGGAGATGAGCTGGATGGAAATGTAGAGCTCCAAAGGTTGGTAACTTGTCTGTGTGCCTCTTCAGGCAACTTTAAAGGCGTGGAGTATTATGATATGCAAGTTTGTTCAACTATAACTGTAATAACTAAATTATTTGCTTACCATTATTCAATCTTTTTCCCTAGAATGATAAATGACTCTTCGCTTTGTCCCACAAGAGAGGTTTTTATGAGAGTGGCCTATGAGATCTTTTCAGATGGAATATTTAACTGGGGCAGGGTGGTTGCACTGTTCTACTTTGCATGCCGACTCGTTATCAAAGTACGTGAAACTGCTATGTTTGGTATTTTAAAATTAATAAATAACAAAAGTAAGGCATGTATTATTGAATTAAAAAAAATCTAAAGATCTTCTCTTTACACCTTTACAGGCTCTTGTAACTCAGATTCCGGATATTATCAGAACCATTATCAGTTGGACCATAGACTATCTCCGGGAACATGTGATCAACTGGATCAGGGAGCAAGGTGGCTGGGTAAGGAGCAAACTAATAAACCTAATTTATTAGCAATAATCTATGTGTCCATATTAATTTTCCTGTCTTTTCGGCATTTTTAGGAGGGTATTCGCTCCTACTTTGGCACACCAACATGGCAGACGGTCGGAGTTTTCTTGGCAGGAGTCCTTACCACTGTTCTTGTCATTCGCAAGATGTGAGGGGAAGCATGAAGAGCAGAGAGGAGAAAGACAGCAAGAATTACAATTGAGGGAAATGGCACAGGAGGAAGAAGAATGCAGAAAGAAATACACTCAACAGGAAGAACTTATCTCGAATTAATTGTTCTTCATTTCTGCCTCTTATTCATATGTAAGAATTGGGAGTTGGACTAATAGCGCTGTTGCACTCAAGATGCCTATGCCACTGGGGAAGCGAGCTGTGCAGGATTACGTGCACAGAATTGAAGGATGGGGAGAGGTTGTCAAGACTTGAACAAGGAATGCATTTTAATTAATTTATTTTTTACTTGGTACACAAGTCACTGCATTCTGTTTTCTACCTTAAATGATATTATGAGAAATGTTTTGATCAAATTAAGAGTTTCCCTTGTTTTGTTTAGTTTTTTGCTATTTTTTTTCACAGAAATTGCCTTTCTGCTCTTCCCACTCTCTCCATCCTTTACATCATTGTCTGTATGCTAGCCAATCCACATTCTCATGTATTTGTGAGTGTTCACTGGTGTAAATCTGTAATGTTCTGCTGGCACTGAATGTGTAAGGTGGTCATATTCGATGGAGTTAAAGAGATATTTTTGCGGAAATATTTAGAAAACGGTATATATTAAGAGAACTCTGATAAAAGTTTGGGTTTAATTAACCCCCACTTCATTTCTCTTCTTCCAGTAGGTGCAGCACCCAATTCTTCTATATAAAGTTATGTTTACGTTTAACATGAATCATCAGATGGTTAAAAAACAGTCAAATAATCTCTCTGAAAGGATAGTAAAAGAACTGCAATCTTGTGTAATATACAATCATATGGTGTTTGGGGGCATTTTGACCAGCATTCTGACCTTAACGTGACACTCAATAATTCTGTTACTTCTCGGTGTTCTTTTGGTCTACTGAAGGTTTGACGCTGCAGACACAGAAAGCAATGGATTGCTCACAGATTCTTACCTCACTTTACACATATTCAAAGTACTGTATTTTGTACGTGAGTTATTCAAACTGCGACTTTGTCTAAACAGCAAAAGTCTTTTTATACGTTCTTCTTGTTTGTCAGTGCCTTGGTGGTTTTTGTTTTCTTTTTTAACTCTGAAATCATTTTGATATTCTCAAGTTTTCACCTTTTCTATATCATATTTGTAAGAGTAAAATTTCCTTCAAGTCTCCCTTGAAATCTTTTTGCAGTGACTTTGTATGCTGTAATATTAAAAATAAATCTTTTAACTATTATCTGTAGCTGTGCTTTAATCACACACAGAATGTTGACTATACTAAAAAGGCTTACAGCAGTATGATCTCATAAAATATGGCTCAGACTTTTTGCCATCAGTCACACCCCCTACTTTTTCTTACGTCAGTAAATCAGCATACCAGCTATTCCTGTTTTCCTGTTTCTAGAAAATGCATATGTTGCTGGAAATGTAGAGACAAATAGAAACTTAGTCTCCCGAGAGGTGTTTGAACTTGTATAGATCAACACAAACAATGTGCTAGTTAGATTATACATTAGTGTCAATTTTTAATGCAAAGTAAGACACCAGGAAGCACACTGATATTTTTTAATGTCCAAGTTAAGACATCAACCTTTTCATTTTTATAAACATAACCCAAGGCTTAGTAATCCAAAGTATAGCCTTCAGATAATTTTGGAGAAATGGTGGATTATCAAACTGATAAATAATCTTTAGATATTAATAATTTCTCCTCTGGCATTAGCCTTGCTCTGCACCAAAGTTTCTGGTAAATATGTCATAGTCATCAGTCACCAGACTAAGGCCTTTCTTTTATCATTATTATTATTATTATTAATTAAAGGATATTGGATATAACCTTAAAAGGCTGAAAAGTAAAATGAGACCAACTTTATCCTAATAGGAAACCATTATATTTATTATAGTAATAGTAATAATATAATTAGTAACTATATAGCTGTAACTTCTAAATCATGTGAACTATCAATTTATAAGTATTACAAACTTGGGTTTTTTTTATGAAATAAAAAGAGAGATCAAACTTTTTTCACAGACTTCACAGTTTTCTATTTATTGACTCAACATAAACATTGACACATGCAACATTACAAGACACAATGCTAAAAATCAATCCTCTTTTATATTTCATTTTATTTTTAATTTACGATATTTTAGGCAAAAGCAGTTTGTTAAAGTGGAGGCTCACAAATGTTTTATGGTCCCTCACACATCAACAAAAGCCAAAGACACTTGTTCGAAGCACAACATGAAATGATGAGCAGTTAATATGAAATTGCAGCTGGAATAAAGTAGCTGAGGGCTCTATCGTGTTTCCAGCATGCCATCTTTGATTCTCCATCTCCAAGAAGTGCTGAAGTCTGGAGCTGGAAAACAGCGGAGCTCCAGGCCGGACTCTTGTACCTCCTCATCGTGACCTATCTGCTGGCCGTGCTCAGTTTTCAGTGTGTAAACCCTCTCAGAGATCTAAATCAGACACAGATAAACGTCAAACTAGTATAATCTTCTATTTTTTCTACTTAAATGGACAAACAACATATACTTTTTGGATATAATAGTGTGGGATTCTGTGAGTATACCTCACCTGATCACTGATTCCAGTGGCAATATGGCCCACCTTCACCCGACGCATCTCTCTGATCCGGATTTTCTTATCACTAAAGTCTCTGATGCAGACATCCACCCCTGGACCAATCATAAAGCAGAGTGAGGCACATGACCAAAGAGAAAAAAAATTATATACAATTAGGTATCATATTAAACAGAAGAGCTTTTTATCTCACCTTCAAAACAGCAAGGTGGTGGCTGCTGTGTGTGACCCAGGAAATCCAAACTGAACACCTGCACATCTGGCTGGCTATTGTAGGAGAAGACACCGGAGCTGAGGTCGTCTCCTGGGCTCAGAGACCAGCGGCCAGAGTCCTGGAAAAAGGGGAACACAAACCAAACAGTAGGTCTATTATTTCTGCTGTTAACCAAAACAATAGGCCGCCAGAGAAGTTCTTTTAAAAACTGTTCGCCTAACAACATGTTTTCCCTGATATTTTGGCTTTATTTCTGCTCTGCATTTTGATTTACCTTTTTGTCCCATGGTTCCCAGTTCGAGTAAGGGTCACTGCTGAGGCAAGACAACAACTGCTCCTGCATCTCAGCAGAATGAAGCTGGGAGAGGCTGCTCAGATAGAAATCTGCAAACAAACGAAAAAACAAAAGCATACAGAGTTCAAGCATCTGCCATACTTAACACCTGAAATTAAATACAGCTTAAAGAAAACCTCACCTCCAACCAGCTTCCGTAGCTCAAGTTCAGGTACCGTGGTGATTTTGTTGTCCCTCTTGTGGCTCAGCTCCGAGATCAGCATTTGTGGTTCATGAGGCGAGCCTCGTTTCGATTTCTTAGAATCAGCGTCTGCCTCTTCCTCATCAGTCAGTTTCTTTGTCCTCCTCCCTGTTGTGATCAGCTTTTCCATGGACTCTTGGTGCATCTCTTCATCCTCAAAGTCAGCACTGCTGCTGATGAGTTGCATGGAGTCACTTGGTTTGTTGGTGTTAAGCAAGGGCTCTAAATAGGGACCCTTCACTGGGTTGGTGAGTCCTCCAACTGCAATCAAATCAATAAAAATTAAATGAACTTATGTACCTACGATAAACTGATTAAAAAATGTATAGCAGGTATTACTAAACTCAATGTGGTCAACTGATGGTCACTAAAAAGAGCATTCCATACCATATAAATGCAAAATAACAAACTCTCAATTGTCTGTAAACTCACTGCTGAAACCACCATCAAGCCAGATGCAGTGCAGATTTACCTTCTCTTAGAGCTCTGTCAGTTTTTTCTCTGAGGTCAGTTGCTGATGATCTCTTCAGTGGATCCTTCTGGAGTCCTGCTTTTATAACTTCAGCAGTGAGAGAGCCACAGTCAGGTGGGATCTCTCTCAGAGGCGGGGGCTCGTTAGCAATCTGTAACCAATCAACCAAGGAAATACAGTCAAGGCTTGATACGAGTACTCTAAAGAACAAACATCTGTCAATAAAGTATTCGAAGAATACCTTCAAGTAAAGGCGACAATTATAGTATCTTGTCCAAGGCTGACAACCATTGAGCATGTGCAGTAACATACAGCAGCTGCTCCACACATCTGCTTTAGCTCCGCGGGGTTCTCCTTTTATTATTTCAGGGGCCATGTGAGTCTCTGTGCCCTTCAGATCTGTAATCAAATACATTGAGAAAATTGTGAATTCGGACATGTAAGTGGAGAAATTGCACATCTTGCCAAATTACTCAGTGACAAAGTATTTACCTTTGGACCTACTGAGGCTCTGACCCTGATTGTCGAGCCTTTCGGCATGTCCAAAGTCACATAGGAAGGTGTCTCTACCATCGTCCGACAGCAACACGTTGTCGGCTGTGAGAAACAAGTAGAGTCAGTAATCCATTGCATTAATCTGTGTGCTGCTGTGTGATGTCAGTGGTGCTTGGTTGATTTCCATGACTTGTGCTGTGTAGTTTTTAGATGACATAATTAGAAACAGGGCAGCTGCTTAAACAAAACAGTCTAAGACAAAGGAGCCAAATGAATGGAAAATATGAAGTCACACAGGGACAGCTGCTGTGCTAAACTCTTTAATGTGGAATGGATGTGGAAACTAGTCACAAACCGTACGCAGATAAAGAAGAGATGTGGTATTATTGTCTAGCTTTTCCTGAGAAATTACAGACAGCAGATGGCGCTTGAGATACACCACAAAACATGTCTTGTCAGCTCTTAAGATATTCTCTGTCTTTTTTGCTCTTCCTCAATCTCAGTTTCTGTTCTGTTTTTGTGTTTCCTTTGTTCTTCTATATAACCCTTTCCACTTTATTTTCATCTTCTGTATTCTTTCTGTCCATTGTACTTTTTCTCCTCTTCTTCTCTTTCGAACTACTTCCTGCTCTTTGTCCCATCCCCCCCCTCACTTCGTTTTGTTCTCCCTTTCTCTCTCGCTCTCCTGATTTTGTGCACATGCGCCGTGTCTAGAGAACAGCAGTGAGTCACACTGTGGGAAATTCCCAGCCCGTCTTTTTCTCTGTGGTAATCTGGTTTCACAACCCAGGTGCTTGAAGATCAAATCTAGACTGTATCTATGACACTTGTGTTCCAAACAACAGCTGCGCATAGACACAAAATCCTCTGATGAGAACTAATTACAAATCTGACTTTCTCTCTGTCTTTTTTTCAACTTTCCACTACCACAACAAGTAAAAGTCAAGCTGACACATTTCTTAGTTTTACTGTTATTACTATTGTTCTCTAGCTGTTAATGTTCATAATGAAAGTGTTGTGAGGCAGTGCCAATATCGATATATTGTTACTTTTTTGGATTTAACATTTACATTCCATACTTTATCACTCGACAACATCACCAATATTTAGGAAGTCACAGGAACAGTCCCAGTCATTATTAATTTGTACATTATATAGAGATAAAAAGTGGATAAAACTTAACAACTTCACTTTGTGGATTTATTTGCTGTTGTAAGTTGATTAAATTACACTAAATTTCTTATAAAAGCTCACTCTTAAGATACGTGTCATGAATAACCACATGTGTTGATGAATGACTTGAATGGCTGTTCAGTCATAAAGTGGGCACACCAAACATCATAAATATGAGGCTAACATTCAAGTCATCTAAGATTTCAAAGGTATGGTAATTGTATAATATACCTTTAATATCGAGATGCACCACCCTTTTCTTCACTAAGTACTCCAACGCTGTTAAAACTTGAGAGTGGTAGTGGAGACTTAAATCCTCTGGCAGTCGACCACGTTCCACTATCAGCTGGCCCAAAGAGCCTGGAATAACACAAAATGTTAGAGCAGGACAAAGACTGTTGTCTTAGTAATATTTACCAACAGAGAGCATCTGATTAATCTTTTCCTCTGGGTTATGGCTTGTAAAGAAGCCAGCATTTAATGACAATGGAAAAATGTGTCAGGTATATCAATGTTTATCAGGAAGGGAGCTTGCGTCACACGTTTGGTGCAGTTTGGACAAACACTCTTTGAGTAAGGTCAACAGTCATTTCGAGCATCCCAGAAACACCCACTTCCGCATCTCAACACTAATCACATCCGTATTTTTCTGCACTTGAACTCAGTCGACTCAAGTTCCATGTACTGTACATGTTTGTGCACTTAATTGATTCCATCTGTTTCTTGAGTTTAAATGACAACAGGAGTAGTTAGTATCAACAACATACGCTGTGTGTGAAGGGAAGATAGTGGGATTGTTTACCAGCTTTGTGTTCCATCAGAAGGACGACATTAGGCCCCTCTCTAACCACTCCAAAGAGCTTCACCACACGAGGAGATCTGAGGGCACTCCACGCACCCACCTCCTCACTGTTGAACCTCTTCAGGGCAATCTTTGAGAAAAAGATGGAATATAAAATACTAAGATTATGTACATACTTTTATACAAGACTGTTTTTATACAAATCGATATGCTGTAAATTACCTTTTTGGCAGCAAATTTGAACCCACTGTTCACATCTTCAGCACTGTGTACTTCACCATAGGAGCCTTCCTTGATGAAGTGCTGGAGGACATACTCTCTCCCTTCTTTGTATTCTGAGTCCACAGGCTGAATTTTCTGTCAGGAAGAGACAAACAGGTTAGTTTGGTTCAGCCACTTTTCAAATCAAAACATACTGAAGCAAGCAGACTGAAGCAAAGCAGAACTTACTTCATGATAAAAAATGAGTCCCTCATTGCTAACAGAGTCAGCTTCCGAGAACTCGTCTTCGTCTTCCCTAGTCTCCCTCTCCACTTCTTTGAAAAATGGCCCTGTGTAGCATGGATCCCCCTGACTGACACAGCCTCTGAGCCCAGCAAGGGCCAGTGAGCAGTCTCCCACACTGCTAAGAGAGTCTGAGCTGCTGTTGTGCTCATATGACCGAACACTGGAGAGGTTACCCAAAACTGGCCAGTTCAAAGGGGAACAGCTTGAGCCTTTGTTGTAAACTTGTTGGCTGTAAAAAGAAGCCCTTCGGTCGTCTTCCTCTGAGCTTTCAAAGCTGCTACAGCAAGAGGTACTGAGATCGCTTCTCTCTTCAACAGAAGAGTCCCCCTACAAGAAGAAGAAGAAGAAGAAAAAAAAAGTTCTTAGACAATATAGTGTTTACATCCTCTGATAAATTTGCTCTAGGCTTAAAAATTCAAGGCCTAAAGAGGCGGGGCTGTTGGAATTCAATGTTTCACTTACACAATTTAGGAAGGGTAATGTTTACATGGGAACTTCTAGAGATTAGGACCCTATTGTTGAAGACGATTTAAATTCTTTTAACAGCACAGCATACTAAATATTAACACATTTTTGAATCCAGTTTCATAGTCAAGACTCAGAGAGATGTGATGAGTAACCTCACCAGGATCGGGATCAGAGAACTTCCACTTTCTTGTTCAGGCACTCCAGAAGGCATTCGACGTCTCTGTCGCTGCTTGTCCTTCTTCTTCTGCTGCTTCTTCCTCTTCCCCTTACGTTTCTGTCTCCTATGGGTACTCTTTCTTGAGGAGAGTATTGATGTGCTTGCTTCCTGGATGGTGGCCATTGTTTGGCACGCCACATTGTTTTGGTCAGATGAAAGACTTCAAAAGAAATTCGAAGAAAGCAAAAGGAATTTAAGGCATGTTTACACAATTCAGCACAGACCCTTAAACAGAAATTTTATTTATAATGCGGAGAATGTCCCCAAGATCTTACCTGGTGGTTAAGCATTTAGGGAAGGCACGGAAGGAGCGGTCATAACAGGACGGGCTGAACTCTTGGGAGTCCTGGGTTTCACCTAAACGAGCACAGTGTTAATGTAAAATTGGCTCACAGGAAAGTTCATTGATGTGATACACTATAAAAATAAGATATATTTACATTCTGCCTGAGCAACAATGGTTGAGGTCTTGAACTGCATTTCTTCCACTTGTTCTGCAGTTCCATGTGTCAGGAGTTTAGTGAGTTTATCAGCAGACCACTTTTGCGTAAATCCCATTTTGCCATCCTTCCCCTCATCTTGCGCCTCCTCAGTCTCCTGCTCTGCATTGGAGCATGATGGATATGTCCCCTTCAGGTCAGCTTTTGGTGGTCCAGTGAAAGGCGCTGTTGAGTTGAAGAGCCTCTGTCTCACCGCCATGTTATCTTCTAAATCTGCAAGAGACACAAGCAGCTGATAAATAACGATCTTCCCTATCAACTGTCTCCTGCCTTTATGTTTTGTCTTTAATCTTAAATAAGAGTTAATCAATTTCGTTTTAGTTATAGATGCCTGGGTTGTTTGTGTGGCTATAACCAGAGAGTTAAAAGTAACTTTTTTAGTATTATTATTTAAATATTAATTAGTGAATTTGTCTTTGGTCGAGGGCAACATATTTGGCTCCTTTATAAACCGAGCTTTCGATTTTGATGAACACGTTACTTCAGAGCTCACAGTGCGTGATATTTATTCAGTTAGTCAGATGCTTGCTGCGACTCATCAAGAGTGACCTTTAGAAATGTTGTGAAGTTTGTATAAGCATAAACCATTTCTCCAAAATGTAACAAAGGACTTTTATCTGCTAATGTGAGCGTGGGAGTGAGGATACCTAAAAAGGGGAACAAATGGATTCTGAAAACTAAACACATCTCAGGTTAAAGGTTGCAATGCATTTTGCTGTTTGCTTTTGTTCGTTTTTTCTTAATTTTTCGTTCTTAGTATTTTTTTCAGTTTGCATCTATGGCGCACTTTGCAAATACTTTCCACGGTGCCATTTGCCTGCTGTAATCGAGCACAACAGAAAAGCTCATAAATCTGACTGAAGATCCGACTGAAAGGTTTACGACGGAAATATACACCCATGCATAAACGCAAAAATAATTTGATCTGCTTCATTATGGCTCGTTTGAAGTTTAACATATTTTACTGCGCCACACATGGTTAGGAGCGCAGATGAACTGAAACTGTGAAATTTGAGGTGGGCAGATGAGACAGGAAATTAAACCCCGGCCTTGTTTTCACAGTTGCAAACTCTGTCGCTCAGTGCATGCAGTCTGTTTCAGTCAGAGGAAGTAACCTAGGCAATGCCTGGGCTGCACAGCCTGGGCTAATTTGAAATAAAGATTTGCATGGCTGCCTGTTCACACCTTAAAAGTTATTACCAGCACAACAGGTAAGACTGTAAAACCAACACAGGAAAACTACATGCAGTTTAAAAGGCACAAACTGAGAACTACATTTAGAGCACTACAGTTGCAATTAGTTGCATCAGTTTGTCCATTACACTAGCAGCTTATCACACAAAGATTAAGCCTAAATTCTTGACTAAAACAATCACATGCACACTACATGCTTTTGCTGCTGACAACACCAATAAAGTATAGATACAAGTAACAATACAGCAAAAAATAACATCAAAACATAATCAAAATTACGTTAAAGCTGTTTGAGTTTATTAATGATACTACCTTGTACGCAGACTTCATGCACCGCAAGATTATCTAGAGCGAAGCAACTCAACTGTCACTTCCGTCTTAAGACGCTGCACCACCACACCCCAATGAATTTACGTGGAAAGGAAATAGAGAAAACCCCACTGCAACAAACAGGCACAAAAACAGACTCTGTATGTGTGAGCCAACGTAGCGGGCAGACATACCAATAGATGCCAGTCTGAACTGCATTCTCAAGTATTTGTTCTGAATAACCTGTCATCGACACGAACTAGGTGCTCCGTTTGCGTGCCTTCATGTTCGACTTTTCAGTAACGACTCGGCTCAGTCGCTGCCGCTTTGCTTTCTGCTCTCCTGATGCTGGCTTTCAGCCAACTGGGGGGAGGAGCTGGCTGACTATGACTTATGGGAAATGCATCTACACTTCCCCATATTCCCCCCTCCTTCTGCTCCCTCTAACAGGGCTGGTTTACTTGCTCTGCCCTCTTGAGTACTACCAATTAAAGGATCAGGTTTGCTTATGGGTATGGTGACAAACAATAAAATGTGAACTATGAACTGTGATGCAAGTAGTGGTAATATCTAAACCCTTTCAATCTTTGCATACTATCAAGATACAGGGTTTTAATGAGGAATAAGAAAAGGATATGATTAGTACAGCACAGCACCGAATTCAAATTTGTTCAAAAAGCAAAAAATCAGTTAAAAAAGTTTCTTTAATGGGTGAAAAACAATTTCAATTCTGTGTGCACTTTAAACCAGGTAGTCTGATAATCACCTGGAATGGACAGTCAACTTTCTGTACACATTCACACCACTAAATGTGAAGGGATTTGTGGCCTTTCATTTGCTCTGATATTCTAATAAGTGCATGCCCTGTAGCAAGCCAACATTCAAGAGCCCGTCACATGTCATGTCACACGCCCACATTCTCCACTATATGTCCTGTTGTTAAAACAACAAAGAGTTTCTTTCTTTATGAACATGTGGCAGTGTGAAAACTCACATTATGAGCATCTTCTTGCGAAAAATTATTTCCGAAAACAGTGTTTAGACTGAGGCAAGCGTATGAGCTGTCAATAATCTGATGGCTCTATCTGAAATAATCTCACTTGCTTTTCTCTTGAGCAGAAAAACAACTTAGTCATATAAAAACCACTACAGGAAACTCGGAACACCACTTGACAGGTTCTGGTACATGCCTTAATCGAAAAGCTCAATGGAAGTTGCTCACTCCACCCCTACTGATAAGGAAACTGTTTGTCATGACAACAATATCTCTGCTAAACCGGCATAAGCTTAAGGACACAGGTACAGACATTGTAGACAGTCAAAGCATTTAGAATTTTGTTTTTGGTACTCTATTAGTCACCAACTTCACATATTATGACTCATAAAAAAGGCAACAATTAGTACCAATTATCAGTTCGTCTGCCAATCATTTTCTCATTTACTCATTCTGTCTAGAGCTGAAATATTTAGTCAGTTTAGCCACAACATTATGTGCAACAGATTAACTGTGTGACAAAAAAAAACTGTCAAAAGTTACTAGTTCAAGGTTCAAGATTTTAAGGTTTCTTTTAAGATGTCACTGTGACCAGTGTTTTTTGGGGTGGGGTTGTTTTTTGCTTTGCAATTTGCTGGTTTTGATTTTTAAATTTCATGTTTTTAATTGCCTCTTCATATTATTAAAAGCTTGACAGAAATTCTGCTTTGTTTTGGATGGATTGTTTTAAGCTGTGAATGAATCTGGAAACAGACAGACAGCTCCCTGGTACTACTGTAAAACAGATAAGAATCGGCCTATATGTCTCAGCTTGGGGCACACCACCAATTCTGACCATATTCCAAACTTCATTTCTAGAAACCCTATACCTGAAATGAATCTCCAATGTACTTCACTATTGCCATATATTGCTCATGCAGTCCTGAGAATATTTCACTTTTTGCAAAAGAAGTCTGTGCAACTCTAAGGTCATTTTTTAACTTCTGTTCCAACTTTCTGCACTGACAAGCATGCATGGCATTTTACTAACTGGAGAAATGGCAATGACTGATTATCAAATTCTGCAAATTCATTTTGCAGGTCAAGTAATCAACACTAAAGTCTTTTCATTTACATGCAAACTGAACCTACACTTCCCTGTCGGTGTCACCAGAAACCTAAACAATTATGCTTTAGAGGAGTTTTGCACCCTAAATGTCTACACATATCTAATAAACATGTAACTAATAGTGCACACTATAAACTTTAATCCATAATGACCTTTGCTGTGGAAATCTTGAACTAAACTGTAACAAAACATACAGTTGGTGACTGTACAGCTTCTGCTGCTCTGTTTCTCTCACAGAGATTAATGAAATTCCAAAGCCTTTAGTAACGACTGCTAAAAGGAACTCAGAAAACACAGGCAAGAGTTCCTTAAGAGAACCGGTGGCTGCTTCTCAGGAAAGCATTCCAGTCCTCAACTACACATTCTAAAAGATTGCAAAAAACACATCTGCAGGCACACATTTAAATGCAGCTCCAAGTACTCAGTCATACCTCTTGTCTAATGTCTAACAACTTCCCTTTTTCTAGTTACTTCCTCAATATTAACTTCAATGAAGAAACAGTCAGTTACAGTAAGAATGCATAGTGTGCATTGCTGCACATTATTTCCATTAAACTGAGATGTTCTATAAACTCCTTGCATTTTAAAAGAATGATTACCCAGGAAAATTCAGAGCTAAGCCATTGTTATTAATGTTATCCCAGTTTTTCTGTAAACATTACTGGGTTCTTTGACAAATTAAAATTAATTCGGAAAACAGTTTTCTCATGAATCAATAATAGAAATGTGTATTTGACACCTCACGAAAAACATTCTTCTCCATTTCCCAATGCTATCCAACATAGGTTTACTAAACATGGCCAAAGTCAACAAATCTAAAAGCATGTATATTATAATAATGTTCTACTAAGCTGCAATCTTTCTATACATTTTCTATATAGTGAGTTCATCTTAATACAGTCATATTTGCACTTTCTTGCTATCTTGCAAAGAAAATGAGAACAGGATATTTGCACAGGAGGAACAAAAGGTTTTTCGTTTAAGGGTGGACTTGGACCAGAGCTGCTTCGCTTGTAAATGCAGGCCAGGAGTTTGACTCTGGGCCAAGAAAGATCCAGCAAGCATTGGTGCATTATGGAGGCCCAGCATAACTTGGACCTGAAAAATAGGACCTGCCAAGAGTGACTAATGTAAACAATTACATCTGGTGAATGTAACTGTTTAGTTCTATCAGATTACATGAGGGCTCTAATGTTTAAATGAAACAGATAAGAGCATAAAAAGATATATGACTGCATATATTGCGACAACATATAATAACATACATAACGGCTATTCTTATGAGGACTCCTATAACAAATATAGCAAGTTTTTTTTTTCTATCACTAATATGCTCTTAATTTTTTTTTTACCAGGTAAGAACATCAACATGTCCATGTTTAGAGTTAGTACAGCCTTTGTGACAAAAAATAAAAATAAAATGAGGGTACCACTGAGAAGTATAAGCAGTACGACGGTAATTATATTCTGTACGGTAAAATCTACAGTAAGCCACTATAACAATTTACCTACCAATGGTCACCTTTGATGTTTAACTATTTAGCGATTCATTTAAAATGAACATAATTTGACTAAACAGTAATTTCATGTGTATACACGCGCTGTTATTGTGTGCACGCGCACTAACTTCCTTCTAGCCACATTCACCGCCATTTCACATAAAACTTAGGCCCAAAATGTTTGAACTATTCGTTAAACAGTCAAACATGTAAATCGAGAAATCGAGTTCTCGACAAACAGCGGGAAACACTGAAGTCAGAAAGCTCTTAACTTCGTTAAACCGTTTATGATAAATACTATATATTCTTCACTTACCGTATTTCCCGTAACTAGGCGTCGGCCGATGGCGATCTTGACATCATGTAGCTTCTTTCCTGTTTCCGCTTGAATTTCGAAGTAGTTTTTGGGTTCCCTTAATTTTTACAATAACAACATTTAACGCCAGAATGCAAAGACATATTGCGCTATTATTAATCACTGACTGTAACAGTATGTTTAAATGTTGCTCGGACCGAGCACAATGTTTGCGTGTGGCTGTAAGGTATAGTTGTGCTTTTAATTTGAAGATAAAATGCACTCTCTTCATGTAAGTGTCTGTTTTTAATTTAAAGACAAGAGGATAAGCGGTCGTGCAGCGGGAAAGGGGAGCTGTTTAATAAACTGCACATAAAAAGCCTTTGTTTGTCTGTTTGTTCTATGTTGTTATTAACCTATTACTATATATCGAGGTCTTGCTTGCTTTCTGCTGAGATATAGATATTTGTATTTTTATATATAAGGCGTTAATGATGTATTTTACCAAGATGAGTATCTACAGTAGATCTTAATTAAATTCTCCTCGCTGGAGATTTTAACTCGCACTGACTATCTTCTGTCTCAGACAGTTTTACATTTACAAATATTAATCTCACGGAACTAATTTACAGTCCAACTTGTCCAAATCTGAAATGCCCTCTTTTACTAACTCTCCCCATAAATATCCCCATATTGGTGTTTTGCAAATGGTGTCAGTAATCACTGTGTTGTAGATGCAGTCAGGTAATCGATACTCCTGAAATCAAGACAACAAATTGTTTTTTAAACGACATTTTTTTTAGCAACCTTTCTTCCGCAATTCACTGTAACTTGAATAGAACCTGATTAGTGATATTGATTTGCCATGGAAATACATTTTCATTAAAATATTAAATAAACATGGCCCTATCCGCAAATTTAGAGTAAAATGCTGTCCAGTCACCTCAAAGAAAATGATGGTGGCTGGGCTAAGGCCAGAAAAACTAAACCTGGTTTATTCCTAGCTATAAAAAAAAATGTGACATTCCTAACGGCTTTAATAAATATTTGGTTTCTTCAGGGTCTTTATTTGAATCTTTACATAAAGATTTAAAACAGTTTAATGAACAGGTTATCTTTGCAACTACTAGAAATTAATCTTGTATTCAACTCTTCAGCTTTTCTTTTCTGAATGTCATGGCGATCCACAAGGCTTTAAAGCTGCTGGCTACAATGAATTCAAGACCACATCAATTTAAATCTTATTTTCTTAAGCTGGATGAACCACAAACTTATCATTTTTAATCGTATGCTTTGGAACAGTGGTGATATGGAAATATAGAAATATTCCCTTTTTTGATGATAGGGAGGTGATAAGGAGGTCGTCCTTCATATGTTAAAAACTACAGATCACACAGTTGGGCATGTAATGTTAATAAACAGACCGAACAATAGTGGTTTATCAGTAAAAACTAAATGACTTGTCAGTTAAAACACAGTGTGTCCTCTTTGCTGAGTCTTCTTCTTTGTTTCTCCCAGTATCCACAGGAGCTCCTCAGAGATCTATATTGGGACCACTCTTTATCTCTCTATATGTAAATAACCTTTGTGATATTTTATCCAAATACTGCATTCCATTTATCTGTAGATGACACAGTTAACTATTTTTCATCCCCTTGAAGAGTGCAAACCTTTTAACACAAACCTGCCTTTGAGGTTTGTGTTAAATCCAAGTTCATGTTATTCTCAAATGGCAAAAGAAGTTGTTGTCTACGCTTCCTAAGAGCAAAAGGATTCAAGTAATTGAAATTAAACTGGCTACATGTTATAAATATCTAGGTATCATTGCATATCATAATTTGTCAGGTGAAAACACACTGAAATGCTTGTGTCCAAACTGTTCTCTGTATGGTGCTGCCAAGTAGCCAATATCCATAGACTTTCCCATTGGTTGGTTTTTATCTGAAAATATAAATGGAAATCTCTGCTTGGGCTGATTCCTCCTACCATCGGGGAGTTTAAGTCCAATTTAAAGGAGCAGAAGAATAGTTCTTTTGGTCAGAGGGACTGTTTTTATTATTACTCTTGTACTCGCCTCTGTCAGTGCGCAACAGGGTGGCTGTGGCTACAATGTAGCTTGCCATCACCAGTGTGTGAATGTGTGTGTGAATGGGTGGATGACTGGTTGTGTAAAGCGCTTTGGGGTCCTTAGGGACTATTAAAGCGCTATACAAGTACAGGCCATTTACCACTTACCAATGATCTGTTATTGCATATTATCCACATGTTTGTCTTGACATGTCTGTACTGATTATCATTCGTATTTGTTTTTGTAATTGTTATAATTTTATGTGTTGTATTTGCTGTAACATCTGCTGCCCTCTTGGCCAGGTCTCTCTTGAAAAAGACTGACTCACTGACTCACTCACTAAATCTCTCTGAGACTTTTACCTGGACAAATAAATGATAACAATGATGAGTAATCTAACACAGCATATCATCAGCCCCTACGTCATGGTGTAAGAAAAATATCTGTATTTATATGAATCTACCACAAGATGGAGCGATAACCTACTTAAGTCTTTTACAGGTTAATACACGGGGCCATACGACATGCATTGTCCTCTGAGCTTCACTGATGTGAAGTCTAAGTTGTGCGTTTAAATTGGTATCTTTCACGCTCATTATTTTTTATAAACATTTCAATCACTTGTTGAACAGGATAATGCACTACAGATGCAGCAGAACTCACTTGTCCTAAAGAACATTTCAGGAAATCATTCCTACAATGATACATTCCTACATTCCTACATTCTTCTACTACTCTATAATAGATGAATACACTTGTCAGGTAATAGGTTTCCACAAATACTTATAGATTTCTGTATTATACCTTACTGCTCATTTCTTTGATTTATAGTGTAGACATTATATATTAATACTATTTCCACTACTCTTTTGCACAATGTCAGTCTCTTTTTTTCCTCATGAATATCTAACTTTTTTAAATGTTTGTCTATCTGCTTCTGCATCTCTAAATGACATTTTTATTAGCCACCACCAATGAATAAGGATTTTGTCATTTAATTTTAGTGGCCAAAATATTGAGTTTTTAATCCAATGTTAGTTTCATTTTTAAAGACAGGCGATTTAATTTAAATGGGTATTTTAAAAAAAACCTTTTTAGATTAAAATAATTTGCTTAAAATCCTAAACTTCGTGGAGGTTTTCACCTCAAAAATCAAACATGTAAGCCTATGCGCAAGGTAGTTTTAGCAGTTTCATCCATAGAACCATGTTGATACTTATACAATGATGCTGATCTCTCAACGGATCTTTTTAACGATCACTGTGTTTTCCATTTTGTCTTGTTAGAACAGCATTAGCTTCTGTTTTAACCACTTTCATGGAGCTCATCCCACTGACTTCTTCCTAGAGTCTCCCATTGAAATCTTGATAATGTATTGATAATGTTAAGTAATGTAGGAGAATGTTTCATTTTGCTAATATTGGACTTGACCTCTGCCTTAGATATCTGCCTTGACCATCACATTATGCCTCATAGGCTGAGATACTGGATACTGGAGATACTGGTCTGTTTTGGAGTGGTACTATCTGTATAAATGATCTGGTTTTCTGGCTGCCTTCTAAGTGAGTGCCACAAGGTTCTGTTCTGGGGGCTTTACTGTCATAGCTGCTTGCTCTTCATTGCATCTCAAGCACTTTTGATGTCATTTCTTATCACTATTATGCAAATGACATTCAGTTACATATTTGTACCTAAGGTAATAGAACCCTAGGTTCCCAGGCCACATTTGTTAAATTTTCTACCAGGAACCCTCTGGCAACGTTTGCTTCTGCCTTCACTGTGGATGCTCATTTTAAATCTCTGGTTCACTCTTGTTTTTTGTCACTTATGAAATACAGTCAAATTGAGTTCCATTGTGTCATAATTTGACTCGGAAATTGTTATTCATGCCTTTATTTCATCATGTTTAGATTACTGTAATTCATTGTTTACTTGTATCAACAAAGCCTCATTGGAACATCGGCATGTTGTTCAGAAAGCCAATGTGAGGTTTTTGATTAAGTCTTCAAAGTGCTCACATTGTTACTCATTCAGCTGCACTGGCTACCAATTAACACTAGAGTCCACATTAAGATTCGGGTTTTGACTTTTAGAGGTCTGCATGAAAATGCACCAGTGTACATCAGTGAACTTTTACATCCATATATCCCTAAAGCAGGCCTTGAGGAAGCTCAGAGTTTATAGGCCTGCTCATTGTGCATCAGACAAGGCTGAGAACTAAAGGGAACAGAACTGTCTCCCACTGAGCTTGAGCACTGTGAAGTTGGTGGATTTTTAAAAAGTCAGCTTTTTAAACTTGCATTGATGTTGTGCTATTTTTGTTGTAAAGAACTTTGTGATATTTAACTTGAAATGTGCTTTACAAATAACATTTTGTGGCTTCATCTGAAAAACGTTCTGAGATGCCCTTAGGTGTGGATGCAAACCAGAGAGGGTGACAGCCCGGGAGGGGGTACGTTTCTGTACGAAGTAACATTTTTTGACACTTTTCTGACCAACGGCAATAGATTTTCTTAGCTAAGTATTCCACTCAAGCTGATTCTGTCATTTACAAGCATCTTTGAGACAGAAATGCATTTTTGTTTCCAAAGTAGCCTAGCTTACAACTGTCTACCAAACTACACGTTTCAGACAGAGAAATCCTGTGTGCCTTTCTAGTTATTTGGTATATAGTGCTTGACCATTGTCTTTTACCTGGAAATTGTCTTGCTTGTTTTAGCCATTTGCATACATTATACAGCTACTGTTTGTGTACCTCTTTACATTCCATTTGCATTGTGTATGTAATCTGTCATGCACCCATCACTTGTGCAAGCATTACACAAGATATTTATTTGAAACCAAACAGTTCAATACTTTTAGTATAATATACCATCTGATTAATAACAGAACACAAACAATCTATTAGATGTTGGGTTCAAGCTCATTTCTAATTGATGCAAAGTGGAAAACTATCTTCTGGTGTGACAAACTAACATTTGCTTTTAATTTAGGCCAATATCTTTAAAAATACAAGGGTGTATTTGTACAGGTTAAATGTGAAAGTTAGACATGCTGCTATCCTTTTGACATATTTTTCTGGGAAGGTCTTGCCTACTTCAACAAAACAATGACACATTTTACAAGTATTACAACAGTGTGACTTTGTAGAAAAACAATGCAGGTGATAAACTGGCACACCTACAATGGTTTCATGCCACACATTATGCATCATGAAACAAAAAAAAAATATGAAAAAGAAAGCCATGAACCGTAAAACAAACAAGAATGTCAAACAAGAATAAGAAAATAGTTTTGCTTTCGAAACTACAAAACATGCTGCTGTCCCAGCTTTTTAAAAATGTAGGCCTAGATGTTGTTGAGATCAAATTCCAAATAAGATGTTTCACCCTAACCCCACCCCCCAGATCAACAGGAGTTGAGAAACCAAACCAAAAGAAGTACATCTTGGGCCCCTGAAGGTATTTATCTATATCAGATATCATGGCATCATCGTGTTGCCTAGTAGCCACTGAGCAACAAAATAAAATCACCAGTTATATAATTTACGCACCAGTAACACATAAAAGGTTCATATAATGTTTCTTTCTCATTTATATCAGCAAAGGTCTGATTATACATCCTTAGCAACCACCTAGCAACGGTCTAAAATAAGGTAATTTTAGCATAGAAACGACATCTACAACCTCTATTTTTTGAAGTTTTCTAGGGTCATGTAATGCGCAAGGGGAGATATTTAATAATTCTATGCTAAATTGCACATAAACAAAGCCTTTATTTATTTGTTTAATTATTTATGTATTTGTTCGTAAGTAACCACCTATTTAACCTATTTTAAATTTCTTGCTGTTGTTTGCATTCTGCTATGATAAAGCAGAAAGCACTTTAAATATATATACATGCTTATCTTTTAGTTTACTAAAATGAGTAGTCTATTTAATACAATATATTATCATGTGAGAAATGTGTTGATCTAAGGCCCTTGGAGGTTCTTATCTATATCAGATATTATGGCATCATCAGTTGCCTTGAAAGTAATTAATAGAATACAATGACCCAATATTTTTTGTTTGAATGCTATTTCCAACTTATTAAGTAAACGTAAGCTTAATTTGTTTTTACTGTCTTAGGGCATTAAATTCAATGAAACAAAAAACTAAGTTAGTTTCATTCTTTGTCATTGTTATTTTGCTCAAATATGCCAAACACAACCAGAATGAGAAGAATTGGTTCCATGCCTTTAAGGAGCCCCCTTTTGTCTCACAGCTTTAATTCAAGTGAATTAATTCTTTCTATTATTGAACTGCTCTTACCCTCTTATTAACCACCCAAAGACAAACTAAAATTAACATGGAAAATATTAAAAACTAAACAAAAAAGAAACACTTTAACAAAACTGAAATGAGCAAACCCACTGTAGAACCTAACAAATTAAAGTGACAACAAAAACTAATAATTTTAGCTAATGTCCTGTCCATTTGTCCTCTTTGAGGCGTAAGTTTAAAATTAGACTCAATCAAAATGTCGGTCACTGTCTCAGTATTTGAGATAAAAACGTTTGTGTTGTCTCGCAAAAAGTGGGACACTAGGTCACTCTGCTCTCCGGTTGCCTAACACTTCAACATTCACACAAGTAAAATACACATTGTGTAGACGTAGTCATGTTGATACGGTCTAGCTTTCCATGTACAACGCTGGAAGTTGTTGGTGGATATTGGCAGTGAAGTGTAAATTCACCGCAGAACGTCCTCCCCACCACAGCGCGCTTCTGTTGGACACAGACTGAGCGAGTACACAACTGCTGCTGCGTTCAGAAAATGGCCGACAGATTTTCTAGGTTCAACGAAGAGCGTGATTTCCAGGTAATGCATGTTAAATATTTGGTCCACCTCCATATTTTTTAAAGTGTCGAGGTGTTTCAGTAAGTTAATATCTATTTGAAGGTTAAGGACAGTTTTGACGTATCGTGTACACCATCGTGCATTTCGCTCTAGATCCCCGTTGCTAGCACTGCAAGCTAGCTATGCTAACGCTAGTGCACTGCGGCTCTTTTGATATTAACTTGCCTTACGGCTCAGTGTTCGCCTGAGTGCTATATTTGACCCATGTCTTGGATTATCGTCTTCATTATCAACCGTTTCTTTCTGAAACTACAAACATTTAACCACGCAACAGCAAAATAGATACTGGAGTCCCAATTAGCTCATTAGTGACCTTGGGCATTCTGATTATTTTTCGACATATGCTAAGGATGGATAGTGAGCTAACATAGCTAGCTTGTACGCACATTGAGCTTTTGTAGCATTAATAGCCATAAATGGCTGTATTATTTTGACAGCTGAAATTCCACCACAGTTGGTCATCATCAGGTCAAGATGAATCTAGCAACAGATAGCTGTCGGATATTATTCAGAAATTGCCCCCGGTATCGACTTGAAAACACAGAGTGTAAGTTAGGAGCATGTTTAGCGACACATTTTAAGTACAGTGTCCTTGGTCATTCATATACTGATTATCTGCTAATGTAACTGTGTAAATGAACTGTCTTTTAGCATTGGTTTCACACTGATGACACTTTTGTTTTGTTTCCACCCGCATTTAAACGTCTGGCTGAATATTGACACAGTAACTGGGAGTCTTTGTAAATATTTTGCGTTATCTTAATAAGTACATCTCCGATGCCAGTTAAAAATCTTATGTTTGTCACATGACGTTATTCAGGTTGTATATTTGGCTTGGTTCTGTAGCTGAATAGATTAATTTCACAACCTCTGTTTGAGCTGTTTGTCCCCCACAAGCCTATCTTGGATCTAAGACCGCACCCAGTAGAAACCAAATACTGTTATGCTTACTAGACTACAAAATAAACTTGCATCTTGACTGTTGGTATTGTTTAATTATAAACCCTTCGCTAGAGGGTCATTCGTCCACTGTGTAACTCAATTCTTTCAAACATCTAAACCTTTTTTTTTTTTTAAATTCTTGTGGACTTCCCACTTTTGACGTTGTTGTTGTTGGGCGGTCTATAAGCTGTTACTACAAGTGAGAATAAAGTAACTGTTTTAACATCTGTTTGAAATGTGTTATCTGGTTCAAAGATACTTCAGAAGAGTGGATACATGGCAGTGTGGCGATTTGAATCTCAGATATCATTCTGATGCACACGTTAATGCTTTTCTGTTCTTAATTACAGTACACTAATGTGGAAGGAGTTTTAATAAATAAAACAAGCCCATCACCAACACATTTAGCATGGGGATTTCAAAACACTGATTCTAGGAAGCATCACCCTATCTATTTGAAAAACTTGCATTGCCTCATTGTACATACATGGACATAGTTCAGTTCTTTTTGTCATGTCTATGTCCCCTTTATTTTATACTTTTTGTAAAAAAGCAGGAGACTTTCTGTGTTGATAGCAGTGTTCAGGCTGGGTTAGTTTATGAGTTTAAAGCTTTTAATTGAATGCTAATCCATGGATGAATGCTTGTATCTATGATTTCTGCTCCTATTTCTTAGATTTTTCTGTTCCGTTATTAAGATACATTTTAAAAATGACATTAAAGCATGTAATCTTTTGGGCTGGTATTAAGCTTTTTGGTTAAAGTTGGGTGTATTTTGGTAATAGTATCAAACATAATTACAGTTGGAAATCAGCTGTTTCTTTGAGCGGTGTTGTGACAAACTACCAGACATGCAATTAAGTTCTAATTATAAGCTTGCATATAAGAAACTGTTTTGTTTTTTCCCCCTCTGCACCCACTGTGGAACTTGTTTTTTTTGCTGGTTTGTCAGTGAGAGATGAATTGCTGTGTGGTCTGAATGAGTCTGTTGAGGGCAGCTCCAGCACAGCACAGTAGAGCTCTGTATGTGAGAACTGCTGCGAAGGCATTCATATGCTCAGTATTCAGAAAGTTTCTCTCTGACTCCATGGATAAAAGCTTGCTGCCAAGCAACACTATTCAGGAAACACCCACAGATGGTCTACCTAATATCTATAGCACAACTAGCCCAACAACCCTGTCCTCTTTAATGACTTAGCAGTGCTGTTGGACCTGTAGAACATGACTAGTCTTGACTTGCAGAATAATATAACACAATTCATGAGCTCCTGCATAGAGTAACTCTCATTTCCTAATGCGATGTGGTATGGGACATCTATTTAACTGCAATAGCACAAGTGGCAGTTTACTCTCGTAATGCAGATTGGAGAACATGGTCAGAGTCATTTCTATGCAGCACTGGTGTGGGGTTCATGTATTAAGAGTCAGAGTGATGAGGAAGCAAACGGCAGTGAAAATTAGAAGTCATTGTGGTGGATAGAGGCAGTGTTGATAGCACATTAAGTGGTTTGGACAGAAAGTCAGTAGAAGAGGAGATGAGGGGGGAACTGCAGGGAGCCATCGATTTGTTCACAAATAAGCCCTTTGCGCTTCCCAAGCAGCTCTTCTTCTCATAATCCCCGGCTTCGCTCATACTGATGCAGGGTCCTGTTTCGTCTGAATTAATGACAGCAAGTATGGCATCTCATCACCTCATTATAGTAGGCTGAATTAAATAGTTGCTTATCTCTGCAAAACCAGGCTTCCTGAAAAAAAAGTGCTGCAGTTCCATTGCCCAGCCACATAAGCATTGGTTTCTTTTGTTTTTAAACAGACATTTCTTTTCAGAGTTTCACAAAATGACCAAAGTGATGTATGCTGTAGAGTATTAACAGTTATCATCCAGTGCAAGAAGACTTAGGAATATAGAGGGAAACTAAATATTCTTCTGCTTACAAAACTTTGCTTCTTTTTCTTTTCTATTTTTTTTAATAGTTGCTTTTGATTTACCTGTCCACACTAACCTGTTTGTAGATGCTACAAGTAAATAGTAAGTAATACACCGTCCAATATCTTTGTAGTCTTTCATAATTCTGAGGGTAGAATAAAGCAAACTCATAAACATGACCTTTGTCTCTCCTCTGCTGCCAGAGAAAGGAAGCCATCTGTCTCTGAGTAGAAACTGCTCTGTAAGCTCACTCCTTCAGTTGGGGTGGTAAGCCCATTACTCACTCTCAGCCTGACCCAAGATTCAGTTTGTATTTCTAAAGCTATGCTTCATATTCAGTCAGATATCCTGAGGAAGCATTAAGTCACTGTAACTGCTGGAAGAAATTTAACGTGAAATAAAGAAATGGAACTCAGCTGTCACTTTAGTTTTTAGTCAAGGTTATCAGATCTTTTAGTTATTTGTGTGCTGGTCTGTTGCTCAGTGTAAAGGGCGGCGTAAAGGTGTACCAGGCACAGGACACTCCTCCCTTCATATTGCTGTCTCTTTGTTTTGAAAGTGCAGACATAAGAATCAAGCAATGTGTTGTCTTGAAATGCAGATTTTATGTTCATTCCTGAGTTCTTCCTACAAATTTCTTCCTGTGAACTGCTATCAGTGCTGCAGCAACTAATGGTTATTTTCACTTGCGTGTCTAAGTAACAGCTATTTTCTCAATTCAGATGAATCATTTGATCTCTGAAATGTGAGAAAATTGTGAAAAATTACAGATCTTCGTCTGTGTTTAAAAAGCGTGTTTTGTCAAATTATTAGTCAGAAGACCAAATGATGTTAAGTCATTTTCAAATAAAAATATTAAACTGCTTCTTTTATCAAAGTAGTTGCCAATTATTTCTTTATTAATTGACCAGTTTTCTACTAGTTTTCTACTTTTCTGCTTTCTGATATATTTCTACTTTACACTTTTAAATGTGTCCATCAGGGTGGGAATCACTTTGACCAGTATGAAGAGGGTCAGTTGGAGCTGGAGCAGGCATCCCTGGACAAGCCCATCGAATCGGTAAGGCTGCATCCATCATCCTGCACCATTGGACCAGCTGTGAGAGTGGATATGATTGGTCCAGGGAGCAATAAGAACAACACCTTTTACTCCATTCATACTGTCCGTGTAGCTGCATCCAGTGTTTTCTTGAACACATTGCCACCTAACTTGTAGAATCACTTGTCTCATGTGCATTAATATCCTTTAAGTCCCCCCGCCCCACTTCCCATGTCCTATGCCTACTCCATTTCTTGTGTGACAGTTCAAAATAAGTATGTATAGGCTAGATGTTCCTGTTTTATGTAGAGCTTAAAGATAATCGTTAGATTTTTGTATCAGTTTCCCATTAGTCATTGTTAGTCATCTAAGCGCTAGGAGAAGAAATTGCTGTGAAACCATGGAGTGGATGAAGCACTGTCATTAGTGGCTGGTTTTTGAGTACTTACAGAAAAATTCATACATATTTTAATAAAAAAAAAAACTGCATACACGTTACACATAGGTGTAGCATGAGTTTATATGCTAAACAAAGCTGGTCACTTATATTTTTTTATGAGTCACTTTGAGATTTCAAGGCTTTTTTTAATTTGTATTTTTTTAAATTTAATTTATGTAGTCCTAAATAAAGTCTTAAAAAAAGGAAGACCAATAGAATGCATTTTGCAGTGCTGATATGTTTTTAAAATGACCACATTAGTTAGTTTACAGTTGTATATCTGATTGTTTTGCAGTTTGTCAAATTTATGTTTATGAAAACTATGCAGTGCTTATTCCACCCCATTTAGCAAACAAGCGAGTGCACATTAGATGGTGTGAGTGGATACATTTGTGTTTGAGTGAGTGTGTGTCTATGTAGCTTTAGAATTTGTGTGTTAGTGTTTGTGTCTATAGGACAGTTATCTTATTGTACACAACTTGGGGTGTTCGACATTTCTCTCCTGCAGCGAATTGGCCCCTATTAGCTAAGCAGCAATGACCCGGTTTGTATTTGCACGCTCTGCTTTCTTACTCCTATCTTTAGGGTCCTTGTAACGCTTCTCTGACTATCTTTCTCTCTCTCGCTCTCTCTCTCTCTCTCTCTGGCTATCTCTGTTTCACTACTGTTAAACTTTACATCTATTCTCTCTCTACCTCAGTTTCTCTCTCGCTCCCTCCCTACTACACAGTGATTCGGTGTACAGTACCCTCTGTCATTCTGTGCTGGCATGGTGCTTGTGCAACTGGGACTGCATTTTTCGCTGAAAAGGCACTTCGATAATAGCGCAGGCAGCTGTCTTCTTTCTGTCTTTCTTACTTTCTCCATACCCCCGTTCTGTCTCTCAAGCAGTGTGGTGAGCAGGCTCAAACTCTGCTTACTTTCAGTTTTAGGTCACTTTATGAAGCATGTCAGATAGAATCAGTAACCACATAGAGTTAAATAACTCTGAAATACAATTAAATTATTATAAAAACAGAAGCAAATTCTTTAATCACAGAGTATACAATAGTAAATGAGTATAATGATGGATGAAAAATTATGAACTCAGGTGAATTATAAGTACTGTAAAATAATTTCTAACCTCAATATTAGTTTGAAAAATAACCTGCATGTTTTGGATTAAACATAGCTGTATGCTATAAAAGGATTTTACCGAGCCCTTGATTTGACCAAGCCTTGTTGAATTTTTAAGAAAGGGTAGTAGGTAGTACTCTGTTAACCAAGAACATTAAAAGATTCTATCTATGTAGAATTTTATGTATGAAGCAGTTCCTCACAGATACAAAAATGATTGTACCGTGTGGGTGAGAGAGGGAGAAAACAGTGAGGGGGAGAGAGGTGGCCTGCTCACCCGGCTTAAGTGGCTCTTTTGCTCCTGCGCTATTATTTGTGGAGGGGTCCTGAGGGCCATGCTGCAGCATCACACAGCTCCTCACACGTCAGCAGAGGTGTTGTCAACTGTCACTTAATTGCCAGTACCGTTAGTGTTATTGAACATAATTGTTTTGGATGGTGCATGCTCAAAAGCAAGGTGATTTTACCGACAGTGCTGTGCAAAAGTATTTAGGCACCCACCTTTATTCATATTTTCCTTTCAAATAGCCAGACCTTCTTGTAATTTTTTTTAAGTGGCCTTGTGCAATAGCTCTCCAGTCTTTCTGAAGGTCTTTAAAGGTTTTTCTTTGGACATTAAATACTTTTTCATGTATTTTAAGACTAGCTCTTAAAACGAGAGGCCATTTTCAGAGGCTATTGTTTCTTTGTTTTTTGTTTCTTTTCTTCTTCTTTTTTTAATGCCACTTAACACTGACCTGTGAGTCACTGGAGCATAAGAAAGGCACCTTTTCAAGATTTGAACCTGTGTTGTTTCTACTCTACTCATAACTGAAAATGTAGCAAAGAACCACATTTAAATAATATCCTTAGGCACTTTGTCACTAGCCGCATGTAATAGAAACATCATTTGTTCCCATTTGTATAGTTGAATCTATGAAAAATGTCAACAATTACAGAGTTTGCCAGGCTTAAAATAGTATTTTTGGAAGCTTTTGCAATTTAATTCTCAAAGAGCTATTAGCCATAAACCCAGCAAATCTCGCTGTGGTATGTTTTTTTTTTTTTTTTTTTTTTTTTTTTTAAATATTTGAGTTTCAAGAACTGGAGGACAAAATGGCAGGCCTTTAACAAAAAAAAAAAAGCAAATAAATTTATCTGAAAGAAAACATTAAACGTGAGAAAAAGAAACATGATATTGTTATCAATATGTACGGAAGAGTTCAGGAGAGGGGTACAACCATTTGTAAGACCTGTTGTAGGCTCTGTCATGGTTTGGGGCTGCCTTTCAACCAGTGTTGTTTAAGATCTTTTCTAAATTTAAGGAATTATGATCACAAAAAATACGGGCAACACCTTCATTTTTCAGCCTGACAACGATGCAGTGCAGTAAAGGCATGCTAGAAATGCACACTTTGGAACATTAACAATCATGGATTGGTCTCCCCAGACCATGGCCCTCAACATTATTGAAGCACTGTGAGATCATCTTGGCTGAACTTCTGTTTTTGAACAGAACTTCTGTTCTGTTCAAAAAGCAGCCATCATCCAAAGAAGAGTTTTTAACTGACCTCTAATTAGCCTGAAGTACTATTCCTGAGGACTGCTTAAATAAATGATAAGAAAGCTTAAGAAGGTTCAGGATGTGCTGATGAATAAAGGTGTTCATTCCAAATTTTGACTTTCATACTCATTAGAATTGTACAAACTGGTTTTTTTTTTTTTTTTTTTTTTTTTTTTGCAGATGTTTCAATAAGTCGCTTCACCTATTTCCCATTCGCTAGCAAAATATAAATAACCGAGGGGTGACTCATGACTTTTGCACAGTACTGCAATGCAAGCAAATATCAGATGATATTTGGTGATTCAGAAGATATTATGAGGCTGTTCTTAATTTTTAATTTTTTAAAAAAAGGTGTAGTACAGTTTTTAAAGCAAAAAACGTAACTATATTACACTGACCAAATCCCCAAAAGCATGTTTTAAAAACAGAATTTCATACTTGGATGTAAACGACACATAAATACAAGTAGATCTGAAAGTCTGCATTAAATTTTAAGCGAAGTTTTTATGTTGACACTTCTATCACAGCTTCTTTAGTGAAAACTTCTAAGGCAGTAGAATTTGTGGCAGTTGATCACCAGTGTTACATCTCGGAGCTGTTGGTGAATGCTTTGGCCCAGCTTCTCGGAGCCCCTCTCCAGCCACTTATTGTGTGTGATCTATAGGCAGCTAGAGGTCTGTGGTACTTTATTGGGATCTTTTTTTCTCTTCCTATCTTTCCCATTTGGTCTTTGCTATTTTCTCTAACACTGTTTTTTGCATTGCATGTGTTAACTTGATAGCATTCAGTACTATTTCCGCTCAACACTCTGTCTTAATCACAACTACAACCTTTTCTCCCAGACTCATTTCCCCCACGTCTCTTGACCCTCCTAGTCCCTCAATCCTACCATCCTCCTTCCTTCCCTGACCTGACCCAGTACCAGAGCGATATGCAGTGGGCAGCCTCAGAGCCACAGAAACCACACAGATGTGCAATCCAAGAAACATGAGTATTCAGGCCACAGGGAGATTTATTTCTTTATTATGTATTTCTAGGCTTCTTGTAGACATTATGAATGTCTCAAAGTTACCAAGGTTCTAAGAGGAACATTTGGGTGACAGTGTATCAGCTGTTACTGAAGTATGTAGGGTCTTGCATTACAGCCAGACAGTATCTGACACAGCTGTTTGTCCTTGTTTGACGTCTGTCACATAAAAAGGTAGGAAGAACAACAGCACAAGCAAAAGGTCAAACACAACTGACCCACATTTTCACAACACCACAGGCTCTAAATTTACCACAGCTACCAAAGGGGTCATAATTGAGACTATCACAAATGATTTAAGTAGCTATTGGACATCAACACACTCTCACACACAAAAAGAACAGGAACACTTATCTGTTTGGAGGTGTTTATTTCTTAACTACACTGCTAAATTCCCTCACCTTGAATTGTGGCTTCAGAATTATGAGGTAAGTACGTGTTTTTAGTTATTTTATTTTAAATAAATGAAATAAAATTGACCCCCCCCCCCTTTCTCCCTAAATTAGTAAGTGAAATCTTTAAAATCTGCCACATCTACACATACAAATAGGCTTATTATTTTATTTTTTTGCCTTTTCATGCTCTTAGATGGTTGTTTTCATTTAGTCATACGTAGAGTAACTGACAACTACAGAGCTTCACTTTCAAGGCAATTGCTAAAATGAACGAGGAGCTGCAGAAAGCAATCTTGTCTACCACTACTGAAAATACGTGGTTTTTGTTAGCTTCGGTCCATACGTTTATGAGTATGCCTGTCCAGTGTTGGCATGTCTTTGTTAATCTGAGCTAAAGCAATTTCTCACACCCTGACAGGGACACACACATACTGTCTCATTAAAATGGCTGCATAGGCTCTCACTAAAAGTAAATACTCTGAGGTCTCTAAATGGGGTCCCCTGCATATCACTTTCCTTTTTACATATATGTTGCCATGCACTGTGCCATTGAAAGCACATTGCACACTCTTGAACACCTCCTCTTGTAGAGGTCTTTGTTTGGATAACATTTTCTATTTTTTTTCTTTCTCTTATATTAACAGTCAGTTGGTGGATTTATTGAAATGCCTACCTTTTCTGTTTGTATACAGTATTATGTTTGTTTTAAAGCAGAGAGAGATTTGTATTTTTAAGAACTAGAGAAGCTAGCAGAATTGCAGTTGAAAGCGTTTGGCCGGTTTCTTACGTTGTGTCACGTGTGACTGTTTTTTTGACAGCCCAGTATTTTAAAGCCAGGTTCGTATGGAAATGCCTTCACTCCACTTGCACTGCTGTTGGACTCGCCGTCGTTGCTTTCATCTGTCTGTCTGTCTATTCTTTTGGTGCACTCGTCTGTTCAACACCCAGTCTGCTCCTCATCTCCGCCCTCTAACTTTTGCTGAACACATTTTGAACGCATCGTTTTCTTACTGTCAGCAGTTGGAACTGTTGCCTCATCCAACATGCCCTTGCTGGGGTTTTTTGTTTGTTTGTTTAGTTGTTTTTTGGGGTTTTTTTTTTGGGGGGGGGGGGGTTCCTAGTATAATTACTTGATTTAAACTCAAAAGATTGATTTGTGAAAGGGAGCATATACATTTATGGCACTTGAGTCTGAGTCTTTTTTTTCCTAACAACCACATTTTGTGCTGGAAAAATGAATCAGCTAACATCAATTGCGCAGGGGATGAGGGAGTGCCTTTCTCAGCAGTTAGTTCAGGGTGGATTTTATTTTCTCAATTCCTTCTTCATAGGTCAGCTAATTCCCCTCATCAATAAATGCTTTTCTGTGTAGAGTCTTGTCAGACTCCAATATTGCAGTTAAGGACAGAAGCAGGTCCTGTGTCAAGAACAGGAGTGGCTTTCACTGCAGCAAATTCTGCAGTGTTTTCCCCTAACAATAAATTCAGAGCACATTTTGTCTATTAGGCATGAAGAAATGATCCTTAGTGGCCATAAAGCCTCTAATTCATATAAGTCCTTGCCCAACTGCTAGGCAGCAACAAGTAATAAACAGTGATTTGCAAGACTTTTTAATTTAGCCTTCAGTGTCCTGATTTAGGAGTTGATTCAGGCAGTCTGTCTCCAGTTGCCTTCCTGCCATGTTAGTCCCAGCGCATATTTCTCTCTTATCTCATTCAACAGCGGAAAGGATCTGACATTTGCACAGTAAAGGAGTAAAAAAAAAAAACCAAAAAAAAAAACCAACCCATCAAACTGTAACAGAAACAGGACGTGAAGAATTTGAGTCTTTCTTGAGCATTTGCTGCAAACATCAGCCAGATGATTTGGATATGTTATTCTTGTCACCAAAATGCAAAGTATTTTTAAGTGTCCTGAGTATGTCATATTGTACAAGTATGTCACTTGTAAAATAGGGCAAAGGAAGGCAACAGTTTGCTTTGAAAAACCACCTTAAAAAAGGGCTACAGCCAGATGTATCTCAATTAAAGTCTCGTGGGCGGAGATGCAGTATGCACACTGCGTGTGTGAGTACCACTCCCCTTCACATGCACTAACTCATACAAGCCCAGTTCACTTTCACCACCCTAGAAACTCACCCTCATCATGGCTCAGCCTGCTCTGTTCTGCTCCCAACCTCCTGTTTTTACCAAAGAGAACTAATTGAGCCCCGTTGAGCCATCACTTTCCTCTCTGTGCCTGAACCACCTGAGACTAACACAGTTGGAGTTTTGTTAACCCGCCCACACCCCTCAGCCCGCCCCACTCCTCTGTATGTGTACCATTCACAGTGCGCTACTAACACCGACGATCCTTTTTGTTAAAACTCTTTAACAAAAAGCTGCATGCAGTTTTTTTTTTCTGTTTAAACCCCTTCACTTTCTGTTTGTGAAAGTTGATGTCAATCTCTTTGTGATTATAAATATCCTTTTTGTTTGGTTTGTATGTTTTTTGGTAGAATGCAGCACTCTGGTGAATGTTAGACAAGCTTGGAATAGTTATAATCACAACAGCAAAACACTGCTTATTAAGAAATCTCATCGTTACCTGTTTATTTGTGCTTGAGGATGTACTGTAGTGTGTAGTGGTGGGACGGTCTTGCATTTCACTTAATGTTTTTGTTTTCTTGCTGACCCATACTAGTGATATAACGGTCTCCGACATGCACATTTGGCCCCACAGTGTGCTAAGAGTTCCTGTTGTGTATGTTTTTGCACTCCTCTTGCCTCTTTGGTTCATTATCAGTTGCTTGATCTTGTGATGCATTTGTCATAGAAATCATTAGTATTAAAAGAAAAGCCTTGCACGCACGTTCAGAGGCCTCAAGTAGTTTGAAGGTATGTTTTCTCATTTCTGAATACTAATGGTATCTATGAAAATATCAAATTATAAGTGTTGAAATTGGTGGGATGTGACGATTGATAACAGACCAGAGCTGCTAAGGATGTCCAAAAACAAGCACAACAGCTATTTTTCGTATATCTGGTGGGGCTACATGCACACAATGTGTTCCTCTCTTCACCTGCACACCCGCATATCCCCTCACACATGCATATTCTATCCACCCTGGGCCTTGTAATGGTAATCCAAGGCCCACTAGTTCCACTTCTGTCTCTTCCTGTTGCTATAATTTTTTGTGACAGCTGCATATGTTTCATGGTGCTCTCCTCGTCATGGTTACAGAATCACAGCAAGCTTGGAGTTTCTGGTCTTTGTTTTGTTTATGCTAGATTTCCATACCTGTTCTGTGTTACTTTTCTTTGTGTACTGAGATCTTGCTCTGTAGTGGTTCATATATGTATGCGTGTGATACATATATCGCCCTCTCCTTCCTCCTTCCTACTCCTCCTCCTCTTAACTTCTCAGTTAGTGGATGTGACTTCATGTGTTACCTTTATCAATGGAAAAATATAGAAATAATCACGCCCAGTTTCTTTGCCTAATAAAGGTTTTTAAAATGCACTCCTACTTCAGGAGGATATCTTGTAGTTTACAGATTACATATAGCCTCATGTATTGTTCATAGTTGAATTCAACCCTTCCTCTCAGTCTCCCACTTTTTATTCCCCCACACCCAGCCTCCCTTACCACTCTTTGTGCTGGAAGACACTGATTATTACACGCTGTAGGTGATGACGATAATGACGATGGTGTTGGTGGTGGTGGTTGTGCTGATGATGGTAGCGTGATCTGAGTGTTATTTATTTATTTTTTCTTTGTTAGTGTTTTTTTTATTTTAATTTTGTTTTTATTTTATTTTTCACCCGTGCTACGGGTAAAGCTCCTCTTATTATTGGAATATTTTTGGTTTTTTTCTTCTCTTCTCTCTCTGCTAGGATAACATCGGGCACCGGCTGCTTCAGAAACATGGCTGGAAGTTGGGCCAAGGCCTTGGCAAAACCATGCAGGGTAAGGGCACACTCTTCTTTACACTTAAGTTCAATGTATGATGATATTGGAACACTATGTATCATTTTCTTTCCTCTCACATTCCCCCTTTTGTATTATTTTATTTATTTATTTTTGTGCTAGATTTTCTTTTCTCTTTATCTTTTCTCTGCCTTCTTCCTTTGTATCTGGTAGTGTGAAATTGATTGTTATTCAAGGAAACATTGTAGTTGTTTTTTTGCTCTCATACTGCTGTTGCTTTAAACTGAAAGAGGGAAGAAAATATTCTTGACCTTGATTAAGACTTAGGGAAGGGACTTTGGGGCTTGGGAACTAGAATGAAGCTAGTCATCTTCACATAATGCTTTAGTTGACAGCAAAGTTGAATCTGCCCTTTGTTCACATTCAGATTCAGTGCTTTTGAACATACAGTTTGCTGATATGGTGGTTTCTTTGTTGCCTCCAGGGGACATATTTGTTTTATCTATTTCAGATCATGCCCTGAACTTGAAAGCATGTGCTGATCATATCAGAATTTTCTAAATATGGGATAAATAAAGTGTTTATCTTATCTCATTTTTAGCTAAATTGGATTTCTGTTAAAACATGAGTATTTATTTATTTTAGTTGGATAGGGGTACAAATAAATGAGAACACATTAGCTGGGGTTTTTTCCATTGCAAGAACCTTTCCCAGGGACTAAAGACTTTTGAAGGACCTCTTGATTTTAACTACAGAGGCCCAGAGACCCTCTGGGGGAGTTATTTTACCCCACAAGTCCCTGAACGTTGGAGTGAGACTTGTAGCACTGATTATTTCTGATTCACTTAGTTACCGACTTGTAGCATTTTAACCAGCACTTTGACCAGGCTCATCTCTCGGTCACATAGCTGGTAAAAACCAGTTTTGTTACTGTAAAGTGAACCTCATAAGCTGGCAGTTTATAAATATGTTAATCAGCAAGCTAGTATTGAACAGAGTGCAAATTGAACAGAAATGCAAAAAAAAAGAAAGATGGTTTTACAGCCATTATGTTCTAAGTTCCTAATAAACATGCCTACACCTCCGCGCACCTCCACAACCCTACAGGAATGCACTGCATTGCCATATTTTTGTAATCAAAAAGAAGTTTTTATGCTGTCCATTGTGTGGTTGCTGTGTGTGTGCTGGTCATCACACGACCTACAGCTCTGAGACCGCAAACAGAAGTTAGAAATGGGGACCATAGGTCCACTAGTAGCTAGCAGACATTTGATCAGACACTGTGTTGGACAGTCCCATTAGTTGAACACTTCTTGTATCATTAAACTCAGTGTTTACCCTGTATACCTATGACTTTATACAATTGATGAGTCCAGCATTTAATCTAAAAATCTGCTTTTCTATTACTCTAACTGCATGCCCAAGAACATATTACATTGTATTACTCTATTAGTTTAAGGATTGCTTTGTATTTTGAGAGTGACTCTGAAATGCTCAGTGAACTGTGCACTAGAACAAATTCTCTAAGATGTAAAAGGCTTTAGACTAAAAAGCTGCATTAAGAGAGGTTTACTTTCTCTTGGCCATTCATAGTAATCTAATGGCCTTGTTTATATTGAATTGCACGAACTTAGAAGGCTGCACATAGCTGAGCGTGCGGGTTAGACCTTGGCTTACGTTGGCACCTCATTAGCTCAGACCTGCTGTGCTCATAGGCTCATTGGCTCAGTGGCAGTGGTGCAGAGCCTTGGCATGTCTCCACCAAGCCATTTCCTGTCTCTTCACTGGCTTTCCTGTTCTCATCAGCATCTTCATTTTCTCCTTTTCCTCCCCTTTCTGTTTCTGCTCGTAGCCTCACCCTTCCCTGAATTCTGCCCAAAAAGAGTGATGTATAGCATTCTATATGAGTGATGTCAATGCCTTCAGGGCAAGCGAGTCCTTGCAGTCTGTTAAGAGTGGAGCTTGTTTTTCTACATAGCTTCTGGTATTAATCTTATCTGCCTCCCCCTCTATGTCCCTTTCTATCCACTGGATCCATAACATTTTAGTCATGTCTGACTTATCCATCTCCCTCGCTCACTTAGTCTTGCTCAGTTGCAATGCTTTCTCAAGTGCATTGCCCTTCCTGTAAACCTAGCAGTAACATCTGTTTTCAATATTGGCATTTTATTGAGAAACACCACTAATACTGCAAAACAGTGAAAAGCACACGCCCAAATTACATAGTTGTCTTAAATGTGTTGGGGCTTAGGCAGAGCTTGTATCTGGGTTGCTTAAATTTACTTGTCTTATATATACAGATCTATAAACATGTGTCCAGGATAGTGCTGCTTAATTGTTTTCATCTAATCCAGATTTCCTTGTTTACATGGTTCTGGGAATAGGATTTTTCAGTACACTGTATTGCCAAGTAAAAGAGTGAGAAAAGGGGGTCTTGAAAATGTCTTGGACTGTGTGCTTGACAAAATTTGAACACAGACTGCCTAACTAAACAGTGTCCTTAATTTACCAGAATAATGCTAAGTGTTGACATTTGGCTGACCAGTAGAGGAAGACGAACATGATGAATCCTCTCTCTACTGTTAACATAGAGCTGTTATGTATTTTTTGTTGGTTTTATTTGAGTGTAGAAAGGTATTAAAGTAAGGTAATCACTATAGTCTTTACCTTTTTTGCTCATGCAGAATTACAGCATGCATGGTCTGTTCTTTCCATGTTAAAATGTTGCTTCTAGGAATCACTTGTCCTCCAGAGACACTGAGCTCTCGTGAGCTCTGGTTGTTGAGTTTTATTGTTGCTGCCACCCTAGCAGCTCTCACATGTACATATATGGCCTTGGCTCCTAGTGTTGTCTCTCATAGGTATTCTCAGGCTGACCATGGCCAAGGACCAGAGTAGGCCAAGAGGCTGCTTCATTTCTTTCTGGGCAGGCTGACAAGTTTATGGAGGGTAACAACAGCAGAAATTTCAGAGCTTAGCGTTCAGTAACCATCATTGTTTATTTCCATCTGGCCATGAACCAGTGAATAGCAGACTATTTGATGTGATAAGGATGTGTGCTTTGTGTGGAGGAGAGAACAAGTTGCAGAGGCTGACTGTGCTCTTGTTTTTGCCGCTGGCACCAGTCATGAGATTATGTAAGCATCCTGCTTTGTGGGCAGATGAGACTGCGGCAAATTGTGTCCAGTTGTTGTGCTGGAATTAATGGCCCAGTGTTGGAGCACGCTATCTCCTGTTGAATTTTGCTAATATAATATACTTAGGAGTAGGCATATCACATAGGTGAACCATTGCATCTCATTGAAGTCTGCTGGATAATCACTATAATCTTCCTCTTCTTTCCTGTCCTCTTTGCCTGAAGAGACGGTTGATGAAATTTGACATTAAAGCATTGTGTCCCCTTTTTTAAGTTTTTCACTGTATTGACTCTGTTCTTATTCTTCTTTTGTCCCTTTTGCCCTTTTTTTAGGTAAGGTTTGTTGGATCCTCTGTATGTCAGTGTGTGTGTGTGTGTGTGTGTGTGCGTGTGTGTGGGTGGGTATGTGTGTGTGTGTGGGTGTGTTTTCTTTTCCCACTCTGCAGTTGACCTCAGTGTAACACCCCTTTTACAGTTTATCATAGGCTAATGGCCTCTGTCAGCTTCCTCCTCTTTGCTTTATAATCACTAAACCTTTATTTCAATCTGCTTATGAGTAATGTGCTTCAGTATGAACAAAGGACGATCCATTTTAAATCAAGGTAGATTTAGGAAGCCATGATTCATTCAAAATCCTTAGAATCATCATCTCCGTGTATGTTAGATTTTTTTCCCCCCCTTCTTAGAATTTCCGTGGCTGCTGTTGGGTAATCTGATTGGCTGTAACCATGGCTCAGACTGTGAATGGCTTGCAGAGTAGACAAGTTTTCTCCCCTCTGCTTGTTTGCCTGTTTCTACCTCCAAACCTGTGAAACTCATGTGTATGTGTGTGGTCATTATGTGGAACTGAGATGCGTGTGTGTCTGCTACTGACCGGGCCATAGAGTCAACTTGCAGGGAAAACCTCTCCACCTCTTACACCCCAATTGTCTCTGTCCCCATGGTCACAGGCTCCCATCCTCCCCTCTGTTTCTTTGCCCCTTCAGCATAGCATGTTTGTCCCAGAGGTGCACTTCTGCCTGCCTCCAACTGTCATTCACCTGGGGCTTTAAGCAGTGTTGGAGGTAGCACACTAAACTACTACGTTCACATGATATAGGACTATATGACAAAATGATTGGATGCACAATTAACATCTTTAGTTGTACTTGAGTAACGTTGCTGTTCCATAGCAATAAAGAAACTACTCTAAGCACTGCTCAAAGCCTTGCTGGCTCTTCCCTCAGGTACATTTTATGTGTAGTTTGTGTTCACTTTTTCCATGGTTAAGCACATCCCAAAATGAGCTTGCTGGCGGTAGGCTAGCGAGGAAATGAAGGAATCTCAGGGAGATTTGCTAACTGGGCTGACAAGCATCTGCAAGGCAAAAAGCTCAGAGGGGGAAAATGGTGGTCATCCCTAGAGGCACCTATTGTCTCAATCTAGATATTTGACCACATCTTTAAAAAGGCAAAAGTATATTTTTGATTCATTACTTTTCTTAGGCGGTAAGCCTCCCTCTAGACCCAAAATACTATCAGACGTGGCAGTTTCTAGTCTTTTTACGCAGAATAGCTCCTTTAACAGTTCTTATTTGATGAGATTTCACTTTTTTTTTAAAAAAAATTATTTCCCAAGCTAAAATGTGAGGGATTTCCAGGGTTTTTACTAGATGTAAAAACCAACCTGCTTTTCCACTACAGGAACTCAATGACATATGAGAATGCATACATGCATGTATTAGTGAAATGGTAGCATTCTTCATGATAAAGTTTAAAACCATGTTGTTTGCGCTATGTTATAGTGTTGGTTCATTTAGCACAATCTCCTGAGGGGAGCTCAGATTTTGCTTCCGCAACTCCCACTGCCCCATTTTTAGCTTGTGTTCAGTTACAGGTCGCAATTTCCCATAGTGGAAAAGATGTAAGGGGTGGTAATTTGTTTTTTGGGATATATTTTGTTTGAGAAACAAGATGACATCAGGCTAGGGGCCTGGGGACTGGGATAAGTGGTTGGGAGAGAGTGGTGAGAGGAAATCCCTGTAAGCACCTAGCCCTGAATGAAGGGATGAGGGGGGGTGGGGCGGTTGACACACAGTAGCCCCTCTGGTAATGAACCCCCCTAAATCCCATAACCACACTCCCAACCCCACCCTCCCTTCTCTATGTGCCTCAATCTTCCTGCTTAACCAATTGGTGTTTCTTTTTTACAGCGATTTGATCCTGCCCATGTTGTGCTGATGGTAAACTTAGTGGTAAATGTTATTTTATCCCCCAATTGAATTGTTTTCTGTTTGTTTTTATTTCTCCAATTTTTTTTTTTTGGTTTGTTTTTCCTTTCATCAGAGCACCAATGCTACATAGGCTTTAATTCTCTCTGTATTAGTCTTCATTCTGCTGCTTGTATATTACCATGCATATGTATTACTCTTAGAACATTGTCATTTTGTTTGTTTTCAGTTTTTTTTTTCTCCAAAAAACCTTGTGATTCACACCCTGTGATTTAGATGCACATTGTTTTTGTCTGGTCCCTTTCTTTTTCACTGGAATGGGTAATGTGGAAGTATTGTCACTGTGTTTAAAGATTGGTGATAGTTTGGGATGACTGTAATTGTTCATTAATCTATAATTCTAGGCCTGACTTGTGACTTGTCAGAGAGACCACTGCAGTGGCTGGCTAACAGACTAAACCCTGTTTTTGGTTTCACTTCTGCTGCTGCTTGATAAAGGGCATGAACTTACATGTCCAGGCTATCAGTAGTCTTGTGATCTCAAAATCAGCCGTTTTCTTTCACTTCCTTAGTTTGAATATGGCCAGAAAAATCATCCAATCACTGTTAGGTATTCTGTTTAAGAAAAAAAAAAAAGCCTGCCTAGGTGACAGACACTGCCGTGGGACTGAGAGTGCAGGCAGGCCGTTATACAGGGTGCTACTATGCCCATGCATTTGTTTTTAAAATGACTATGTCATTGGGCTATGATGGCTAAAAGAAACGGAGATTTGCAGTACATTTTTTCTTACTTTCCTGTCTAGGAAAGTAAGAATGTGTAAGAAAGCCACTGCGGTTGTGATAATTTTGAAATTGTAATCAAAACCAAAAGGTTTTGAACATATTATTTACTCCATTACTTATGTTTCGTTCTCTTGATTGAAAATCATCTGTATTTACGAATAGGAGAATTCTATTTTCTCTTCTTTATATACGGCACCAACTGGTAGTAAGGTTACATCTTATTTAGCGCCACTGTAATTAAATATTAGTAGTTTTTCCATATGCCCAATGGTATACATAGAAATTTAATTTGTGGAAAAACCTACATTGGATTATTGGATTTGTGGGAGGGGAAAAAAACTGAAACCAAACTGAATTGATAATCACTATCAGTGTGATTAATTATTACATCTGGCTGGCATCAGGAGCAGCAGACTAGTCCAAATTCTCTTTATGCCTTTTGTTTTGAGATTCCCCTGTCTGTCTGTCTGTCCCCCCCTCCTTCTCCTCCTACTCATGCCCATGTTTTACCAGGTAAGTATCCCCCATCCCTTGCACTGTCACCATGGCGATACCTGGCCTGTGACGTCACTCTGCTGTAGTTCAGTGCTTGTGTCCTTTTTTTTTTTTCTTTCGTTTCTTTTTTTTTTTAATTTGACTCTTTCTCTCTGCTTTGTTTGGCTGATTATGAGTGGATCAAGCAATTCAGTGTCAATCTCCAATGTAGTTTTGATTTACATATATTTTATATCTTTAATGTTTCATTCTGTTTTTGTTTTTTTGGTTGTCTTTGGTTTGTTTATTTTTCTACAAGTTAATTTCCTTCTGATCTAGCTCTTTTCACAGCTTACATAACATAGGTTAAGTAAACGGAAGAAAAATCTTTCAGCTTCAGTCATAATGAGGAAAGGGGAGCCTCTGACAAGGGAACAGGTTTGGACCTCAGGACAGTAAATGGTCAGACAGACAGTTCAGCAAGAAGTGATGCAATAGCCTTTAGATAATATTGGGAGCCTTTGTTACTCTCAAGGAGGATGTCGCAGTGGTGTTTTGTGAGCAGTAGCAGCAGCTGCAGCTCCCCTCACACACACACACACACACTGTCTCTCACACACACACACACACACACACACACACACACACACACACACACACACACACACACACACACACACACACACACACACACACACACACACACAGTCCCTCGAGCTGCAGCGTCCTTGATAAACTTGGCATTCTGGTTTAACAGGACTGCAGGAATGAAAGGATGGAGGAGGGGTGCCAGAGAGGCACAAATGAAAACATACCGGCTTAAAGATCAGTATGCTTTGTAGTGTACTTCTATATCAAGACATTTTACTGAGCAATCCTGATCCCCTTGTCTTCATTTACTCCATCAGGAATCCAGTGCAGCTAATTTGACTCATTCATAATGCAAACCAGCAGCCCGGTCAAATGTAACAGGAAGGCTAAATTGGTTTGTAGCTGGTGGCTGCAGTAAGCTGTGAGAATGGCTGGTGTTTGGTTCACTGTAGCTTTCTGGTCTCTTTGCACTTGAAGGCAAAATTCTCTAACCCCAGCACCCTATGCTCTAAAAGCAGGCTGTCTCCGAGTTGGTTCTTCATCCAAGCATTAGAAAAAGCTCACCTGGTCCTCTCTCTCTCTTTCTACCCTTAGGACGCACTGACCCTGTGCCCATCATCCTTAAGTATGATGTCATGGGGATGGGACGAATGGAGATGGAGGTATGATGCTCATTTTTATCGATTTGTACTTTTTTTTTTTTTTTTGCACCTTAAGTGCCCAAGTAGTAGTTTAAGGTGTTTAGATAAATATTATGAACTTGTTTTGACACTGGGGTGAGTGCTTTGACTGTGAAATAGAAATGACTTTGAAAACGAGCAGTTGAGCTAAAATGCTGTGTTATACAAGGTCGCATGGTTTTGAAAATCCCATGTTTCAGGGTTGCTCCTGATGAGTCGACCAGATAGCCTCTGGACCAATCATCAGGAGCTCTAAAGACATTTACATAGCATAAAAACCATACTGTTAAGTATTAAGAAACACTTTGTGAGTGAATAATTAGCACCAATTTTTGTATATCTATCTATCTCATAGTATGGGATACGTTCCTTTGCTAGGTCCCTTAAGAGAAGTCTAAAGGCTATGGCACAGTGACTTCCTACAGGACTACTTAAGTATAACTGGTCCTGTTCACAACACGCAGTTCATGCAGAGGTGTTCTGTGTTCAACATATTAAAGATCTCGACTGCCATGGACAGTCTTAACCACTTCAAATACCTTCAGACATGAATGATGAATGATTCTATTTAATGAAAACAAAACATGTAAAAACCACAAAGAAGAATGTGACACCAACACTGCCCAGCTAAATAAAACTATGCTTAAATTTTCAGCGAGCATCACTGTCAGTTATTTCAGCTCCTGCCTTTAGTTCTTTGATATTTGTCTTGAAATAACATTCACCTACCTTGGTCGCATAGATGTTTCTACAGCAAACAGTCAGTCAGCATGATAAACGTGTAGCATGATAAACGTGTGTAACAGCACACAAGCGACACAAACTGACCAACTGTTCTTCTTGGAGTTTCCATGTGCTGTCTTCTATAGTCACTGTAGGGACTCGATGCGTTCAAGGCACATCAGCTCTTCTATGCACCATATTAAACTCATTTTTGGTATATAAGATGAACTTGGACTGGCTTTGACAATGTTGTCGCTTTATAATGTGACTTTTTTGTTTGTCCTAGCTGGATTATGCCGAGGATGCCACAGAGAAGAGGAGAGTCCTCGAAGTGGAAAAGGAAGATACAGAAGAACTGCGACAAAAATACAAGGTGAGGTTGTTTATCTCTTTGTCACAGTGATAATAATTGTTATCACTTGTATTTTTTTGATACTGTATTTTTAAATTTCCCACTAAAAACAGGACCAGATGGAAAAAGAAAAAGCCATCGCAAAAGCTCTGGAAGACCTGAGAGCCAATTTCTACTGTGAGCTGTGTGACAAACAATACACCAAACACCAGGAATTTGACAACCACATTAACTCTTATGACCACGCTCACAAGCAGGTACTGCTGTTTAGCAAGCATTGCGGTGCTGATGTAGATCTGTTTTTAATTAAAGACACGATGAAATGATGTGCCCGGTTTCTCTCTGTCTTGCAGAGGCTTAAAGAGCTCAAGCAGAGAGAGTTTGCTCGTAATGTGTCATCACGTTCCCGGAAAGATGGAAAAAAGCAAGAAAAGATGCTGCGGCGATTGCATGAGCTTGCTGAGCAGAGAAAACAGCAAGACCGGTAAGTATTTGTTCCTGGAGTGCCATCTGCTGGATGGGTTGTGTATATATATTTAATGGGACATGGTGAAATTACTTATTTTATAAATGTCACTGGTTCAATATGTTAGTCCAAACTAGACAAATTCAACAAAATGTATTTCATTTCACTTACTGTAAGTTAAAACATATTTTTGTATATTTTCATCTTTTCCAGTAAGCATGATAAAAATTAACGTCAAAGACCTCGATAGTAAAAATTTGTCCAGCATCACATTGGTGTAATGTTTTCTTTCAGAACTCCTGGAAGTGGACCTATGTTCAAAACAACTACAGTCGCTGTTGATGGAGAGAAAGGAGAAGACGGCAACAGCATGACACCTGAGAATAGTATGACACAGTCTTTGGCAGACACTGCCCTGGAAGGATCACTGTCAGATAAAACTGGTCAAGCCTCCCCAAAGTCTGGTCCAACCTTTAGCTTCTCTCTGGGAAAGAATGCCTCATCCTCGCCAACTTCCAGCAACGCATCAAAAGTCAGTGTATCATTCTCTTTTGCCAAGAAAGCACCAGTAAAACTGGAGACAGCAGCTGCTGTTTTTGCTGATCATGGTGAGGAAGCTATGGAGACAGAGGAGAGTCAAGAGGGAGAAAAGGCTGGAGGACAAGATGACACATCAGGCTGTGGCACAGACAGCCCTAAGGGACTGTCTGGAGGAGGTGAAGGAGGAGAAGGAGGTGGTGCAGCAGGTACAGAAGAGGTGCAGCAGCCTGATGATGGAGGATCTTTAGCATCAACGCTTAGCAAATTGAAAATGATGATGAAAACCAATGAAGGATATGTTGGACAAGAGCCTCAGTACTACCACTATGTACCACCAGCTCACTGTCGAGTAAAGCCACACTTCCAGTTTTTGCTGTTCATGAAAGCCTCTGAACAGTGTCAGAGCAAAGATGAAGACGATGAGGAAGAGACACAAGAGGAGAACAAGGCTGAAGAAAGTCCAGAACAGACAGAGAGCGGTGTGACAGAGTGCAAGACTGAAAAGGAACAAGGCAATGTTACTGTAGATGCTGACCCAGACCTAGTTCCTCTATCAGCTAACGTAAAGGCAGAAGAGGAGACCCCTTCATGTGCAGAAGATGCAGCTCCTGCTGTACCAGCTTCACCCACCCAGAAAGCAGAGACGCGTGATACTGTGGATACAAACGCTGGTCCGAAAATGCCCACTGGTCCCTTCTTTCCAGTCCTGAGCAAAGATGAGACTACAACCCTGCAGTGGCCATCAGAGCTCCTTGAATTTACAAAAGCTCAACCTTCCCTGTCTTACAGCTGCAATCCCCTCTACTTTGACTTCAAACTGTCCCGTAACAAAGGAGTGCGTGGTGGGAAAGTGGCAAAGTCCCCCAAGCCTGGTGAAGACACTGATGACAAGGGACAAGAAGTGAATGCTTCACCATCTGAAGTAGAAATGGCTACTAAACCTGGAACTAGTGCTGACAAAGACAAGCTAGTGTCAAAAGGAGAGTCTGGGCAGCCAGAAAGTGAAGAACAAAAGCCCACAAGTGGAAGTAATAGTGCAAAGAAAAAAAAGAAAAAGAAGAAGCATAAGAAGTCTGCAAAGCATTCAAAACGCAAAGGAAAAGAAAAAGGAGCGGGAGAAGATGCAGAAGGTGAGACTGAGGTAACACAAGAAAAGCCCAAAAAAAAGAAAAAACACAAACGTAAGAAGAGCAAAAACAAGGCTCAAGATCAAGCTGAGGCAACAGGTGAAGAAAAGGAAAAACCTAAACCAAAGTCAGAAGATAAAGCTGCTACCTCCTCTGTTCAGCTGACAACTGGAGGGGAAGGAGCTACAGGAGCAGAACTGGGGAAGAGGAAACGTGGTGCTAAGGAAGTGCCTTGCAAATCTGGAGCAGAAGGAGGGAATGGAAAAAGTACTGACAAGGCCAACTCATCTGAGGAGCACAGTGGCAACAAAAGACAAAAGACTGACACCAGTGCATCTCAAAGTGCCTCGTGCTCCACCTCGGCCCAAAAGAGTCCTGGCTCTGGTAGACCTCCGAGCAGTGAAAGTGAAGAAGAAGGGGGCTCTAATACCCAGCGCTCACGTCATCACAGGTCAAGCCCGAGGGAACAGCGCCGCCACCATAGTGAAGAATCAGGGCGATCCTGCAGCCGTTCATCGAGACGGGGGGAACGACGAGGTAGCAGTCGCCGACGTCATCGTGGCCAAACCTCCCGTAGTCGCTCTTATTCCAGCAGCTCTGAGCGCTCCTCAGCAGGCAGCAGTGCCTACAGCCACCGTAGCCGAAGCTACTCAGACAGCTACAGCGACTACAGCACAGAAGGTCGCAGACGAAGGCGCTCCAAACGTTCATCCGACTCAGAGTATGACCGCAGGAGTAGCCGAGGACGTAGACGATCCAGGAGGCATCAGTACACATCTTCCTCTTCAGAAGACTCACGCTCACGTTCACGCAGCTACAGCCGCAGGAAGAGGCACAGACGGCATCATCGGAGCAGCTCCAGAAGCTCCAGCAGCTGGAGTCGCAGCACTAGTGCAAGATCCTGGAGGCGGAGCTACAGTCGTAGCTACAGCTCTGCTAGCCGCTCCTCCAGTTCAAATAAAGGGTCTCCTCACAGGCGAAGCACTAGGGGTCGAGAGGATAGTGACACCCATCGCAGAGACTTCAACCGCTCACGCATCTACCGCTCCCAGTCTCCACGGTCTTCTTCTTCACGAGGCCTTAACCGCAACACCCATTCATCCAGCTCGCTGGGTCTGAGACCAGGGGGGTCTCGAGATGCAGGAGAACAGAAAAACACTCTAACTGCACGACAGCTGTTGGAGAAGGTTCAGTCCAAGAGAAGCTCTGAAGATTCTACCACAGGAACAAAATCTGGGATTAAGATTAAAGACCCACCGCAGGGCTATTTTGGCCCAAAACTACCCCCATCCCTTGGAAACAAAGCCATGCTTCCACTAATTGGTAAGCTGCAGGCAGGGAAAAAGCCAGCAATTCCTTTAATCAGACCTGAAGAGGGAGAGAAATCAGGGACAGGGAAAAGCTCTGAACCTGAAGGAGAGGTTATATTAGTAGAGCCTATAAGGGAGTTCCCACCTCCACCACCACCTCCAGCTCCACCAGTTCAGAAGGTTGAGGAAGCCCCACAGAGCACAGTGACTCAAGAAGAGACACAGCAGCCTGCAACAGAAGACCAGGGGCACCAAGAAACCCGGCCAGTATTTGAACAAGAGCCCTCCATGATGATGCCCCAGTACCAAGGAGAGTCAGGACAAGACCTTTCCCAGAACCCAATGATGGAGTCCATGATGCCTGAAATGCAGCAGCAGCAGGCTGCCATGCATGCCTACCCTGGTTACCCACCGCCCAGCTTGGAGGAGGATGGCATGGAGGCAGAGGAGGATGGACTGGCTCCTTTGGAAAGTCAGCCAATTACATTCACACCAGAGGAGATGGAGAAATACAGCAAGCTGCAACAGGCTGCACAACAGCATATTCAGCAGCAGCTTTTAGCCAAGCAGGTCAAGACTTTTCCCTCAGCTGCTGCAGCAGCCGCTGCCGCAGCAGCTGCCACTTTGGCCCCAGCGCCCCCTCCACCAGCCCTGCAGCAGATCCACATTCAGCAGCCAACTGTGTCCGTAGCTTCTGGCACATCCATCACCACAGTGCAACACGCCATCCTTCAGCACCATGCAGCCACTGCTGCAGCAATGGGCATCCACCCAGCTCATCCCCACCACCCACATCCGGCACATGCCCAGCTGGCCCAGGTACATCACATTCCCCAGCATCATCTTACCCCCATCTCCCTGTCTCCTTTGGGGCCCTCACTTGGTCATTCTCTGGGACACTCACTGGGGCATGCAGGATTGATCCCTGCCCACCCAACAGCCTTCCTCTCTGGTCAGCCAATACATATTATCCCTGCTTCTGCACTTCATCACACCCCCTTAGCTCTCCACCATGTTCCACACACAGCCCTCTACCCCACACTTTTCACACCCCGACCCTCACAGGCTGCAGCAGCAGCAGCGCTTCAGCTCCACCCACTCTTACACCCAATATTCTCAGGACAGGACCTCCAGCACCCCCCTAACCACGGCTCTTGAAAACAAATGAAAATGAAGTAGTGTGTTCACAACAACCAACCACTAAATGAAAGACTTAACCTGAACGCTCTTGGTTTAGGGTTTTAAATAAAGTCTTTGTTACATCATGCAGGCTGTAAGATGTGAATCTTATGAGAACTTTACTGGCCTTCACAGTGCAGCACGTCACCACAAAGTGGTTAAGACTGCTGGGTTCAAAATCGACACTAACATTTTCTTCTGGTACATGTGAGATTTTTATTTTCTCATTCTTTCACAGATTTGTTTCTCCCCCTCTAAAAACTGTAGACACTTCCTCTAGACCATTGGTTTATATTCCAATTTGGGGAATAGTAACAGCCTCAGAAACTACTGGAGTTTTTGTTGTTTTTTTTTGCTTATTTTGGCAGCCAAAGAGATACATGATGGCTAAAGGTGTAAGTAGAATCGTATTACGATTCAAGGAAGTGGTTTTGTTCTAGAGGTGAACATTTTAATCTGTGTAATCTAATTTTCAGAGATGGACTCTTTCATGATTACTGATCTCTTGTTGTGTTTTCAAATGACTACTCACTCTCTATTGGATTCTTGGTTTAAAAGTAATTTGTAATGCAGTAACTTGTACATAGGTCAGTGTGTAATGTGAAGAAACCCACCAGTGACAGCCATATGAAAAAACAAAACCGATATGGTGTCCAAACAAGTATGACACTGTCATACAAGAAGCCCTCTCTAAATCAGGGGAAATGTGATGAAGGGGTGTAAATCTCCTGAATACTCTGAAGCAAAGCTCTTGTTCCCTGGGATGAGGGTACATCTGAATCAATTGCACTGAAATCTGTACATCAAGATGGTGCCTGTGCATCATATAATAAGATTGTAGTATACTGCAATAATTGTATTTTTCTGTTTTTTAAATTATTTTCCAAAATGCTCTTCAAAAGAAGAGCTGTGTTTGGCTTTTTTTTGTGTGTAATTTTGTAAATAAAACTGCTGTAGATTAACCTATTAACATTCTACTGGGTTGACACTGCTGTTGGGGGGAGGGGGAAAAGCAGACAAATGACAAATTGGATGGGAGGTGGACACATGTATTTTATCACGGTGGTTTGTTCATCCCTGCTGGGGTGCCAAACAGCAGTGACCTGTTTAAAAAGAAAAGTAGCAACTCTGTATTTTTTAAAGACTTAACTCTGTTTCACCAAATAAAATCCTGAGTTTGTGTGTCTTTTTCCATATTTTGTTCATTATTGAAATTGCCATGTAAATAACTGTAGATGGTCACATGAAGGTCCTGCCTTATTTCCATAAGCTTCATCTGACAGTCAAACAACCCCTGCAGATGTAAATGTCCAACAGTAGATGGTGCTGGAGTTACCTGGAATAGGCTTCGGGAAAACAGTCAATCCATGTGACTGCAGCATGCATTTAGTGTATCTGTTCACAGGCTATGATTAATACTGTTTACTGTAAAAGGGGAAACAGTCCTGTCAGCACTTGCAGAACCATTACACGAGGCTGTAGAAAGAAAATTATAGATTTAATTTCTTTAAAATCACTCACATAGTGAGACGAGACCAAGCATAAATGAAAGAAAGCATGTGACAGAAAGGGGCTGCTTCCATTGATTTTCTTTGAACTATTACCTACATATATTATCAGTTCCCAGCTTATTAGGTACAGCTCGCTAAACCTAATGAGGCTGTCCACTAAGTCCTGCTTTAATGCAGGATATAATGTTTGTGTTGAAAGTCTCTAATTTTCTGGTCATTGTGCCTAATGTATTAGAATTGTATGGCATCAACTCGATCCTACTTTGTCCACTACATTAGACTGTATTGACCAGGTGCAGCTAATAAGCTAGTAACTGAGTTTACACCATAAAACAAGAATTTCTGGTGAGAATTCTTAAGTTGCATTGTGATGAAACACTGAACATAACATTTTCGTACTTGTATTTCTTTAAAAACCATGTTTATCAAGGCGGAAGAACACTGACGGCAACTTGAGGAACAGTTAAGTATTTATAAGAAACCATCTGTGTAAAGTCACAGGAGAAATTTACAGTTTCAAAGTGGTTTTGGTAAAAATGGAAAGTGGCACACTGAGCTTCACATGGATTAAAAATACTGTCTGTAGTTTAAGGTCTTTGCCAACGTCACCATTTTATCAATAAACATGATGGAAAGCCATTAAAAGAAAACTAAATGTAAGGGAACAACTTATGAAAGTTGGTTTTAATGTTAGAAATTCATATCATGAGGGACGATGTGCTGCAGAAATGTCCACGACTGATCAAAAAGCCGCCCTTGTGGATGGTTGGAGGTCAGCCCAGGTATCTGATTACCAGGAACATGAAGACGCAGGTCAGCAGCATGCCTCCAATCATGATGAACTTATCTTGGGTGGCTCGCCTTTCTATAAGTCTCATCACTGTGTTTGACAGCCCCAACATGTTAGCCACATCCAGCATCTTCTTATGAGTTCCCTGTGCAGAGCCAAAACAGCCACACTCATTTCAACAGTAATGATCACATGTGACAGTTTATAAGAGCCATAAATAAACAAAATGTTTCCATGACCACATTGTAATTATCTCCACTAATTCCTCTGATTTTGAGAGACGTTGAGTGCCAACGCCCTCCCTGACGCGCCACTCCGTCAGAGGTTTCTCATGGCTAGACAACCAGGCTGAGAGTGCTGATCAACAGACACACCCTGATAAGAAGAGGCCTGAAGCAAAACCAGGAAGCCCATCTCCTCCTTGGAAACACAGACTCGCCCTCTAACTGAGCATGAGCACACTAACAATACGACTATTGTGATCGTCGTGGACACCAGAAAGTGGGTCAGGAAATTTAATTCAGTCCACCTTCTATTCCGCTTCCTTTGTTTAACAAATGGTTTAAATAAGCTACAGATGTAGACTTGTTTTTCTGCTGTGTTAAATCACTAACCTTTAGCGTAGATCTCTGATCTCTGAGACCATTAAGGATGCTGCTGCCACTGCCGATGAGGTCATCAATGCCTCTGTGTGCGTTGTGCAAGTTGGAGTTAAACTGTAGGGTCTCATCTATGGGGATGGAGGTATCTGCGTCCTATTAAACAAAAGGAATCTCTGTAATTTACACAAACTCTAGATTCTTTTTTTTTAGCTTAAAATGTCGCATTCACATCAATACCCATCACCAGTTTGATCACTATTAGACAATTTACATACATTCGTGGTGAAGGTGCGGCTCATGAGTTCCTCCCTCTCTCTGTCCTGGGCCTCTCTGGCATAGCGTCTGTGCTGGAAATTTTGCAGGGCACTCCGGAGGTGCTGGACATCATACTTGAGCTGGTCCACTCGTCTGAGAGAAAGAAAAGGATTCAACTGTGTCCAGTTTTACAACTACAACAAACATTTTCCAATTTAAAGTTGAGGGTCCCTGCAAATCTTTACAAAGCAATCCAGTCACCTCAAAGAGTAATCTATAGAGATTTCAAATGCATTTTTGCCCACTGTGGGAGGTAACAGGCTACTTGGAGTTTTTGAACACTTCTCAATTTAAGCTTGCAGTTCCTATAATGTGCAAGTGCTATAGCCAGGGTGTGATTTGTCAGGGAGGATGGGAGGGATTTCTCCCACTCTGGTCTACACATCCCTGTCTCTGCTAAATAATTTTTCATCCCTGGCAGGGGAAAACAATGTATTCCTCCCTCTGACTTTTAGCACCGCATCAGCCAAATCAGGAACTGACTTTCACTTTCAGCACTCACGACCCTGTTACAGTAAGGTTCACACTGCATGGAGTGGATGATCATTTCATTAAACCAAATCCTGCTGGGTTTTTTAGTAAAAATTATTTTTAACTAGATAAAAGAAATTAACCAGATTCTGTGTTGGGAGACTCACAAAAGTTACATATGCAGCTATGCACCAGGCTGCTGTCTGTCGACATCCTCGTTAAATTGTACCAAATAAATAAATAGAATCAGCTGATTATGAAGAGGACAGGAGAGGAACTTTTAACAGATTTGAGGAATTTAATGTACTGTCTCTCCACCCTTGTTTGACAGTGGTGCTAACTCTTACTGCACCCTGTTTTGTTTCACAATTCAGTGTATCAGCAGTTGTACTGAATAAGGAGGACATTTATTTTGCTCTCAAATCTTATGTGCTTGTTTTGAAGAGTCCCCACAATCCCCCACCCCTTTCCCCTCCCTGAGTTCACTCAGGCCCCACCAGAGACCTGCTAAGATTAAAGGAGCGCTGTGGAATGGGGTGCACTGTCCCCCCTAAGGCCTGTTTATCCAGCTCAGAAATGAATCTTTGCCCAATGCAGCAGGAATGCTGGTGATGACGGGGGCTTCTGAGGAAATGTTTTCACAGAGCCACGTTGCCACAGGGCAGGACGTGGCTGCCTCTTCATCATCTAACCCTCCTTCTGCCTTTATTGCATATGATACATCCAGCTGTTTCTGTGTCTTTATGGTCACCGTCTATTGTTTAAATCCAAACTCACAATTTGGCATTCTGGCGGCGGTTTGGCGGTTCCTTGCTGGCCAGGATCTCAAGGCGTTCTAAATGATTGAAGATCTGGTCGATTCTAGCTTGCAGTTCATTTTCTAACACTTGTAAAACAGAGAGAAATGAAGAAGAGAGAATTGCAGGGAAGACAACAGTTAAGGCTGTGAAATTACAATTCATAATTTTGAAATTTACTGGCTAATTTACTTACATACTGAATTGATTCAAACATGTCTTCCAATATATATAAAGAAAAGAGTGTGGGATGCTGTTTGTCTTCTAATAATATACCCAGGTGTCACAGTGTAGCATTCATCACTTAAGGGACCCCAGCTCATTAGTAGCTGCGTAAGTTTACATCCTCCCCTGGGGTTAAAATAAACCTTATGTCATCATTTGTGAAGGGGAGTTCACTGCCCGGCTCCCACCATTATCTGCCACACCACCCACCCTACTACTTCCTGTCTTGGCAACAGCTGGGCACAGAACTGAACGGCCAGGCACTATCCACAGAAAACAATTAGCTCTGGCTTTTATCATTATATATGTGAGAGGAAGAAGCAGCCATAACAAGGACCCGGTTCTGAGCAGAAATTAGAAGCTCTTCAAAGGGGATTTCATCAGACCACAACAACACTCCCACACAGAGCAGGGCAGAGCCCCTTACAATCATGACAGCTGGTCACTTACAGTGAACTGACTGGCGGTCTGTCTTTTCCAGATTTCCCATTAGAGACTGAACCTCCTGGATTTGCCTAATCCACAACGATCATACCGTTAGTGAGCAGCAATAAAAACAATTTTGTTTTAATTATTACTGTACATGAACATATTGGTATGCGCCATATTTATAGTTTAATAATCGTATTATGCTGATATAAGCCTGCTGCAGCAAAAGTAAAAGTGATAATAAGTTAGGCTCATTAGCAGTGGTAGCTAACGGGCACCGTTTCCACATCAGACAAGAGAACTCACTTGTTGGTCTGGTGGTAAAGCGTCTCCATTTTTCCCGATCTAAGAAACGCTTCGCCCTCCCTTTACGTTATCGCGTTATTTTTGTTATAATAGTTTTAATTGTGACAAGCGGCTCTGTTAGCTTGGTAGCTAACGTTAGAGGAGTTTACACGTCATCAGCGGAGCTTTTGTGTACGGAACTAGGAAACCGGAAGCCGCGCGACGTCATCACACAGAGAGAAATATAGAAGAGAGCTCACTCCTTCTTAATTACACATCTCTGTCAGCAGACTGTAAGAGGAGTGTTTTTATTGCGGTTTTTAATGTTTTAAATAAAAATCTTTTTTAAAAAAGTGACGAAATGAACACACCCAGAATACCCCTGCTCCTCTATATTGACCAAAAGTGGAAAAAGACATAGATAATATACGGCAAATACTGCATTATCAGTGAAATGAAGACGCTTTATTTTTGCAGTGTCCAGCATATACCATGTAAAGCATGTCATGGAAAGGTTTATACTGTATTACTGTATATTGATTATTCATGTGATTTAAGTGTTGTTGTTTATATATATATATAATATTTTATGTTAATTAATTCACTTGTTCAAATCAAATTGGATGCACTACTGTACCTGGAATACTGGTACAGTCTATTTCATAACTGTCAAAGGTTAATATGTAATACATTTTATTTTTCCTGTTCTTCTCTCAGTATTATGTTTTATGCATTCCCCCGGCACTTTGTTCACCTCTTTTTGACTGGAAGCCTTTTCATGTACTGATACTTTTATTATGTCACTGTTTATGTTTCAGAAAATTTTATGGGAAAAAAGACTGCTCACTCCTCCTCAATTTTGGACGCTGAAAATGTAATCCCTTACGTCTACCAGTCTTTTTAATTCCTAAAATTATATTCCTAAGATATATTTATAATATATTATAATGTTATATTTATATACAATAATGTTATAGTTTTATATTTTTTTTAATGTATTTTTGCTTTAATTTGACTCTTTTTTGTGTGTGTTAAATTCCGTTTAGTTCCAGTTACTTTTGTTACTTTTATATATTTTTTAAAATATTATTTGTCATGATAGTACATAAATAATGATAATAATAAATATATGACACAAGATAATATAGTAACACAAAATGTTGGGAATACAGTTGGCTCACAGACTCAAGCTCAGTAAATATATAGAACATTTCGATACAATACAGTTCAAAATTGCAATTTATTTTAATGACTTTAGAAAACAAGAATCATGACTGACTACAAAACAAATGGTAGTTTCTTTTCCATTTGGACTGAACAATAGTCATGGGTACTCAGTGAAAATCTCAGAGAGAAAACTGTAGATTTACACAAGTTGGAAAGGTCTGTTGGACACATTTCTAAAGGACTGCAACGTCCAAAATGATTCTCAGCATTATTGTAGAGTCTTTACTTTACAACATAAAGTGTGTTGAGCGGACTATTTTTTTATTTTTTTTTATTTCGTGCTACATAAATAAAACTACGTTGAATTGAATTGAGTCAAATGGAACTGAATTCCTGCACTGTATCTTTGGAGGACTAAAGGTGAGGCTTTCAAACCTAATAACTCTGTTATTAGGTGTCAATCTGGTGGGGGTCATGGTCTTAGCCAGTTTTGCTTTTGGTGGTACATTGCACAAAGAAGATGGAATAGCTGAGGAGGAAGACAACCTCTAAATTCTTCAACTTCACCTCAATTATGGTTTTGGAATGGATAAAGCAGGTTATTCGCTTCTGAAATGACCTTCACAAAGACCCGACTTCAACCCTATTCAAAATTTGTGTACTTCAAAGTCAGGTTTGTGCCAGGAAATCAACCAATTTTAATGAACTCTACCACTTCTTCTAGGAAGCGTTGTCAAATATCCAGGCAGAATTATGCACGAAGCTTGTTGATGGCTTGCAAAAGCCTGGTTATCGTGTAACTTGCTAAGAGACATTTAGCCATACACTATTAGTGGGAGTGTATAGATATATTTGAGCCTGTATACTTTTGACCGTGTGGTTTATCCAAATTAAATTCAAACTTATGAACTCAATTCTTGTTTTTTTTTCAAAGGTGTATGCCGTACAATCATTGCACTCTGTAAAAATAAAAGTTCAAAGTAACCACTAAAGGCCAAAAATTACCATGACATTCATGCTTATGATGAATGTATGTAAACATCTGACCATAAGTGTACATAAATAACGTGAAAACCGGGCACGAAACTCCTGTTTCTGGACAGGCTGTAATTGGACAATGCTAAACTCCCAACGTGTAAATCTGAGCCTTAGGCTACATTTTCCATTGCATTTGATATTCTTTTAGGACACAGAGGTCTTTGGCCTACAAAGACAAGCTTTGAGAAGATACAGCATAATCTGTTGACACGTAGACATGTCACAGGAAAGACTCTAAGAAACATGTCCTAAGGCGAGCTTTTGTCAGCTCTCCCTGGCTAGGTCTAATTAGGCCATCCTCTTTTTCCACAGTCAGGTGTCAGAGTGTTCCTGTTTGTCCACCCAGAAGCTGTTCTCCTCTTCTTGCCTGCAGCCAGAGTCACCAAAACTAATATTATTAAACTTCATAGTGAGATTACAATTCACGAACACTGAAGAGAAGATGTCAGATTTGCCAGCCACAAACTGGCTCTGTCATGGAGTAGGGTGTGAAAAAACTGTCTAAATTTCACAATAGTTCCTTGGTGATTTATTATGAGGAAAGCACCTTGGAGCGCTGCCTGGCGCCTTAATAAAACCACATCTCAATCATCCTATACATACCCTCCATCAGTGTGGTGTCTGCCTGTTAGGGAAGAAAGAATAAACGAGTGCAAGGGAAAGCAAGGGAAACATAAACATTAACATACTTTGTGCTCCTGTTTGGAAGTGATACCTGTATTTGTTTTCCTCATTCAGCACAGCAATCAGAAGTTGGCCCAGACACTTTTCCACGGCTGCCTGATGCTACATGAGTTGATGGTTGTATCTTCAGGCAAGACACTTCTGAACAGAGGTCCTTTTCACCCACCCCCACATGTCAGAAATCTTGAGATCTGTTCATGCCACTTCTTGCTCTTGCAGTTCACCATTTTTGGTTGTCATAACATATCCTCGGGGTAGTGGCTGGATGCGTACGGCTTTAACCTGTTGCTCAGAATAGAGAAGAAGTAGCGAGAAGGAGGAATAAACCCTCTTAAAACGTTTCTGAGCAATACATGAGGCACATCTCTGGAGGTCGTGGGGTTCTCTCCGTCTGTCCTTTATGTTTCAGCCCTGAGGAAAGGATGAGATGAGCTTACTGGTTTTCATCCACACCTGATCACCACGGGCGCAAACTGGAATCCAGACTCCAGGTGTGGAGCCTTGATCACTTTGACTGAGCGAGTTAGCGCAAACTGTCACTGTCATACCTTAATACACATGTCTATGGAGCACAGCTGGTGTAACATTCATCCTTTTCTCCCATTTTAATTAATTTTCTTGTAATTTTAAGGAGTTTGGATGATGATACAGAACAGAATTATTTTATTGAGATATTGCTTTAGAAGAAAACTGTATTACAATTTTGTTACGTACTTCTGCTTTCTACAGCACTACAATATTTACCCTCAGTTGTAGTATAAAGTAACAGATAACTGAACTACTGAGGGGTAATGTATAGATTTTACTGCACAAAAGTGTTTGCATAGTATTGTGGAAAACCTTTATATTTGGCAAAGAAAACAGGAAACATACATAAAAATACAGTAAATAAGAAAAAAAAAATTGTTTGCAAAATACTGATGAGCTTGAAAAGTACAATTTAGAATGACCACCTTTATTTCTTAAGGTAGCCAGAACTCTCTCTTGTAATTTCTTTAAATAGTCTTTAGGACTCGTTCTCAAGGTTTCTTTTTCCATTTTTCTTAAGGGCATGACTTTCAGATACTGCTCATCTGCTGAACATACTTTTTATACGTACATTTTCCTCCACTTGTTGTGAATCCTCAATTTTTTTAAGAACACGTTGAACACCATGCCGAAAAACGCCAAGTTTACAACAAATAATTCTTTTGGAATCACCTTGTTGGTTCAAAAATACTATTTCCCGTCAAACTGTGTTGTGTTTGGCATTTTTCACAGATTCACCTAAATAATGGGAAATAATTTAGTGTTTTTATGACACAAACAAAGTGTTTAAAGATACAATTTCTAATTGGTTCACTACTAAGTTGTCTGTTATGTATAGAGACAACACTGATTTATCACTTTGAGTCCAAATAAAACTCTAAAAGTCCTTCAGGAAGCCTTCTCACGACCACTGTAAAAATTTCTGGCTACTTGGAAGCAAAATACAACATAAAGAAATGTGAGGTGGCTCAAGACTTGTATGTTGACAATGATTTTAAGAGAAGCACAGGTATGTATTAAATATATTTATATGAGAACATGCATGTATGTTGCTGCTTTGTTGTTAGGAATGTGATTTATCTTAGCCCCTTTGGAGGTCTTGTAACCAAACAACATTTAGTGCTGCATCAGTCTCCCTGTACTGCTTAGAAAACACAGCAGCCTGGTTATTGTTCAGTAGAGAAATGAAAGCACTGGATGTACTCAGAGACTTACCCCCCACCCCCGCACCCCAACACTGTTTTGTTCATCAAGGGAAAATGATATGTTATTGAATCACTTCCCTACAATGTACTTAATGATGTTTTCCAGGCAGTATAACACATCATAACTCTACAATGATTGCCCAAGACAGACACAGTGAAGAAGCCAATTATGAGGAGCAAAATTGCCCAGGGTCAACAATTTCTGGATACCAGTCATTTTTTTAAAGGCACACTGATCTTTTCGCTTCTTCCCTGAGGCAGGTGAGCCACTCGTCTTTGAAGCTGTGACGAGGCGCTGAATGAAAGCAAATGAGGGCCTGTCAGAGATGACAGGAAAAACTCATAAGCTCCCAACATCTCAGTGGGTTTTACTGTGAAAGGAGTCCAGCTGGGGGTCCAGAGGGCAACACCCCCTCCTCCCACAGGGACAATCTATATGACCACCCCAGTTGCTGCGACAATATTACTTTTAATGATGAAATGTCTGCGAATAGCCACAAAGAGACTAAATAAAACTAAAAACAGATAAAGGACAACAACATAATGATGCAAGACAACCGCAAATAAGCATAAAACCACAGGGTGATTGTCTTACATCAGCCCATCGCTGCAGGCTGTGTGGAAATACAACTGCCCTCTTTACTCTTTTTATTTCAAAGTGCTCTAAAGTTTGTATTTGTTATTTGGTATTGATTTAGTGCTATTTAAGAAATAATTGGTCTATTAAGCTCTTGTATATGGTGTAAGGAGCTTGGAAAGAAAAGCGTCTGGACTTCTTTAAGTTGCTTGAAGACGTTTCACTTTTCACTTTTCTTTCCAAGCTCCTTAGACTACAATGACCTGGATTACTGAGAACCTTCACAGACATCTTGTACATGATTTGAGTGAAATGCATTTTTGTAAATCTATAGATTTGCGGTTCCCAGCAACCTTTTTTCTCTTCAGTGGAGAAGACTAAGCTTTTGAAATGGGCACAGGTGATCAGCATTACTGTCTCCCTCTGTTGGTTCCTGGTATGCTGTATGCCATACACACATACCCACAGATATGCAGCCCTCTGGTTAACCACCTGTGACACTAAGACCTCTGAGGATGAGAGATGCTGTCCACCCCTGTGGTTGGATTTCATCTTTGCGAGGATGCGATTAAAAACAGCAGTGGCACGAAGTACTGCACCGGGGTTCCCCGGCCTGACAGCTCCCTTCCCACAGTCATGCAACCACTTTAAACCACGCTCTCATCATCACGCTGTGTGTGTGTGAACAAAATTGTGTGGTGTACAGAGCTCAAAAGAAATGTTTTTGTCTACCTGCATCCCTTTAATGAGAATCATGATTGAATTGTGAACACTGGTGGAAATAAAGCCAGCAGACAGCATAATTGTGTAGGTATTGGTATCACAAATAATCACAGGCAACATACCAGACTTCTCTTTCAGAGATGTTGCCGGCTGGGGAGAAGACATAGCTCAGAACATTATCTGTGTTTTTCTTTCCTGGACATAGTTGATGTGGGAAAGTTTAGTTTTGATTGTGATGGAGGTCAGTGAGTGTATGTATGTGTGTGTGTGTGTGTGCAGTGTGCACATGTGGCTGTGAGAGAAAAAGCAAGAGGAGTGCCATTTATCGAGCAGAGGAGTCAGTTATGTAGGTGTGTGGGCTCTTATCACAGCAGCTGCCATGTAAACTCTTCTGTTGGTGCTGCAGGTGTTTCTGTGGAGTAGCATGAGAACAGCCTCCCACAGGAGCTTCCCAATGGGTGGGTAGTTGTGGGGCTTGAGAATGGACAGTTCAAGAGGAATCAGGTAAACATCTGCAGGTATCTTTGTTATGTAAAACCAGTTCATCAGCACTCCTGTGTTATACTTTTTTTTAAAACTACCAGAAATCAACCCATTCTGTGTGAGTCTGCCTGTGAATGTGTCATCGGCGCTGTCATTGTAGTTTTCAGTACTTTGGCAGGTGTTTGTATGTGTTTGTGGAACGTTTTTGTCCAAACCATTAAATCACAACCTTTGAAGGAGTCTCAAGACTTTACAGATGGGTAGCTCAAACAAAAACAAATGAATCTCAACAGGTTCGAGAACCCAAACCTCAGGGAGAAGGAAGATATTTGGAAACAAAAGATCTTAGAGTGAAATCAAAGCTTGAAACTTACTGGAAAATCTATGGCTGCAAACTATGGGTAGTGACTGGTAGAGATCTTGGATACAAGGAATTTAACTTCCTCTGTGGGTGTCTGGGATCTCCCTCAAAGATGGGTGTCATTCAGTAGGAGTTTAGACACTAAATCTTCCACATTGAGAGGAACCATTGAGAAGGTTCAGGCATCAGACTTGGACGCCCTCTGGGTAACTCCTAGGTGAGATGTTTTAGGCATGTCCTAATGGGAGGAGACCCCGGGGCAGACCCAGGACATGCTGGAGAGATCATATCTCTTGGCCGGCAAGGGAACACCTTGTGGTCCCACTGGAAGAGCTGGAGGAGGTAGATGGGGAGAGGAAAGTCTCTGTGTTTCTGCTTAAACCATTCCCCCTGCAACCTGGACAAGTTGCATAAAATGAATTCAATTCATGTCGATTTACATTCAGTTTTATTTGTATAGCACCAAATCACAAGAACGGTCCCCTTGAGGTGCTTTATATTGTAAGGTAAAGTCCTTGCAATATTACAGAGAAAAGCCCAATAATCAGATCTTCCCTTGCAATTCGTACCCTCTTTCTGAACTTAAAACTATGCATACTTTAAGGTGAGCTGAGCCTAAAGCACAGATGACACAGGCTTTTGCTATAGTTGCATGTGTTGCAGGGGATAGAACCTCACCAACTCTCCACATCTTTTAAATCCCACTTGAAGACACATCTTTACACCCTAGCATTTAAATGGGAGTGAGTTTATTACATTTTAGTTTTGTTTTTTAATGTGTTGTCTATTCCTTTTAGTTGTACTGCACTTTGATCAACCCATGTTGGGGGTGAGGGGAAAGAGAAGAGAGCAAATGAATGCACTAATGGACCTAATGTTCTATTCAGTGTGTAAGCTCATGAAGTCATCAGGATCAATTAGTGAGGTCACTGAACAAGGGAGACGGGACTATTTTGCCGCAAATTTATTTAAAACCGGATAATTTTTCTGAGTCTTCCCTCGGTGACGATGAAAAAGAATGCAGGCTTAAGCCACTGCCTGTGATCTTCAATTTTTAGACCAAGCTACATCCATCTATTAAACTGTCTACAGTGCTAACATGCTTAAAAACACCATAAGCTTAGAAGGATTTAAATTGGAATTAAATCAGTTCAGTTTAGAAGAAATGAAATTAATTTTTGAAAAATGTGAAGATCCACAAACGGTCAACGATGATATCGGTTCCCTCTAAGAACCATGAGGCTGCTTATCCCTTCCAACTCTGATTTATGAGAGACAAAAAGAAAAGAAAATGATTTCAATGTTTTATTGACAGACAAAATAGATCCTCATTCATTATTCAGTTGATTACCTTGTCAGTAAATTTCAGCTCTAAGGCAAAGCCTGTATTCCAAGTTTCATATTTTTCCTTTGATTGATTTAGTATCCTATATTAATTTGTATGAACTAATCATTTGTATTGTAATACCTGTCAGCTCTTCTTGTTTTTCTCCATCCGCAGGTGAACAAACCAAACTATTCATCATTTAAACCTTGTGCCCGCTTAATTGACCATCAAACAGGCATGCGCTATCTCATCACCTACTGCGAGGAACTCAGCCACCATCCCAGTCCAACCCAGCCCTCTGAGTTCGAGGTATGCACTCAGCCTTGTCATAGCTCTAGGCAGTGCATGTTCTTGTTGTGGGTTGAGCAACTGCATTAGTCATTTCACATTCCAAATTCCTACCCCATGCTGTATTCACAACTCTCTGCATCTCTCTTTTCCCTCTTCTTCTTCACCAAATCCATTCCTCTCCTCGTCGTCTTCATTATTTAATTATCTCCGTGTGATGTCAGGGTGTGGGGATTAGGCACAGCTCCAATGCTGTCTAAGAGTCTCCTCTCCAGAGGCGGAAGTCTTGTAGGGTGTAGATGTTTGACCTGGGGCTCAGAGGTTTCGATTACAGGACAGGACTTCGCTTTGTGTCCTTGAGCAAAGTATCTACCAAGCCTTCCACGCTTGAGTTAACATCTACTGTTCTTACACAAATGAGTGATGTATAAACCTGAAAGCTATGTAAGTCTCTATGGATAATATCTTTTTGCTAAGCAACGCAAATATAATACATATCTGAAAAAATGCCCCAGCCCTGATTTGCCAATTCATCTTCATCTATCACAGCATGGTGCACTGCTGCAGCCCAACCCGGCATAGTAACCTTTACCTGAACCAAGCCGGTGAAGACACAGGAGATAGTGTTACCATCAGCCTTAACCTACATTATCTATGTTATTCGGTGTCTCAGGCAGACAGAGAGAAGCTCCGGCACATGGCAGGGTGACTGTAGCCCACACCCGCACACGAAGACCTCACTACAAACACGGCTGAAGTGACCACAGGTGTGCACTCGGCAAGTATGCTCACACACACATATGCAAAAACCGTTTCGCCCTCACCTGTCTGCTGTCAGGACTCTTTCAAACACATACACAGGCGCTTGGCTATTGCACCTCTGCTCAGTCCAGCCTCCCCACCCAGCTCAAAGCTCCCCACCCCTGGGGCTTGTGCGTGCGAATCCGGCCGTGGACTCAGCAGCCCCCATCGCTGCGCCCCCTCCAGTGAGGGTAGTGAGGGAAATGAAAGCTTTAGGAGTTCATTATAAAACAACAAGAGCAGCAGCAGGGGATAGGCCTCCCGGGGCCACAAGCTATCCCTTCTCATCCCTCCATCCTCATCTTTTTCCTTCATGTCCCTCAATATCTAAACCCTGCTCCACCTTTCTTTCCGTGACACACTCCGCCGTCTTGCTCTTTATCCTGCAGCTTTTTAATACATGACATTCATGATGAATAAAGTTAAATATTGATCTGGATTATTATAATATGATGAGTTAATGTGGTGAGTCAGTAGTCTGACCACACGAACTGGTTTGACCTCAGTCATTGGAGAGATGCTGACGCATTTTGTGTACTGCTGAACTGAATTTTTCAACTTTATTGTCTGAGAAGGGAAATTAGTTTTGCAGCAAAGGACACATTCAAAGGTTCAAAGAGGCAATACAATACAGTTGCTGGACAGACCAAAGAATCTTGCTGCGGTCCAGTGGAGATCACATATCACTAAAGTATGAACTCTTCAATATCTAAAAAAAAAAAAAAAACTGCCCTATTTAACCAAGTGATTCTTTAAATGATCATGTTAGCTTAAGGCTTTGGGAAAGTATGTGAAACTGTCCTAAAGACTATGGGAAACAAAAAAGGTGAAATATCATAAAGTCAGAGTTAGAGTAAGCCGCTGGTGATTCATAGTAAGCAGTGGTGCATTTTATTGCTTGAGGTAAAATACCTTTAAAGGCTCTGCAGTGGCTTTAACGAGCTGTCAGAATTCAAATCACTAAAGCCGGATATGTATCATAGTGAAAATACATGAAGTTTAGTAAAACTGAAACTTTGAATATTTGCATACATATGTTTGGTTTTGGAATAGTTTTCGACAAAAACAAGAAAACATTTAAGATTTTTTTTCTCTATTACCCAAGCTAACCTTTCCCTATTTCCCCAAGGTGACATTTGGCTCTCCATAAAGTTTCGCCATTAAAGCAAACAGCTGTTTTTTTCTTCTATGCAAGGTAGTCCTAAAAATTCATTAAAATATCTGAACAGCCAAGACAAGTTTACTCATCTTACTTAAAAACTAATTTGCCCCAACAATAACTTGCTCTACATCAATAATATAAAGTAATTTAAAAAATTATCTTATAATTTACTGCAATGCTTTGGGTTTTAAGTGAATGTTCTAATAAGGAATAATAATGCGTAATCACAGTAATTAGAGAGCAACATCAAAAGCACCAGAGAGCACACTATAAATACCTTATACAATAGCCCTCTGTATGCTGTAGGTTCACTGATGCCTTGCAAATGAGTGGAAAGTTATGATTCAGGGATAATAGCACATAAACTGCTCTCATCATCGTTGTGGGGCGGTCGATTGTAACTTTCTAATGGTGAATTGGGGGTCAAATGCTCTGAAAGACAGCGCTCCTCTGAGTCACCACCTTTGTCATCATCTGCATTATGGTTGTCATCGCGGCTGGTGCGCTGGCCAGAGGCACAACACCTGTAAGCGTGTTCTCCGCACACACAGCCCTCGCCTTTTGGTTGGGCGGTTGATGGCGATGCAGAACGACCACAGGATTTTCAGATGAAAAGGAGGCCAGGCCACCATGAGCAGGAAGTGGTTTTTTGCTCAGTCGATGCACAGAGCCGTGTTTCGGGCAGGTGTAATGCGCTCGCTTCCTTGTTGCGTGTGAAGTGTGTGCGTGTGCGCATGGTTTAGTGTGTTTGCCTGCAGCAACTGAGCAAGACACAACAAACACATAGGCCTTGTGACTCGTTGTCCATTTATTAACCTTGTTTGTTTTAAATAAGAATGTAAAGCAACTAGATTTTTATAAAAACTTGCTTTGGAAAAATGAGTATTCATATATTACCAAATTAAAAAGAGCTGTACAAACATCTCAAATATGATATTTATAGCGAATGCAGAGGGGAAAACATGTATCTACAGAGAGGATAACTCTGCATAGCTCATAAATCTTACTGATATTTGCCAAAAGATGAAGTGAGGTAGAAAATTATGATTCCACATTGTCAGACGCCAGGACCCCTGACATGAGTTATACTCAGATTATATATACAGTTCAGAGTCCCTCAGAGAAAACATTAACTGGCCAATAAAAACAAACCTTTGGGGTCCGGCACGCACTTTTGACCTGCACACATGGACACATTGAAGTTGAATATATAAGGGTAGTAAACTGGGTGATTGTCTTTGATTAGCAATTTTAGCAAATAAGGAGCATGATTAGCCCACTTCAAAGGCAGTCAGAACAAAGACGTGGCTAAATTAGACTTTGAAGACCAAATGGTTCGGCCAAATAATTTTAAACTTGAAAGCATAGCAAAGTGTGTGTTTCTATAAACAGCAGAATTAGAAGAGCCAGGCTGGTATGCTGATAAATTAAGCAAAAAAGTGATTTTTAACCACAGTGTTTGGTGTTTCCCTCACTATTGCCCCAGGTATTTCCCTTTGTTCTACTGAGCCCACATTAGTCCACATGTAAAGATTTCCATAGACATTTCCATAAGAGCAACTGAAAGCCAGCTTCTCTGCTTGCACAATAAGCTTCTCGTGCATCAGTTACAATGTAGGTTGTGTGGCATTAATCACTGCTCAAAGCATCCAGTGATTCTTTCTAATCATATATTTAGGCCTAAAGACAAACAATTCATAATGCACATAGGATCTCATGAAGCAAGAGCAACTTAAGTGCTTTTTAGTCAGGACTGAACTTTAGCTAAAAGTTCACCACAGCAGACAGAAAGTCAGACAGGTAGGTTCCTTTAAAGGCTATTTTAGCCTCATTGATAACAATTGATTCCAAGAATTAAAATATAAAGCAGCAGTACAACAAAACTGGCACAATAAATAGTGAAATGGAGGGAGACAATTACAACACAACAAAATCCCTTTTAGAGCTTCCTTGCAGACAGGATTCAGCATCCGGTGTCTTCCAGTCCGGTCCAGTACCTGCTGTAAGAGCATTTTCCCTCCTCATCCTCAGGAGAGTGAGATTTCAGTGCATCCAGCGAGAGAAAAGCAGGGTAGTTTGAAAACATCCTCACCTACAGTAAGCTGTTGCATATCAATTTAGTGACTATAACCAGCAGTATAATATTATTACATTTGTATATTCCATGCAGTTCACAATCCCTTAGTGTTAAGTGTCTATAGGAGATTACAGTTCAGTCCTGTCCATGATCAGTGATTCATTTTTTTTTAAATCACATTTTCCATTGACTCAAAGGATCATTCTTTATTCAGGCCTTTGCAAATGTCTTTATCTCATCATGCAGCTATGCATTTTTGCAGGTATATACCTCCTCCTCTCTCACACATGTCTGACACTCCACGTGGCAGCACCAGCGTACCTGGCAGTGGCAAGACAGGCTGGTGAGGCGCATGGCTGTGTTATAACCACGTCCGCAGCACAGACTCTGACAGCTTGTGTCTTTGGCGCACGAACGGCCACCTGTACCAGGGGAGTAGCGAGAGGGCCTGCAGAAGCTGGGGGAGTCTTCCAGGTAGACCAGGTCGGTAGTCCGGAGGCTCTGACCTTGGCGACGGGGGCTTGCGAGTTCGGTCTCCCCGGTGGCTGCGTTGGTGACGCTCAGCACTCGCACAGCAGTGTCGTATCGATACTTCAACAGGCGTCCAGTGTCGTGAAAAGGAGACAGCTGCTTCCAGCAAGTCCGTACAGCACAAGAGCCGGAGACACCATGGCACTTGCAGGTTGTTTTCAGTCCGCTCTTCACTGCCTGGGATAAGATGGGAGGTTGAGGGGGGTAGGAATTGGAGGGGAAAAGGGAAGAAATGTCAGTTCCTTCACTTTGATTCATTACCTGGCCTCTTATCTGGGAGGTCTATCTGGCAAGAGTGAGACAATTTCCTGCAGGGTGCATAGGGGGTTAGGAGTGGTGGTCCGCCAATATGTGCCTTTAGCTCACCTCAGTCAAAAATTTGACATAACGGATTGAAAGATGCTGTTCAGCATGTCATATTTCACCCCGCATTTCTCACTTGGACAGCTCTTGCTATTTTTTTTTCCTCGGTGTGTTGAAACTAGCTCTGTCGGCTTCTCTCCTGCCTCTCTTTCCTAAAGCCTGAGGCAGAGGTGACAAACAGGGGCGAGTGGAATCTCTCCACCCTGTTTTTAGTACATGCCTGCTCATGGAAAACATCAATAAGAATTTCTGCGCAAGAAGTGCCAAAAACATAATGCAGCATTTGGTAGTGGTGCCCCTCATTTAGGTTAATAGTTCACTGAGCTTGATGGTCAGTGATGAGAGCAATCACTCAGCCTGAGAGCTGCTGTCTTTGCAGGGGCCAGAGACAGGTCATACAGAGAGACCCAGAGGGTACTTCTAGGTACTTCTGCTCAGTTCCTCCTTTTGCAGGCATGAACCCCTCGGGGGCTTCAGAACACCATTAATGTGAGATGAGGGATGCCGACCACTTTAAGTTTTTGTTAACACGGCTCCTGGTCTCTTCTGGCCACACTGGTGTCAACTGAGGAAAACATTTAACTCAGTAAAGATTAGATAAGATAGTTGTGTTTTTCCTTTTTCTCCACATCAGCCTTGTCTAGGTGTGAGCTAAAGGAGTAGGACCCTGGGGCCTGCTATTTCACAGCTACACAGTGGTGGTTATGAACATTAGGTGGATTTATGAAGAGCACAGTGATCCAGTAAGTGGAAAAAAATGCTTGCTCGTATATTAAAAAGAGGCCACGGTTATAATCGTTCTCTCTGAAATGAGACCTTTAATTTTCTGCTGGCCCGCACAGCAAGCTTTATCATGCCTGAAAACACCTGGCTCCAACCATCCCACAGCCATCTTGTCTCCTCACTACAACTGCCTCACCCTCTGCCTCTGTATTATCCGCTCGGGCCGATGACAGCACCAAATCAGAGAGCATTTATCTGGCTGGCACCATGAAAAATATAGAGGCGAGGATTACAGTTCAATAACATTTGATACTCGGGACTGCGTCAGAGGAGTAATTGTCAGGTAAAATCGCAGAACAATTAATCGAACTGAGTGTTGCTAAGGTGTACGTTTTGTCGCCTCAGGCTTCAAGGAGTAAGCTGTTTTGCTGCAGAATAATTGATGTAATATTTCTACACTCACCCGAATTCCAACGTTGATGTTGTGGGCATCCACCAGAGCCCTCAGGTCCTTGCTGACCCTCTTTTGGCCGAGGAACTTTTTGAGAAACTTGGTGCTGTATTTCAGGTTGTCACCACAGACCCCCCACTGCCACGCTTCCCGATGCTGGATCCCGGGGGAATCGTCACAAGTGCACCTCTCCATTCGACCTGAGCTGCATGCTTTGGCAAGTGCATGGGTCAGTGCTGCAGAGGACACAGCCAGCAGGAATGCAGTCTCCTTGAAAGCTGTGGTAGAGGGATCAGGGGAGGTGGAAGAAAAGAAAAAATATTTAAAGCTACATTTTTTTCAAGGCTTTGGATGCAAAAGCTATTGGTGCTCCGAAACATTTGCTCTGAAAGAACAAAATTTACGACAAAATGCTTTTTGCGTCACCGATTAACCTTTTAAGCCAGAATGCCAGAATGTTTACAGAGGACTCGATGCGTTGTCAGGGTTTACAACAACATCAGCAATTCTGCAAGTTTTCTTACGTCGCAATTCCTCTCCTGACATTTCCTTTTGGTTTTGCACTGTTATTTGCTTCACCCAGAGCCATCACCATGGTATATTTTGATCCAATTAATTATTATTTTGACTAGGAAGGATTTTCCCAGATGAAAGTGGGTAATCACGCCACCCTTTTCCTCTGGGAATGGCCACTTTCCCGAGATAAAAATAACCACAGGGCTTGAGCACTCTGCACCGCACCACATTTCTTGGCTTTCTACTCCCTCATTACCTCTGTGCTGACCTGTTCATGTTCTCCCACACGCTGATATCCATATGCATAAAGCTTAGAAGATCCTAAAGGAGTTTATGTGCACAGGAGGGATTTTGAGCTATATGCAATATGGTGATCCAACGGTAGCTAATCAATAGGTGTATCAAGCCATGTAAATTATAAAGTATTCAAGTAAGCAGCTTCTCAAAAACTTTAAAAGGTTGTATCAAGTCAAGGGGTTCAGAGGAGTTACCGAGTGTTATCTTGACACATTCTTTGGTACTACAGAATGACTTAGGAACATTTTTAACTTTAAATGAGATGAAGAAAATTAATTTTGTCACTGGTTTTCTCAAGCAAAATAACTTACCAAGCTTTTTTTTTTTATACAGTAATCATTTTCAGCACTTTGCTGCAAATAGTTGAAGCTCATGTCTCAATTGTTTATTTAGAAATGCAACAAACGACTATTAGGAACAAAACAAAGAACCTGTAAAACCTTATAAACGGGTGTATATTCAGTTTCTATCTTGTACAGCATGTAATACATCTTATTGAAAAAGTTGCTTCCCTGTGTGAGAAAAGGGCTTGTAAAAATGTTGTATTGTTTGAAATAAAATAGAAAATATCAGTTAAATTATTTCGTTAAATTTGAACAAGAAACCTTATTGTTTACAAACTTTTACAGCTGTTAAACTGGTGGTAAAACGTTTACACATAAATTTATTTACTGGTTCATTTTTCTCATTTTCACTTTTTGATTGATGAGCTTATGTCGACAAAAACATGCCTGCAGCACTACAGGTGTGCTTATCTATAAAACATCCTGTTCTTACTGCTCAGCCATGCACTGCAGGTAAATAAAGACGAAGACATATATAATTTGTAGTTAGATAAAAGAGAATTTCCGACTTTCTCAGTGACCTTGAGCAAGAACCCAAAATTAAGGAAAGTGTTAAAGTGGCTCACCTCTTTTCAGAAGACTTCCCCGACCATCCAGGCTGCAGTTCCAGCGTTCGTTTCTGAACTGATACCGACACTCAAGGAGGCTGAGGCGCACCGACTCCCGAAGCGTCTCGGCCAAGCCCGGCTCCCTGCGACAGAGTCTCTTCTGTCTCCTCGTCAGAGTCATTTGTTCGCACTGCTTCAGGTGGGCCTTTCCTGATGGAGCTTCATTGGAAAACGGAGCTGGTAAAAACACCAGAGGTTCCCGACCTGTCAGTCTAGGATTATAGAAGAGGGGGAAAAATCACATTAGAAATTGTATGTTTGTGACAAAATACACCAACACTGCGTCCACAGTAATGAAACTATTCTGTCACCACTCCAGCATATGTTGTTATTACAAATGTGTTCCCACAACGGTATTTTTTATCTCGAAGAAAATCCAGGAATAAAACTTTTATGTTCATTTACCTTAAAATACATTTGAAATTGCGAATATGGATTTTTTTTTTTGTTTCAGTGGAACATATTAGCGTGTACATGGACTTTGAACAGCCCTATAAAAATATAATTACGCGTGCGTAATTCAGCTAAAGCTTGTAAAGGTTGTGGCTGTGGTCAATTCTAATGATTTAAACAGAAAAGCCAAACAACCGAGATGAAATGTACAAGTAGAAGTTCATTGCCTGACCCAAAATAAGCTGCAGTGTGCGACAGAAGGATGCAGAGTGCAATGATTCGCAATAGGCAGGCGGTCCTCGGGAGCCTGGAGCGCATGATGCCGGGTTGGCGCTGTTCCTCATCTCGCTGATTCTTCAATAGAGAAAGTCCGTGCCGTTTGCTCGGCGCTTCTCTTTAAGGGGCCCCTCATGCACTCAGACCCTCAATCCGCTGCGCCAGGCGCCCTGGTCCGCTGGGAGGCAGGACTCTTAGGGGAGGGTACATCATCCTGCCGCACTGTCATTGGATTCTCTCAACATTGCTACTGTATGTTCCCTCCCACTGTAACGCCACCCAGAAGATGCAAGATCAGCTCATAATAATAATAATAATAATAATAATACAATTAAAACTTAATTAAAGTCGTGATTGAATCTAAAGTTTGAGTAGGACTGTCAGTTACCTGAAGCAATGAATAAACAGTAGAACTGTTCAGTCATAGGGTCTATATGCATGATGATGGTTATCTAACAGCAAGCATCTGTCTGATCAAAGGGGCTCAGAAAGCAAAAAGATTTTTTCTTTGCTTAACATATAAGTTCTTATATTGTATTATTAAAGAGTATAAATTCAGTGATCCTGCAAACACACTGAAAGAAGAAAAAAAAGGATTTAAAAAAAACCCCGCATGGCTAGAAAGCAAAGGATCCGTGTCTGAAAATAGTTCTGAAATTAAAGGACAGAATCAGACACTGAAGTCTGTTATTCCAATCAAACCTATTCCATCTGGTCCCAAACAGTCGAAGGAAAAAAAAAGAAAAAGAAAAAACAGGCATGGATGGAGCCCCATCTAGAGGATTTTTGAAATAAAGAATAAATCTGGGAATACAAATGAACGTAGAGACAATAATACTAATGGTTTGGTTGTGTATCTACATTTGATTCACGTTTAAGCTAAAGAAGGAGGCATGGAGGTTTTTTTTTTGTTAAGGCAGCCCCATCCTTTAATGGAAAAGTCTGTCAAATTATGTTGTAAATTATAGCTTAATACTCAATAATATTACTTTATCAATTTTTTATTAATTATATGATTGGATATATCCATCCAGAGGCCAACAGCAAAAGTCTTGAGTAAACCCTAATTTTTTTATATTTTGCGAGAAAAATAGGTGATGTATGCAAACACAGGAATGCAGTCTATACGGGAAAAACTGAGTTTGCACAATACTGACCAGCTGAAAAGTCAATATTTGGGATGGTTGCCTTTATTCTTCAATGCAGCCTGAAATCATCATGCTGAAAAGGGAAGCTGTTGCCAACCAGACACTCCCCATGGTATTGGTTTAGAATCTGGTGATACTGAAGTCAAAGTCAAAAGTCAAAGTCAACTTTATTGTCAATTCTGCCACATGTACAGGACATACAGAGAATAGAAACTTCGTTACTCTCAATCCCTAGATAAAATAGAAAATGAACATTTAAATATAAGAGTGATTAAAAATGCAAGTAAAATATTTTAAAGTAAAAAAAATTAAATAAAATTAAATAATATAATACAATTTTACATATAACAAGAAAGCTATACAATATACAATATAAGGGTAAATTTATAGTTCAATCAATATTGACAAGATTCCCAATGCCACTGGCTAAAATGAAGCTCCAAATCATTGTGGAGTCTCCACTATGTTTTGTACATGCTCCTCTCCTGAACTCCTCTGTACTAATTATGATTTGAACCAAAAATGTTTAATTTGATTTTTTTTTTCTCTTCAAATAAATCAATAAATCTTGAGTCCAGCTGTTGCCTGATTCGCCATACCTGAGTCTTTATTTCCTGAATTAGATGGATCAATCTTAGGATCATCTCAATCCCATCTCTCAGGTCCTGTGTCAGTCTTTGGGAGGATTTTTTTCTTTTTCTGAAGGACATGACTTTCAGAAACTCTTCATCTGCCGTAGATAGTTTTTTCTTTATAGGGTTTTTTTTTTTTTCAAGCCAGCCACTACTTCTTCTGTCCTCCACTTGTCTAGTTTCATCAAATTCGTTCAAGGACATCAACCCAGGTTATGTCAGATTTCTGGATAATAACCTTTTGGGAATCACCTTGTTAGTGATTGTTTATGTGTTTTCTTTGTTACTTTTTATAGATTCACCTAGAATTGTGGTAACAGATGTGCTTTTGCAACAGATTGCTAGTAACAAAGTGCCTATAGACATAGTTCAAAATTATTTATTTGCTAGGTTATTAATATAACCTTGCTACACAAAATAACTTATTATTTAAAATTTATTTAAAATGAGTGGAAAGGCAGCCAAATGTCCAAAGGAAAAAAAAGTTTAAAGACCTCGGAAAGCCTGGAGGATTATTGCTGAAGACTTTGTTTTTTTAAGATACTGAAGACTTTTGCAGTCCTGCACTAAGCTTGTAATGTCACCTTCTCACCATTTGGTGAAGCAAACCCTCGATTTTAATGTTTTCAGCCGCTTCAAATCACACGAAGAAGAAAATGGTGACGAAGAAGAACACGACGTCGCCGGAAAACGCCATTTTGTTGTTGAACCGGATCGGTGGTGTAGAAGCATCGAGAAGCGCCAGTGAAGGTAACATTTTTCTTTTCATTGAAAAATACTATATAGTTAAGCCTTATGAATATGTATTTCATTTGAACACAGAAGAAGGCCGCTGATGTTTAAGTCCTGCAGCTCGGTTGGTTTGAAGTTGTAGACGCTTTGAGCAGGATACTTTAAAGTTCATAAGCTGTTTCCTTAGCAGTTTAACTTTAGCACCATTGTGTTGACTTAAGAAGTTTTTGACCGCTGGGTACACACCCTTATTAAACAGTAATCAATAACTGTATTAGGCGGTGGCGTTTTTGAGCTCACTGTGATCTAAATGGCTAATATTACGCGTTATTCCGCTGGTTCTCGACCATAGCACAGTTAGCAAGCTAGCGTCAATGAGCTGTCACTTAGCGTTAACGTCACACAGCTCCAACTCACCCATAAAACCTTAAAGGAGATTAAAATAATTTCTTTTCTACTGCTTGGTGGCTTAAAGTTGCCACCAGCGCCATTTAAATTGCACCAGAGCACTGAAACTGAAATTTGTGTTTATTTATTTTTTGTTAATCAAAACGGCTTTAAACGTTTCGTCTTACGGGGGTTGAGCGGCTGACCAAACTGAGGGACAGGTTTGAAACACAGAGTTAAGTAATAATAGTCAGTGGTTTAAAGACACTTTTAAGAGTTTTTGTCACCCAAAGGTTCCCAAAAAACCCAAAAAACTTCGCAGAAACAGTCGCACCTCTTTCATTGAATGGAAGGATGGGTGGCGCTTCACCTCTGTGATCCTGTCAGTCCTGTTTACTCAAAGAACTGCTTTACACCTACTGAACATCACTTCCTCATTCCTCGGACCAAAAGCATGATGTTTGAGGATTTCTAGGAAGCTGAATGCACTGCTGCTTCCCATGAGGTTCTTGGAAAGGTCACAGCACAGTAACTGGACCATTTGGGGTAGAGTGTGTTGTGAAATTTTCAAACTCATCTTTTTTTTTTTTTTTCTTTCTTTTTCTTTTTTTTAAAGTGGTGACGTCACTCTCCCACCCAGCAGTGACCATCCCTCCTTAGTTCGCCTAATTTGCTGCAAACTAAGCAACTTTGTCACTAGACTTGGTGACTTTTAATACCCCGTTAGCTGTCTTTTCCTGGCTCATAATGACCCTGTGTGGGTTTGAGTAAGCTCAAGAGCATGGTTAGTCCACTTGTAGTAATGGTGATGAGTCTGTCTTCGATCACTTAACAGAAATTTGTCAAATTTCCTGCTATTTATGACTAATTGATTGAAAAGGTGTATTTAAGTAATGCACTGCTTTAAAAAAATGGAAAACCTTGCCTTCTAAGCAACCAGTAAAGCACATATAGACAGTGCTCCTCTGTGAGGGAGGATCAAACTTTCTTGCAGAATCCAAGTGAAGTCTCTGCACTTTGTAACTTTATCCCAGAGTTTACATGTAAACACAGACAATTTTTGCGGTTATAAAATTAAGCACAAGTCACCAGCCTTTTAACGTTAATGCTGCTTGCAGGGGTGTGTATGTGCATCATGTGCTCAACCCAAGTACCACACCTACCTTTAAACTACCAAAAGTGACCAGGTGTGAGTCAGCGTCTCAACACAAAGTCTAGAGTTGATGTATGAAAACGGTTTTGACAGTAGGCATCAATTGATACTGAACTCCCTTAGGTCCATAATTATTTATTTCATTAACATTACAAGACTCGAGTGTGCATTAACTGGCCTAATATAGAGCTGGAAAAAATGTTACTTTCATCTATTTTTATAAGATTCTGTTCCATTGCTAATTTTTCTTTCAGCAATAATTACTTACTGTAGGATAATAATTAATATTTTTTCCCACAGTATTTTTAATTACTGTGGGGAAATAAACTAATCTTTAATATTTTTTTCAGTCTTTCAGCTCTTCAAAAAACCTTCATTCTTTGAATGATTAGCTAACACTGTAATGTTACATAACAGAGAAAAGACAAATATTGACCTCTGATGTGATACCGTAAAGCTGTCTTGTTTCCTGAAAGGCTGCTTGCTGATTCCAGTATGTTATTCTACCTCTAATATTTGTTTTTCTCAGTTCATAATAGCTTAGGAGATCCTGTTATCTTTCCTTTTTTTATTATTATTTTTCTCCCCAAACATGCATATTAATATTTTGAAATTTAAAATTTTAGTGCTCATCTCAAAAAGCACTTTAATTTGTTGATGAAATCGATCACTTTTTATAGTGTCACTAAATATCGGTTTTCTAAACATAATTAATGCTTTCTGTTTGTGAAACTGAGAGTGGGATGCATCCCAGAGCTCAATGCTGAAAAGATAACAGTAAATTTAGTTAGCAGTAAATCCACATATTCCAAGTCTCTCTGTTAAATCGGTCCTTTTCTTTTCCTCACGCTGGAGGCCGATGCATTAATGTCGCGGTGAGCTTGTAACACTCGATTCTGGTGTTTTGTTTTGGGGGGTTTTCTTGTTTTTAGACTACCGCTATTTTTATCAAGCCTCAGGCATGCAAAAAGTCGGTGTTTATCGTGTGCATTCAGTGGGCGTTTTGAGGAAGTCTTTTTGGCACTGTTAAATTCGCGTCTTGGGTTTACCACATTCTTGCCAGATGATCAGCAGGAGCTGCTGGTCTCAAGTACATGTTGTAGCTGTGAAATGACTACAAAATACTGTTCACGCTTACAGTCAACAAACAGCGTACATTTGACTAAACGGAAGTGCTCATATTAATCCAGCTGTTGCCACTGGCCACATTATAACTCAAGTTTTACTTGCGCTGTATGCTCACATGTATGCTGTGATTACAGCTTGCAGTATTGTAAAGACAATGATGGGCATTTACTGTCTTTCTTTTCTAAAGAAAAACTGTAATGGCAATTTATTACATCTAGTGACACAACATGAGTCAAATATAATAACAGAAGTAAACCTATGGTAGTGTTTTCAATGGAATATAATTGCTTAGCACTTTAGTTCCACAGTAACAAAAGGAACTTAACTTTAAAGTAACTCTTCAGTTGAATTTGAACATTATTTTTATTTGTATGTTGTATGTATTTGTATATGTATGGTACAGCTTTTTAGCAAGTTGGTTAAAGCGCTGCTTTTCCACCATGTAACCTTATTGGCAGGTTTCATCCACTGTTTGTTTCCTGTCATACAGAGTCTGTCAAGCCAGTGCTGCAGTAGTGGTGCTGTAGAAGGTGTAAGCGTTCACCTTTTTAGCCAATAACCCGTGAGTGACACATGTCTCTCGCTTTCAGATATGTCTGGGCTTGTTGTTGTGCATACTTAGGAATGTAAACACATGGTACATGAGATCTTTTTTTTCTTTTTTTATCTCTCCCTTTTCTTTTTTTATAGCACATAAAAATGTAAATAGAGTGCACAGCCCTAAGCCTGGTGTTTTCAAAGCTACTGAGTGGTCATCCTGTGTTCTGCCTGCTGGACGCTACACAGTGCTCTTGGCTGTGTCATTTCCAAAGTGAGAACACAGCAGATGCTCACAAGCTCCAGCTTTATGCTACATGTGAGAAATAACAACTTTGGGGAGTGTCTCACCGTGATCTGACTTTTTCAGTAGTTTGTGTGAAAACAACTTAAGCCTCCCTTTTTTTAAAAATTGTATTTTATTTTTTTCAAGGGAAAAACTTAATTTTACTGACTAGAAATACTAAAATACTAGAATTTAACACTAAACTGCACTGATTAGAACAGATGTGATCCGTACAACTTTCCACCCTGCTGGTTAAGAACATTTTGGCTTCTTGCAACTCTTGTATTTCTTCTCCCAGCTATTAAAGTGACCTTTAATTTTTTAGGTGATTAATCCTATACATACCCTTATCCAGTATATATCATTTATCCCTATTAAAGGTATAAAAATGGTATTTAAAAAAAAAAAGGTATAAAAATGGATCTCATCCAAGTTTACACCAAATAAACTGCTGAGCAGCACAAGTTGGTTTGTTCTGTCTCATAGTTGTCATGAAACATTTTGTAAAAGCCCTAAATCAAGAAGCAGGGTTTATGAGGAATAAAATAAATTTTTGGTAAAAAATTATTTAAGCTGAAAATTTACTTTATGAAAACAATATCTAGTAAGGGTGTATGGTTTCCTGTATGGTTTGGGTAAAGAGTAAGTTTACAGGTTAATGCTTCGATGACATATTATTTTTCAAACAGTATCAAATCTATGTGCTTACACCTGTGCCTCAGACTTTGAAGATGAGACCACAATTTATGAGAAAAAGCAGAATTTCTGGCATTTCAAAAGGATTAAAATAAAAATGTTTTCCCTCTTCATCTATATGTAGTGAAACCTCACCTCAGTAGTTCTTCTGATCAGGTCATCTAACTAGGTTAAAAATGTGCTGTGCGACATTTCACTAAACTATATTAGCTAAATGAAATCTCTTCCGTCTTTTCTAAGTAGTTAACCAATTACTCCTTTGTTATTAAGACAACCTCTGTCAGCTTATTAAGTGTAATGCTTTGTACTGGTTCTTGTTTACCTTAGCCACAAGCTTGTTGGATACCCAGGACAAGCAGCACTGCCACTATGGCCTCTGTTTAACTTGGGAGGTGCGTTTGCAGCAGCCGTTTACTTGAAGGGCAAATATTGTTTCATTTTAGGGCCAAGAGGACGTTACAGAAGTGCTTTTTACGGTCATTAACACTGACACAATAAGGAATATAGGGAACAATAATAACGACACTTTCCTGCATGAGATTCTTGTAAGCAAGTAAAATTTTATTTATATAGCACATTTCTAGATAAAAAGATCACAGTGCTTCACAAGGTATAAAACAAGATCTCAGGGATCTACTGGGGACATAGGGCTGTAAAAGTTCAATGATGTAGGCTGGTGCTTGTCCTTGAAGAGCTTTAAATGTCAGAACCAGTATCTTAAAATGGACTCTGAATGGACTCTGAATTCAACGGGGAGCCAGTGCAACTGTATAAGCAACGATGTTACATGAGAGTACTTAGATGTTTTTGTCAGAAGCCTTGCTGCAGCATTTTGGACAATCTGCAGACGCTCCAGGGAGTTTTTGTTTAGACATGTAAACAGTGAATTACAGTAGTCCAATCGTGATGAAATGAATGCATGAATAACAATCTCCAGTTCAGTATGAGATACTATAGGGCTCAGTTTAGAAATGTTTCTTAAATGATAGAAGCATGACCGAACCAGAGATTTGACGTGGACATTCAGGGTAAGAGCAGAACCAAAGGTTACTCCTAGGTTCCTGATAGATGATTTCACAAATGTTGAAAGAGGACCAAGAGCATTCATTATGTTAGGTACATGTCTGTCTGGAGCACATACAAGGACTTCAGTCTTTTCTTCATTAAGTTGGAGGAAGTTGTCAGCCATCCAACCTTAGATGGGTTCTAAGCACACATTTAGAATCTGCAGCTTAGAAACATCTTCAGGTTTAAAAGACACATATATCTGGATGTCGTCTGCATAGCAGTGGTAGTGAATGTCCTCAAAGGGGCTCAAAATGTAGAAACTTAACATCACCTTCTGATTAGGTTTATGTTTGTGGCGACTAATTTCTAAGTTCACTTAACAAGGGGAAATCAGTTGGACTAAACGACTAATTTAAAACAAGAAAAACTTGGATATCAAATTAATTTGAGAACCGTTTATAGGACAATGCCAAAAACTCTCGAAACAAAAGCATTTGAAACCATTAATCGCATTCTTCAGTAGGGAATCGAGCCACTTAACTGTGCAGCACTTTATATCATGGTTTCCAAATGTTGCACGTTTCTTCCGCGTTTATCCACGATCTTATTCTTTCACTTTTAAAATAACCAACAATAATTATTAAAAAGAATTAACAAAAAGACTCTGCCTAGACTAACAGATTCATGGTGTTTCTGATCAATGATGGTCCATCTTGTGGCAGATGGTTGCATAACGTTGCGCAACAATTTACCAGCATTTGGCGTCAGTGGAAACGTTTAATAATTGGATTAAATGACTAGAACGTCTGGCACGACTGACAGCAGCAACGGTTAATTGACTAGTTTCGCACATTCCTACTTCTGATGTCAGCACTTCAGCTGTCTTTGTGAAATTGCTTTTAGTTTGGTATCACATTATCAGAGACCTTGCAAACTGACAGTTTCTCCTCCTGCAGGTGAGTCAAGATGGGAAATTTTGCTAGCCTTTTTAGTAAATTGTTTGGAAAGAAGGAGATGAGGATCCTGATGGTAGGACTGGATGCTGCTGGAAAGACCACCATCTTGTACAAGCTCAAACTGGGAGAAATTGTTACCACAATCCCTACCATTGGTGAGTCATCCCCCACATTGTAATGAGAATTTCATTGCTTGATACAAAACATTGAAATTTTGGCATTAAAAAAAGAAAAAAAGCCAACACACTGTTGAAACTTGTTTAAACCTTCCATCTCTCACTTTAGGTTTTAACGTTGAGACGGTAGAATACAAAAACATCAGTTTTACAGTGTGGGATGTCGGCGGTCAGGACAAGATCAGGCCGCTTTGGAGGCATTACTTCCAAAACACACAAGGTGAGATAACTTATATCTTTTCCATGTTGGTGTATAAGAATTAGTTCATGGTTGCCCTCAAAACTGACCCTTTTTACTTTACTTTCAGGCCTCATCTTTGTAGTGGACAGTAATGACAGAGAGCGAGTGGGTGAGGCGAAGGAGGAGCTGATGCGAATGCTGGCTGAGGATGAGCTGAGAGATGCCGTGTTGCTCGTGTTTGCAAATAAACAGGTGAATTTGTGTGTTTGAGAAGTCAAAGAAGTCACCATATTTAACCCCCTTTCAGATGAAACTGTGCAGGATATTCAGAATTCATTACTAGAAATTACAGTTGTACTTGTATCAGGTGAAGGTTATTGTATTTATTTGAATACATCTTCATTTAAAATCACTCGAAGGTAAAAACTACACATCTGGCTGCATTACCTCACAACTACTTGCAAAAAATGTATAAGATGTAAACATCTTATACATTTTTGAAATGTAAGGTCAATAATGATACAGATCGTGGTTTCAACTCTCCTCCTTTTTTTAACTTCAAAATAAAAGCAAATTTTATTCGAGGTAACCTATCCAGGGGACGCTTGTTATTAACGGTTAATTTCTGCACCTGTAGGACCTGCCCAACGCCATGAATGCAGCTGAGCTTACAGACAAACTGGCCCTGCACTCCCTGCGTCACCGTAACTGGTATATCCAGGCCACATGTGCTACTACTGGAGACGGTCTCTACGAGGGTCTGGACTGGCTTTCAAGCCAGTTAAGGAACGCAAAATGATCAATCACTGCCAGCTCTGTGCGGTGTTTTGGGAGATTGCACTGGTCCTGGTCTCACGCTCTCCTCTTTTTTTTCCCTCTCTATTTTTTCTGAAGCGTCGGACCTTTTGGCTAGTGCTCCCCTGCATTTGTACTGTATGTGTGTGTTTGAGTATTTTTGGATGAACGGACGAACGACTGTGCATGTACGTGTGAGCTAAGTCGGAGCAGCCCTGCTGTGCCTTGAACACAGTTAGCTCTCAAGACATCTCATTCCTCCAGTGTCAGCACATCCAGAGGCACTGGTTCCCACAAAGCAGAGAACAACACAACATTATTGCTGTGGGTCATCTGTCAAGAATGTTTAGAATCACAAAAACCAAAAGGTAACAACAATTAGGTTTTTACATCAGCCTGTCATATTAGAATTAAGACCATTTTCACAACTGTTTTTTTTTTTTCTCCTCTCAACCTTGCAAGATGCACTGTGCTATGTAACTAGTGTCATTTTTGGTAAAATAAAGTATAATGTGTTACATCCTGGAATAGTTCATGTTCTTTTGAAAATTATGCATTTTGACATTTTTAGGGACTGGATAAAGTTACATTAAAAAAATCTTTTAATTCCATAAACGTGTAGATCCTGTTGATAATCAGATTGTAATCGGAGTCGGTGTGTCTGTGAATCTTCCACATTAACTTCCTTAGATTTTACAAAATTCAGGTCACATCATTTTGCTTCTGATAGTTATCTGTTATTGCGTCTGTCTTTTCATGGCGTCTTAAGTTTTTTTTGCAGAGGATTAGAAGAAGCATCATCACTGGGTCTACAAAAGGCAATAAATGTTGCATGTTTACATGTGTGGAGGAGAGTGTTGTAGCTACTAGGTCATTGGTGGATGTGCGTGGGTTTCATATACTCCCCACTCATTGGAACAACAAGGCCTTTTTTTAGAGTTGCTCCCACTCTGGCTTTTTATTTACTGGTAGATTTATTTTCTCTTGTATGTAGCTCCTTGGTTTAGGGTCTCTTTTCTATTATATTTTCTTTTGTTAGTCTTTATCCACGCATGGCCTGGTGTGGGTTTTTATTTTGTTGCTCTCGGGACCAGTTGGTTGGTTTCAGGAAGGGTTCATTGTGTTTGGTTCAGCACGAGGTCACCAGAGGGGACGCGCATATGCTCTAGACCACATTGTCAGCACTGTGACAGACGGTACATTTGTACGACAAGTGTATCAGTCAGTTCTGTAAATGCTTTCTTAATGCTTCAGTGTTTTCTCTGCATGTAGCTGAGGTGCTTCTCTTGGTGTCATTTACGTCACATCGGGCCATTTGCAGAACCTCATCAGCTTGCACAACACAGGACTGTGCGAAGACGGCAGTTTATCTCTCAGCTGTTACAGAGAACCCGTACACAAATACGCTCCAAATTGCTCACACCAGCAGACAGCTGAAGTGTCCCAGTAACACTGTTACAGCAGTTCAACCAGTGACATCATCTTTTCCCTTACACCCACTAATTCTAAAGGATCCCACATTTAGAAAGAAACCAATCACCCCCACATTCCTTACTGAGTTAAGACAACTCTAAGGTCATACCTACTGACCTCAAAAGGGAAAATTAATGTTCCCTTTTTGTTTTTCTAAAACTGGACTTTTTTTTTTTTTAAATAAAGTTTGCTTAAATGAATGACTAACCTTTGGGCTTTCTTCATCCTATGTATCATTTACTAAACAGCAAGAAATACAGATGTGTGCGTGTGTGTGTATGTATATATATAAAAAAACCTGTAAGAAAATGTATTTTAATGTCATCCACCTGCTCTTGTTCAGATGTGAAGCTTTAATTTTCGTTTCTGTGAAAATTACATGGTACGTGCATATGTATTTCTTAATTACCTTTTATGCTTTTTTTTTTTTTTTTTTTAAACCCATCTTGTAACGTCTGATAAATGCACTATAATAAAGAGATCTCTATTGTAAGTCTTTCTTCCTGACTTCTTTTTTTTACAAATCAAGTCAGTGTGATTAAATTCTTCAAAAGCTGCAATGTCACATTTAATATTGCATTAAAAACTGATTAAATAACCTAGTTGACAAAATTCTGAGGGTCAGCACAATATGAACTTTAGTCAAAATCGCAGGCATAGTTTGGGTTATAATAGTTTGTTGCTGAAATATTTATGGCCTTAATCATTTCTATTCATAGTGATGTCAAGAATTGTAATTCTTTTTGAGTCACCTTTTCCTGCTTAGTAAAGTCCGCTAGTTGTTAGTCCCATCCATTCGCTTCCGCTTCTCCTTTTCAGGGTCGCGGGGGGCGCTGGAGCCTATCCCAGCTGTCATAGGGCGAGAGGCGGGGTACACCCTGGACAGGTCGCCAGTCTGTTGCAGGGCCAACACACAGGGACAGACAACCATTCGCGCTCACATTCACTCGCACATTCACACCTAATGGCAATTTGGATTTTCCAATTAACCTATCCCCACAAGCTGCATGTCTTTGGACAGTTGTTAGTCATCAGACTTAAATATCAGATTTAGAGTTGTTTTTAACAGGCCAGGGATCTGTAATGTGTGTCACTTGTCTCTCAAACTGCTTTGTTACGGGTTCAACTGCTCGTTAACACAAATGCTAAGTAGCCTCACTCTACCAACATTCAGATGGTAGGGTCAGAATTTGGAGTAAACAACATGAAATCAATGATCCATGCTGCCTTGAATCAATGGTTTAGACCAGGGGTGTCAAACTCAAATACACAGTGGGCCAAAATTCAATCTGGAACAATATTTATTGAAAAAAAAATCTTCCTCCAGATATAAGAATGAATCTTTTCTTATGGACTCAAAAAAGTTTTGCTGAAAAACTGAATATGGAACAAGCAAAGCTTAATACTAAATGATATATATATTAGCTGTATAATACCAGTAGGCCAGCTCTAATAGTAATTTGGTATGGCTTCACGGGCCAAATGTAATTAGGCTGCGGGCCAAATTTGGCCCGCGGGCCAGAGTTTGACACCTATGGTTTAGACTACTGGTGGTGCAGCGATGTATGATGAAAATTGTGTTGACCACACTCTCCTATCATATCAAACTGGCTCCTTGACCATGACGATGCCACTGTCCGCAGATGGCCTCCACAGTCACCAGATCTCAATCCAACCAAATCTTTGGGGCGTGGTGAAAGAGGCGCATTTGCATCACAGATGCTCTCGTGTCAGTATGGACAAAAATCTCTTAGAAACATTTCAGGAGACGTGTTCAATCTATGCCATGAAGAATTAAGGTAGTTCTGAAGGTTAAAAAATAAACAAGTGTCCATCCTTGGACTAGCAAGGAGTACCTAATAAACTGGTTAGCGCACAATTTTCAAGATTAAATTGAAACGTAGTCTTGCAGTTCCTTGATATCAACGCTGGAGGGCACACTTACAACACCATATCACTAACCTGTTAAAGCTCCTGTTAGTTACTTCAAAAACAAAGGAGGAAAAACTATTCAGGGCAGTATGATTCATGCTCCTGCTGGAATGATATAAATATCTTTATGGTATGGAAATTAGACCTTTGTTATTTAATTTTTTTTTTAAATATTTCTATTTTTTATGAATACAAATATGTGTGTAAAAAACACACTAAAACCTAACTAACCACACTAATGCATGTAATTGGCACATGTCAATTACATGCATATGAGGGAAACTAATGACCCACCTACCCAGACCTACCCAGATCAGACATTAGTCACATATTCTGACAATAACAGAAATTATTTTTAAACACGCCAAACTGTCACAGGCTTAATTTCAGCTTGCTGAGTATGGAATAATGAAGACCAATGTTCACTGCAGGACAGACAGCACCAGTGAAGACGAGGATGTATTCCTTACAGTCGGAGAGCCAGCAGACCACTGTTCACCCTCCTTTTCCACTCCATCTGAAATTCAGGTGGCCAATTCTCCATAGAGTTGTTACCTTGGAAACAGCACCTTATAGAGAGCAACTGAGAAACACGGGAAAAGGAGCGCGGGAGACCAGACACGGACTGTGATCCAGGTTTTCATTTAGAACATAAAGGGCGATCCGTGATCACGGCTTCATAGAGGCACTATTTGTCAACTCGTATTAACTGCTGTTGCCCTTTATCTTAGAATTGCAAGATGTTCAATGACTAGATCTGGTTATTTTTATATTCTGAGGTCCTTCTCTGTAACTGAGACTGAGCTGAGATCATTATCGTCTCGTCTGCCATAGTCTATCAGGGTCTCTCCCACACTCTGACTATCAAATAAAGCTGAAATGACCTGAAGTAATTTCTACAAGATATGTAGATTCACACTCTGCCCCTCTCACTCACATCGAGCTGCACTTGACCTTTGGTAGGCACTCACTGTGGATCCACTAAATCTCACCTTGAAGTGTGACATCACACTCTGTAGTTTCACAGCACATTAACTCTTGGTTCACCCCAGCATGACGTCCACTTTTCAGCGTGCCTCTTTGTGCTAACATTGTTACTTCTCTCTGACCTCCTGCTGTAAAAAAGTGTATCTAATCAAGAACTGCACAGAAGCAGGATTTTATACTTCACACATGTTTCCATTTTAACGCTATTTTATATTTTTGTGTCTCATTATGGAGAAAAATCTAAAACTCTTTATTGAATTATTTGTCATTGTTGTCATTCCATCCATTCGTCAGTTTTCTTCCACACAAAGTACACAAATTTTACGTATATTTTCCAGCATTTTTGACCCATCATAACTTCATACATACAGGAGATAGCCACATGACATTTGGCTAGATGAAAAATCGATTTAAGCTCCGTTAAACTGACAACAAAAACCATTTAACGCACATATGTTTTCTTAGTACTATTTTGTTTAAGTATAACTAACTTTGAAGCTAAATATCATGTATTATGTCCAGTGTTGGTCAAGTTACTTGAAAAAAGTAATCAGTAACTAATTACCGATTACTCCCCCCAAAAAGTAATCCCGTTACTTTACTGATTACTTATTTTCAAAAGTAATTAATTACTTAGTTACTTAGTTAAGTTTTAAAAACACGATTTACAACCTGAATAGGTAATAAAGTGATAGATCTTTCAGCCCAATTCTACTTTTTCTGCTTAATCCATCATATAAAATGTAATCAAATGGAAAAGTCTCTTTTTAAAACTTGTTTTATTAGTTTTAATCTTTTAACTTTATGCATCAAGCAAAAATTTAATTATATGCAACATTCTCTGACTGGAAGAAATTAGTTTAACATTTAAACCTATTTTCTGCACATTCCAGCACATAATATATATATATATTTTTGTGTGTTTACACTCAGTCTTTCAAATAGATGCAAGTAAAACACAGCAGAAAATAAATAAAGTCAAAGACTCAGCGGTCCTGTTGCTCTATTTTCACCTGTAAAGCAGGAGTTGGGTAGGCGGAGGTTTACCCTGGTGCAGGTGTGCAGCAGCGGTCAGTGGAAGGATACGGCAGTTTCTCTGAGTTTCCCATTACTTTGTAGCTACTCGGTGCTTGCTCGGAAGTTTAGGGGTTTTTTCGCTTTAAAAATAAGTTTTCTTCCCACGCACAACGGACACTAATGTTTTTGTCACTTTTTATGGAATCAAACTCAAAGTAAGGTCAGTACTTCCACGCTTTAAACGCTGCACGCTCATACTCTCTCCCACACTCGATATATGATCATTGTTGATCTGCACACAGCTGTTGTCACCTAACGTCGCACTCGCTTACGTCACTGTCGTGAGACATTCTTGCAAAAAAAATCACGGTTTTAGTAACGCAGTAACGCAGCGTTCCTACGGGAAAGTAACGGTAATCTAATTACCGTTTTTGCAATAGTAATCCCTTACTTTACTCGTTACTTGAAAAAAGTAATCAGATTACAGTAACGCGTTACAAGTAACGCGTTACTGCCCATCTCTGATTATGTCATAATCTCAAAAGCAAACCCCCATCGATTTAAAGTAGAGTAACAGAAACAAGGAATGGTATGAATGTTATATCGAGTTTACCTATTGTTATTTTTGTTGTTGTTGTTGTTGTGTGTTTGTTTTGTTTTTTTGATTGACTGGTAAAAACTTGGAAAAGTGCAGTTTGTGTAAACTCTCAAGAGTCATGCAGTACAACCATGTGGGACAGATGGTTGGTCAAAAAAAGTAAAAGCATGTGAAAGGTCTATTTTTCACTTCCGTTTTGATAACAGGATCTTCTTGCTCTGACTCCATCTGTTCATGCCTTCATTAAATATACTGAAGTTGCTGTAAATTAAATTAAATTAAAAAAAAAAAAAAACAGCTTATTCTGAGGGCGTCAGGTGGGAGGCACTGACATTTTTTTAATGAAATAACCAACCAAAAAAACAGGTTCCTCCAACCTTCTCAAACCAAGATTCAGACAAGAATCTGTTTCTTCCATCCAACATTCTCTTTTATTGATGCTTATTAGGGGTGCTGGAGCCTATCTCAGCTACCACAGGGCGAGAGGTGGGGTACACCCTGGACTAGCTGCCAGTCTGATGCAGGGCTAACCTCTTTCTTATTTCATAAAAAATTGAGAGATAAGTCCAAATAATGCTGCTTACACATTTGTACGGGAGGACTTTATTTTTCCTTCTTTCCTATCACATTAATCATCTTGCTGCTCCTCTGTTTTATCCTCTGATGCATGGGAGTTAGAAACTGCTACATCTATAAATTAAAAAAAAAAAGAAGCAAAAAAAAGCAGCAAAGTGCTGAATAAGGGAAGATGCATCAATATTAACAATCTCATAATGGATTCGTCACAGTTTATTTCTCTGCAGATTCAGTGCTTTCAGTGCATTTCGTTGTTTTGTTTTTTTTCTCTTAAATGTTAAAGAGCTTCATGTTCAATCAAGTAAATTTACACTGTAATCATCCATACACCCGAGTACAAGATCTACTTCTTTGACCACTGATGACCTCCATCCCAAGGGAGAGAAGGACTGCACCATTATTTTTCATCGATCAGCTGCACAAATGAGGAGCAATCGAGAGACACCTGATAATGAATCACAAAGGCAAGGAAAAGTACGCGTCTGTTTAAGGTTAAAAAGGTTGTATGCTTCGAGTACATATAATACTTGAACTTGCATTTCTATGTAGTCTTTTCCACCATAGACGTATGCATGTGTAACGTTAAGGGTCCCTTGCGTTTTGCTGGTGTGCAGAAGTCACAGAAGGTGCTCAGCAGTGTGCCTGCACATAAGGCTGGTATTTTGAATCCTGACCATCCACCCACACAGTCACACTCGCCAAAGAAAACAGAGTTCACCAGCGACTACACCTTTCTAAAAGACTAGTCATCTCTAGCCTTTCATATCGCCATGGAAACACAGAGCTGGTCCACTTGATTGGCAGCGGATTAACACTGAGGGCAAGAACATTTTCACATTGGTAAAGAGCAAGATGAAGCTTATTTAACGTGAACAAAGTATTTCATATAGACAAACTGAATTAGAATAAACAGATAGATTTCTGACACGTGTTCATGATATTTCTTTGTTTTCATTCCCCTCGTTGAGGTTTTCATATATGAGCAGTCATGCTGATCCAGCTCAAGAGGCTCTTTCTGCCAAATGTGGAGGTGTCAACAATGAAAAAGAAAAAAACACTGTTATAAAAGTCCTTGATCATAATCAGATTTTGGTAAAAGTACAAAAATATAGTCAGTAAAATGTGGAGATCTGGCTGTCTTCAAAGGGTCATAGTTGATCAAAGGGGTTTTCAGATGACTCATGTGGTAGGAAAGAATGAATATCAAGCAACCGCTTTTCTTTCTTTTTAAAAAATTCTCTAATCTTTTGCTTGAAACTCAAGTAGTTATTTAATATAGCTTAGAAAAGATTTTCGAAAAACATCTTTTGAGAGAAATTGAATCTCTATTTGAACTTAGAGCGCAATGAGATGTACTAGGATACTGCTGATTTTAAGTGGTCACATGAAAGTTTGGGAACCACTGGTTTACTATTTAATAATGCATTATTTCTGATTTGTTTACATCACAGTCCAGTTAAATTATTCAGTGTACCACTCCAAAAATACGTTTAAGGGTGCAGTAAAGTAAATCATAATGTTAAGTGTGATTTGATGCTTCAGCTTAAAGCGCTAAGGTACCTCTGCAACTCTGGGACTTAGGTAAATGTAGGCTATAACAGTTATTGTCCTACACAGCATAACATGAATTCAACGCACCCCTTTAGATTAGATGTTCAGCTTACTCATTTTATGTCATGGGCCACATACAGCCCACTTTAATCTAATGTGGGATGCACTGATGAAACTTCAATTTCTGTCAGTGTAAAATATTTAACTGCACATGTAATGAGATATCTTAATACAACATAAAATAAGAGCAATTTCAACTTTGTGTCTTAGTTTTTCTACATGGTAAAGAAATGCTGCTGTAGTATATGTCCACATGACTCTTTAGGCTTAGATTGTAAGAAGTGATGTATGAAATTACAGAAATCTGTAACTGAATTACTTTGGTGTATTGTGAATGTTGACAAGGGAGGTTTGTATGGGTCCGAAAAGCTGTAAAACCTGTTAAAATACAGTTCAAAATTCTAAAACTTTATGCTCTCTTTCACATTTTGCAAAACCATCCAGCGGCCGGATTGAGGTCTTTGCGGCCGATTCTCGCCCCCGAGCCTTATGCTTGACACCCCTGGTTTGAGCAACTGTGTTGTTTAACACATTAAGTAACACTTGTTACAGGACTGCTGGGCTCCTTGTCTCAGTTCCCAGATTATCCCTGGCTTCAGCTCCCAGCTTTAATGCCTAACCGAGTATTTGTGGCCTAAGGTAAGTGTTTTTGCTCAAGCATATTGCACAATGATGGGTTAGCAAAGCTAGTTGGATAACTGTGAGGTTAATAAATTAATTTCAAAAACACAACACCTCGAGTTCACAATAAAGACAAAACACTTGTCAAAATAAAATAAAGTTACTTTTATTTAATGTTTGTTTTTGCTCCAAGTGAACTGAGATGAATCAGTAAGCCCAATAAAATCTATCTTGCTGTCTAGCTAGCTATGAATGTAATATGAGTCTCTTACTGTAACCAATATTTCACGAGCTCCAAAAATATTGTCTCCATGTACTTAATGGCTTTTGTGATCCGAGTGTTTTATTGGCTTTTGAAATTTAGGGCTTGGTGTTTGATTTCTATCCTTTCTTCGGGGTTTTTGGTTTCTTGTTGTTTCTTGTGAAAGTTTGGTTTCATGATTTTTCTCTAGAGTTCTATTCAGAGCCACTGTGTTTATTCTCTGTTATTAGCTTATCTGTTCCCTCTATGTGGTCCTTTAGTGTAATTCATTCTGTTAAGTTCTAGTCTCTGAGTTCCTCTAGTTCCATTATTTTGGTACTCCTGTGTTCTGCATGTGTTTTTATTTCCCCTGTGCATTATTCTAATTAGTTTCACCTGTTCCACAGCAGTGACTCATTCCCCTGGTTAGCCCGGGTTTTGTGTGTACAGCTGTTTCTGTGTCTATATGTAGTCCTGTCATTGCTTTGTCTCTTTGGTCACTTGTGCGATTCTCTCTGTGTCCTTGAGGATTTTCTGTGTCTTTGCTTTTTGGACTTAATCTTTTCCTTTGTGGATCAGTTTTTGTTTAATCCTGCTTGTCTCCTGAGTCTTCAATTGGGACCTTATCATGCAAATCCTGACAAGCACAAGACTTAGTATTTTGCTACTGTTTATAGTTTTTGTGATTTATTTATTTAGCCGAATGTTTCCCTAAAAGTTTTCTTCCCTAAATTATTCAACCCTTGATTTGCACTGTAGAGTGACAGTGTGTGCCACCTTAAAGACATAATTATCTGTGGTCTTTCACACAATTCGGTTGATGAAAATTATTTTTTTGTTAAATTTTAAGGGATTTGAATTATTTGCACAACCACAGTTGGGACTCAAGGTGCCCTGCATAGCTTTACTCTATTTCAGAGAAAGCCTTTTTAATTAAGCTCATAGGAGTTGATATCAGAATCTCTGAGGATAATTGGCATCGATGTCTTGTGTTACGAATTGTGGAAGGTGTTTCAGCAACAATATCTGGTGTCCCAGGTGTGTCCCCCTAGGCTTTTATCCCTGCGTGTCAGATGTCTTCCAGTCCAGAGCTTTTCCTCTTCTTCTAAAGCAGATTGCTGCTTTGCTCAATCTGTAAGTCATGAGCAATTTCCCATAGTGACTTGATGGCTTTTCAGAAGGGCTATTCAAAAACCCTGATTCTCTTCGGGAGCCTTGTTGTTAATGTGGCCAAAAATGCTCTGCATTCCACATCTACTGTACAGGGAACACCTCGGTACACCAGCCACGTTTTTCTGCCTTGCCTTGGTCTGTCTATTTTAGCCTTTTGTGTTTGTATGCTTCCCCCACTGCATCCTCCCATGGTGCCACTTCTGCAAGGTTGACCACAAGATCAGGATCTGAGTAATAGTTAAATAACAATAACATAAAGCCCACTGCAAATGCCAATAGATTATAAATTGCAATTAACCAGGTGTGTGAAAATAATTAAAAAGGCCAAATATGTTTTGCAAATCCATACTGATGTTTTGTTTTGTTTTTCTGGGCAAAAATATCTCAAAAATGAGTCTTTTCATAGTAAAGGTTGATCTCTGGCCTTTGTTGGCATTTTTGCACAGCAGAAATCACACAACCATCAAGCAAGGAGTTATAAAAAGCACAGTGAGATTGAAAAGGTCAGTATGAAACATACATTAAAATCCACCCATTTTCTTCCAGGCATATCCCTAACAGGTCGCCGGTTTATCACGGGGCTAATACAGAGAGGCAGACAACCATTCACTGACAGCCAATTTAGAATCACCAGTGAACCTCCCATGCACATCTTTGGACCGTGCGAGGAAAACGAAGGACCTGGAGAGTATGCAAACTTCACACAGACTTTGCTCTTGGATCTTCTTGCTATGAGGTAACTCTGCTAACCAGAAGTTCACCATGCAGCATTACACTCACACTGAGTTACTTAACAGGCCACTGTCAGTTGGGACAAATTGGTTTTTAAATCAGTTTCTTCTGCATGTTGGCATATTATGTCTCTGACTAGACGATCTTGATGAATATATAAAATGTTGCCCAGATCTAAACCAAATTTTAATGAGCTTTTTCCTTGGTCATGCTCGACCTTTCTGCCAAGTGTCATAAATTTGACCTGATAGTTTTTGGATATTCTTGCTGACAAACTAAAGAGAGATGAAAGGCAGTGATCACTTACAGTGTGGTATGCGATGTTTCTTAGTGGAATGATCTGTGTTCTCAGGCTCTGTGTCCAGTGCAAGATTTTGGCAGGGATTTATTATCGTTCTTTGTGACTTGCCTCACTAAATGTGGCTCATTTTCTCCAGCGGGCATTGTTCTTTATTGTTCCCTCAGGAAGAGTCTTTTAGCACCAGTAGCACTGCTGGATTTGTGCAATGTTTAAAATGGTTTAATGATAAATGCTTATTGTAGAATTGGTTCACTATGTACTGGAGGTTCATGGCAGATGAAGAAAAGTGATATTCATTGCTGCAGACATTAATCTCTAGACCTTACCTCTTACCTGTTATCCTTGGACCTCGAGGTTCCAACTTTCTGCTCTAATAGCTCTGAATGTATAGTGCCTTTGGGTATTGCTTTGAAGGTTGCAATGAGGCATATGTAGGTTTCTGCATTAGTACACATACTGTAAATGCAAATGAAGCGTTTACATGATTGCAGTGACATGTTTTTGTCTTTCTTGTACAGTAAGAAAACTTGTGTTCACTGCCTTCTAAGGTTGTCTTATATTTCTGCATCCAAGTCACGCTGTCATTGACATTCCTCCCCAGCCCCTCCTCTAATAACCTCAGATGGCCAGTTTCCACTGAAGCGAGGGCAGATCTATTGTGCCACAGAATGTGCTGAAGGGTTTCTGGGTCGATGAGCTCGCACAGCTGAGATGGAGAGAAGGAAAGAGGACAGCCAGGACAAACTGGGTTTCCTTAAACTCCTTCGGGACAACTGACAATTTCTTCTAAGAACATGAGTGTGAAACTTGGAAAATGAAAATGCGCATCATTTTTAGACTAAGTGCCTTGATAATTCTTTCTACAATATGGTCAGCTGCAGAGCCAACACTAAAACCGCAGCTGTCGCTTTATTAGAAAACAGTGGCACAGGGTGGTCATTGTCTCCTCGGAGCTACTTGCTCAGCAAGTTCCATCTCTGCATATGAACAGCTTCCTGCTCAGTGAAATATACAAGCCCTGAGGCAAAACACCAGCTTGACCCAATCTTTAGCATTATTTTTCTTAAATGTAGTAGACAGAAAGTTATTATGCATAGTTATTATGCACATGACAGCAATTATCTCATTATGTCAAGTGCAGTATCTTTTTGCTCAATTAGACCTATTGAAAAATATAGTCACACAGCAAAACACTGATGTTTCCACCTGAAAACTACCACTAACGAAATAAAAGAGTGATTTTATATGAAAATTTAAAAAAAGATCCTGGAAGCATTCCTACTGCACTCCCTGCATTACATCTACATTACCTACAATATGAGACATGCGGCTTTTTAATTCCACTTGTTAAATTGCAGCCATGCACCACGGTTGCAATTGCACATTTGCTGTTAGAAGGCCTTGATATGAAATGGTCTCTGAAGAAATTGTGCCTGTATGGCTAGCTTTGCAAGTATTGGTATGAACGCTTTGATCGGCTGATAAAGAGGAGCAGCCACAATCCTGTGTGAAAAGCCAATCCCTAATCTGACCGTCCTTCACAGGTTCTAACACCTGCGGTCCATGATGCTGTAGAACACATTACAGAGCTGAGTTAATTTCTCATATTTGTTGACTCTCAAACTCTGACAGCCTGCTGCTGACTAAATTAAACAGGGTTGCCTTCCTCCTGTACAGAGATTTGCAGATGTGGGTGTGAAAGAGAGGCAGTGCTCTGCAGGAAAGCAGAAAAAAAGTCATCATCAAAGCAGTTTTTGGAATATATTGTACCAGAATATTTATTTATAATTGTTTTTTAAAACATGACAGCATTTTGTGTTGCTGCATTTTGAGTTTGCTGGTGGAAGGGTGAAGCGGAAGGTAGATTTCATTCTGGCGCATTAATCTGTTTATATTGCTGTATTTGGATCACCTATTCTGAAGAGGAAAACATGACACTGAGAATATTGTACATATTAATTTTATTTTTAAAATGTTATATTTTTGTAACTGCTGTGGTTATAGCTACATTTAAGTTTGGAATTCGCTTAGTTTAAGTTCATAGTTATTCTGTAGGGTTCATGATGATGGCAGTACTTAAAGGCCTCTGATAGGCTTAAAACTAGGCTAGGACCGGTTTGGTTCCTGAATTATTTTTGTGAAAAAAAAAGCTTCTCTAAGTGGAATAATAGGTCAATAAAAATAAATATCTGTCTGAGGTGAAAACTAAGTTTCATTTAAGCTGATCAGCAAAGAATCCCTAAAACCCCAAAATTCAGACTGCTCTAAATGCTCAGTTTCAAGCTATTTTTTTCCCCATGTCAGTGAAAGCAGGTGTCTTTGGCAGCACTAGCTGTGAACAGAAGAGCCCCACCCGCCAGCTGTCTACGTCTATTTGCAAGGTGCAGCTAATCAGAAGAAAACAACTTTAAAGACAAGGTAAAGGAGCTTAAAGCTGCTTGTTTCAGACGGTTCCTGTGCTTTCTAGTCGGCTGCACAAATTCCCAGTACAAGATGAACGAAGATTATTTTGAAATGTTTATCATGCAGAAGCTGAACTAGTAGTGAAAAATAAAAATGGAGTTGGAAACGAGCCAAACACTTCTGCTCTCCTTCTCCTAGTAACCCTAGTTCTCCTTTAATATTCCACCAACAAATTTCACAGTGAGTTTGAGGTCCTTCCATACGGCCTTCTCATGTTGAATATTTATAGATCGATATCTTGCTTCAGATATAAAGTAGGAAATCAAATATCTGTACAAAATCTTCTTTAAAGGATCGCCTGTCGCTAGTCATGTCAAGTTGGAAGTTAAATCTTGCGAAGTGGCTCTATAAAGCTAAAAGTAGATAATTAAAAATGTTCTGTGCTGGATTTAGTGTCTACTGGGGAACATAATTCTTACCATCTGCACCGTTATCGACAGCATGACTGCCGAAAACAGCATTTACTTTTTCCCCTTCCCATGTTTTACTTCTCTGAAGAACATTTTATATTATATTTATATATCTTAAAACACACACACACACACACACACAATGGAAGTGTTATGATGACATTTTGATCACTGAAAATAAAACATTTTTCTGTCAGTAAGCTCTTAAACACTTGCACTGTAAAAAGTCTCACCTAAGAAAACACACACACTAACACACACAGAAACATACAAAACCTGATAAATATTCACTGTGACAGGGTTAGGCTTCTAGCTGAGGTGGACAGGCTACACAAGGCAGGCTGATGTATCCCTTCTCTGAGCCTGTAAACCAGCTGGACATGACGGACGTTCCAGTGTGCTGTGTAAGTCATGAGCAGGCTGATCATATATTATTCATCACTCTCATCATGAAGAGGCCCTCCATCCTCTTTTATCTCTCCATCTCCTGGCATTTTACTTTCTCTCCGTCTCTCTTTCCCCCGCTCTTAACTTCTTAATTCATCAGCACCCATTAGGTACTACAGCAGAGGCTGCTTCACTCTGCCTGACAGCAGTATTCTGGATTTCAATCATCCATGGCTTATACAATATTTGTCCCCGATTTCACACCCTATGCCTTCTTCTCTCAGCTACTTTTAACTCATTTTGTCCTCCATCAGGAACACACAAGATTCATTTCAGTGTGGATTTGTCCCCCCCCCCCACATTCAAGGGTGCTCTTAAATAGCTGAGATAATGTTGGACTTGGGTGATACTTATCAGGACTAAAAATAGTAATAATTTATACAAACATCCAGCAGGGAAGAGCGATGCTGAGGTTGCCCTCCTGTGGCGTCCTTTTCGTCATTCTCACCTGCCGCCGAGCTCCGGTTGTCATAGCAATCCCACTATAACCTCCCCTCTGGCCTTACACAGCTTTATCATTAGCTGATGTTGTCAAAAGGATATTTCAAGTGTTCACTCTCTCTCTGTCTCTCTCACCTCCACTGTTTCTTTTTCTTTTATTTTCACCCACCTCAGTCCCTCCCCACCTTTCCTGGTACAATAGATGCTTCAAGCACTTCTACACCCCCCCCCCCACCCCTCCTGCTGGCTAAGCTCAGGAGCCCCATGCAGGACCATCTCCCTGGACTCCCCTTTATTACGATATCATGAGATACGCCTTAGACATGTAGCAATGCAGCGTGCCGCCTGTGTCTTTAAGAGGAGAGCGAGAGTATAATGTGTATTCAGTAGGAAATAAGGCATGGAGAGAGGAAGTGAGAGAGAGTGGGTGAGGGAGTGTGAATTTATCATGGGCAAAATTTGTGCTTCACTCCTAGCTGTGTGCTGAGCATCCCTGCACCGGCATGCACAGTCTCCCAAAGCTGCTGAAGATTACGCCCATCTCTTCCCTCTCTCTCCCTCACGCAAACACACCCAGGCGCTCCCACCCAGCCTCTCCCTCACACACTCGCATACACACACACACGTGCTCGCAATCACACACGCGCAGTGCTGTCAGGAGCACCGCTGCTGGACCAAAGCCATCTCGCCAAGGAGGTTCCAGTGGAGGGAAGAGAAAGCCAGAGTGAGACAAAGGGAAGGAGGACGGTAGAAGGCGAGGAGCGAATAGGAGCGCGGGGACCGGCACAAGGAAGGAGAGACCCAGCGATTTGTGAAGAACAGAAAGCGAAGAACAGGAGGAGGGGAGGAGGAGAGAGGAAAAAAGAGGAGGGGGAACAGGAAACGCGATCACTTTCAGCTGCAGCGGTCCGTGTCGCAGCATGGGCAATGCACCATCCCAAGGCATGTCAACCCTAATTCTATGCATACTTGTGTGGCAGGTATTTTTTGATTCTGTATGTTGTGCTACCCAACCAGCTGGCTGTCCTCCTGTCACACTCTGTGAAAGCAGGGATGGGGGGTTGGGCTGAGGGCTTGTGGAGAGCGGCGCTGCTTGAGGAGAGTGATGCCGTGAGGTAGCATCAGTTAATGGGCAGTAGGTCAGGAGTGAGGTGCCCCGGGAAAAGGCTTGAGGTGGGAGGCTGTTGAATGTGGATAGGGTGCTGGAAATACAGGGTGGTGGCACCATGTGTGAGCGCAAGATATGGGAGGGGACCGGTGTAGAGCAGAAGTACCATTAGTGAAGCAGGTGGTGCTGGTGGGTGTGAGTCTGTGTATGTGTATGTGCACATAAGAGAGAGAGAAGGACTCGAGAGATGTTTGTGTGTAGTTGATTGGAAAGTGTGATTGCGTTGGTGTGTTGGTTGCAGCTGTTGCTGTCAGCCACATGGACAACCTCTGGGAAGTGAAGCACTCCAAAGTGTAGGGGTGTGTGCATGCTGGTGGGTGTGTGTGTGTTTGAAAGATGATGAAATGCATAAAAAAACAAAGATAAAAAAGACAAATTAGAAAAAACGGTGAATGTAATGATAGCTTAATGAAGGGACTAGGCAGCTCTGCTATCAGTGAATGGGGGATGGTATTGTAAACGGATGATCGGGTGGGTCAGCTCCTCTTGCTATTTCCTTCAGCCCCTTATCGTTCTTTTTTTCGTTATTTCTTCTTCTTTTTTTGCATTATTGAAAAAGCAATCGTTGAAAATGATTTTAAAGTCTTCTTTTGAGAACCAGGCAAATGTATCTACAGTTTGCACCAGATTTCCTCAAGCAAAATACAGTGCGCCTTATTTGTTTGCAGATTTTACACCCCCAAATAAACGAGGTAAAAATACATGATAAAGAGAGAGTATAAAAAGGGTGTGGGATTAAAGTAGGAAGAATGTACTTGAGGCATGTTGAAACACTCCTGGGATGGCAAGGCTGTCTGACAGGCAGCAGAAGATCCACTCTTAAGATCCAAAGACAGAAAGAAAGGACAGGATAAATGCTCACTTCTCAGAGAGATGGGCAACATGACACAGCTCCGGGACTTCATCCACATTCATTTCCCTTTCTAAGTCCTCATTCTCCCTCACTTTTTCTCCCTCCTTTCTTTCTCCCCTCCTCTTCATCCTCACTTGCCTCTCACCAAGGGACAGTCTGGTAGCTAGTGGTGAGAAGAGCAGGGAGACAAGTGACAGAAGATATGAAAGACGGGGAGAGAATGAAAGGAAACTCAAAAGAAAAGACAAAAAAGGGGTTTGCTCGTAGGTGGACAGGTAAGTCTTGCTTGGGCAGAGGCAACATAATTCTTTTTAAAAGTGCTGAGTACTTTTAATCGGTCATTAGTTGCAGTGATTGTGAGAGCTCAACAGTGGAATAGTAAACCAACTTGTTGGCTTGTGAGCTTATTCTGTGTTTGGTGTTGAATACTGATACCTTTAGCTTGTCTGTTTTTACTTTTTGCTTACAGATGACCTTTGAATAGTTTCATTTTTTCAGGTTGAATTCTTTGTAAGACACGTTCATCTGGCTCTTCAGATGGAGGGAAATAAGTTTGCAGCTTAGGTGAAGGCAGAGGCAAGGTACAATGGCATACGACCTTTTGCACTGGCCAGAGGTCTGTGTGTGTATATTGGATTTTTGTGCTTTATCGCTATAAAGCTTGGCCTTGGAGCTCTGTATAGTCAGTGTCTGTCTTGGAGAGATGTATCAGGCTGAATACAAACCCCTGGGTGTATTACTTCTAAAAGCAGACATTACATTTGACTGAATGTTTGCGCTATTAGGGTTTTTTTAATTTTTTTACACCATCAGCAATTTTGGATAATTTGCTGAAACAAAAGATCTCCAATCACTTACATTACACCTGCAGTATTCAGGATTGTCATTACTGCTGGTGGTAATTAACAGCACTATTTTATTAAAAAGCTGGCAAGACCGAATCAATTCAAGACATTCAAGTCACCAGCTGGAAAACAATTTCCTAAACCAGGCTTAACTTTCCCAACTCAACCAGTGAAGAAGTATGGCTCTTACACTTGGTAGTCACACTTCCTGTAACTGTAAATGGAAACATCTTCATAAGCCTATTTCAGAGTTTTTCCAGCTCACAAGGCTAAACCATAAAGAATAGATTAGCAGAGTCGAGCGTTAAGCCAGTGTTAGCCTGCCGGAGAGCTAACACTTATCGTAATGTTGCCATTGTACAGAGACTGTAGATCCCGGTAGCTTTTTATCTCCATGCTACCCTGGTATGTTCAGCTGAGGGTTATGTCAACATGCATGCCTGTCTGTCTTATGATCCTCTGTAAGAGAGGCAAAGCCAGAGCAGGGCCCGCAGTGCCTGAGATGCTGTTTTACTGCTGAAGTAATTCTATAGTTCATCAAAAGAGACACAAGTAACCTGCTGACTGGATGTTACATGTTGTGATTTGCTAGGCATAAATTCAGGCCAGTTCTCTTCGGAACAGTAACGGGTTAGGTGTGAGGTAGTGTGATGACCTCTTTGGCCACATTAGCCCGGTGGATTTTCTTTGATATATAGAGGCTTTGTCTTGACATTGGTGCAGACACGTTGGCGCCATTACGACATACTCTGGGCGTCGAGGTAGATAAACTGCAGGAGGATTTATCTGAAAGGATAAACCTGTAAAAAGACAGTAAATTTATGTCATGCATTGACATGAAACTGCTTTTAACGACAGCTAGGAAAATTCAGGCCAGTTCCAGTTCCAGTAAAGATTTGCATTTGATGGAACAGGTTTTGTTTTGGAACAAGTCACCGAGCTGCTCTGTTTACCATTTTTTCATTTCAATACTGAAAGCAAAGACAGGTGGACTGTACGAGGTCATGTCATTATGCACCTGCCAGATATTTATCTTGCATGCAAGGGCACAATCTACATTGAACCACATTATATCCTGGCCCCTGTTAAATTCTATTTGAGCACGGATCAGATCACAAGTAGCACGATTTTTCTTTTTCTTTTACCAAAGCATTGTTCTAAGCTTTAAATGCCTGCCATTGACAGCAGCACAGTGTGGATGTCACTGTGTTAGTGTACTTGGGCACCTGCTTATTCCCTAGGTCTGTGCCACACAAAGCCCCATGATTCCTGCCTTGTGATTGGCTGACGATGATGCAATGTTTTATGGCAGAGGAGCTGCATGTTTGGAGGGGATTTCTGAAGTAATTGACCCTGCTGGGAATAGCGTAACCAGAGTTGTTCTGATGTTAACGCAAATGTGCTAAACAAAATATTTATATGATATACACACTCCCCACATTCTGGGGCACAACCTCGAGCTGATAAAATGGGTTGAGCACTTAATGATCGTGCAATGATAAAATCCCAGGCTTCTCTGCCCAAATCTGCAAGCTGTTTAGATTTGCTTCACGCCGTGTCCTCACCACATATGTGCACCCACATGCATATGTTCAAATATGTACTTTGGGATGGATGAAGGATGATGATGACACATGCAGCATTTCGTTTTTATATGTGGCAACTGATCGTGCTCAAGCGATGACATTTGTTCTCTAGTTGATCACTATATAAAGAGAAAAACAACAAAAAATCGTTCACATCGAATTTCGGAATCTTTGCTCAGGTTTCTCACCCTTGTCAAGAATTGCTTTAATGGGAAATGAAGTTGCAAGTCAGAGATCTTTGCGAATCTTTGTGCTGTTACTCCAGGGTGTCTGTTGTTGACGGTATATGATGAGTCTCTCACAGCTGCGGTGGTAAGCACACTAGTAAGCTCTCAAGGTCATTAATGATTCAAGGGTTTAAATATTACATGCATTTATCAAAGGTCCTTGTTTCCGTGCCACAACTGTGTGCGTGGTAGAGTTTGATATCTGTGCATGAGAATGGACACAATAAAACGGGGGTAATACTTATTGCTTTATTCAAGGGTAACTATAAGTATAAAAAAATCTGATTGTAGGTTCCTTTAATAATGAGCTTTTCAAGGAGAATTTTAACTAAAAGAAGAGAAGAAAGATGTTAAACATTTATTCTTGCTATGAAGTGTTGGATGTTTAGTTTTCTGAAAGCACACCAGTACAATAAATAAGTAATTAAAGCAGGTTAAACTTACCATGTGTGAATGAAATTCTCAGCAAATGGTAAACTCAAATACAACTCAATCAAAAAATTGTATTTCATTTATGATTTTAGTTTTTTAAACTGACGTCAGGTTTTAAAAAGTGAAGCTATTTAACCACCACCGCTGGGTGTGGAGTTAAATATGAAATGCTTGTTGCAAGTGATGTAACAGGTCCAAAATTAAAATTCATTTTCTTTCTTGTTGTGTTTTTTTCCTCTGTGTCATGAAGGTCTTTGTTTCTGCTGTCAGTCACATTAATTAAGCCATACTGCACCACAGAAATTCTTTGTCTCGTCTTGTCTTATATTAGAAATGATTTCTCAGAGACCTATGCAGTAGGATACAGCTTTTATGATGGGAACATAAGTCTGATCACATATTTTCTCAGCATGAAGACGGCGGTTGTCAATGACTTGCATTACCATTATAAGTCAAAGTAATGACTAGTACATGCCCATGCTATTGTTAGGCCTGGATGATTTCAGTTGCCATGTGATTACTAATCATGTATATTTCAGGTTTTGTGGATATAAATGTTATTAATGTGAAATAAAAATGATATGATGCTTTTATACATTTTTTGTAGGTGTATAAAGGCTAAAAACAGACCATTTTAGCCCATTTCTGAGTGGTTGCCAGGCAACATGGTGGCGTCATATTGCATGATCATCATGCATAATTCAGCATTTGTGTAAAGTGAAGTTTCACTGTTGTGAAAGAAAAACGAAACAACATTTTTAAGGTTTTATAGGTGCGTAGATGCTAACACAAAACCATTTTAGACTGTTACTAGGCAACATGATGATGTCATACAATACTGTCTATAGATTACAGACCGTATATAGCATGGATGTAGCTTCCATCGGTGTACCTAGCATCTGTTTTGTAAATCTTGGTCATACCATGTTTTGAAATTGAGGATTATCTGTGGTATACAGATAACTCTTTAGTTAACAGGTTGTCACACTTCATCAGCCAATGACGGTCTGGTTTCACAGTCAGAGCTGTTTTTTTTTATTTGTTTTTGTTTTGTTTTTACAACTAAGATAGCAATGCGTAACTTAACGCTTTTAAAATGGCACTTTGGAAACAACAGGGTTTCAAGCAACCAACCATGAACCAGGTTTGATTGCTTGACCTTGAAAAATCTTGGATGAGGAAAAAAAAACCCATAGATTTTGAGTTGTACTCTTTAAAAAACAAACAAACAAAAAAAACATACTCAAAGTGCATCTATTTGAAAATCTATATTAAACTTTCCACCACTTTCTTCTTACTTTAAAGCGAATACAGCTCTATAATTGTCCTCCAGCTGCTGTCAGTCGCAGGGTATAATCACCTCCTGTCAGCTGGTAAAGTCTGTACACTAATCAAGTTGAATGGTGCTACTCCTACTCAGCCTTCTCTCTAGCTGCAAATGTGCTTGCAGCTACTTTCTTGTAATTCCAAAAAGAGCAGAAACTGAGTAAAATTCCTCCACAGCAGCTTGTACAACATGATCCTGAAGCGATTGCACTGTGGGTCCAAGAGGGCAATATTTACTTCATTATTCTCGAGATCCCCCCTCCTCCCCCCGTCACAGAGCTCTAGTTGGTCCACAGTGATCTGTTGAAAAAGTTGTACTGCCCTAATGTGCCCTTAAAAGCTACAGCCTGTGAGTCATAAAAACAACTTGTCGTATATTAAGGTGTTCTGTAGTGAGACATAACAATATGGTCTCTAAATCAAAAGTAGCTTTCTGCTGACTCTTTTGGAGACAGAGTGGTACAGAGCTACTTTGTGCTGCGGCAGGAGAAAGCAGTGGTGTTGTGATGGCAGGGTAATGAGAATACAAGATCTTGGCATATTAGCAATGCAAGCAAAAAAAAAAGAGGGAGGTTTGTTGGCTATTTAACAATATATCGGTCGATTTAAAATGTGCAATCCTGGTAATTACAATACGTCTCAACAGCATTTGAAAGCAACATCTGTTTTCTGCAGCAGTGACAGTTGGTACTGTGGAGATCAATGTGTGAAAAAGTAGGAGATAATGAGGTAAATATTCAAATTTGTTAGGGGAGAAAAGGACTTGTTTTATGTCAGAACTCAGCTTTTTTGTTGCAATGATTAATAGTCACATTTTTTTGTTTTGGGATCTTCAGTTGTGCAGACATTAGATATAAAAGGTCACCAGTTCCATCACTGATGGTCAGATCTTATACTGAAATATTCACCCAATGTGAGGCTGCAGAGTTTCTCCCCTCATCTGACTCCCAGATTCACTCAGACTCTGGTGATCAGCACTTATGACTGACAGCAAAGCACACTAATCCTGCTGTCAGTCTTTTCAGTGTGGTAGTTACATCTTACTTATTTATTTTCACCCCATGCATTTTCACTGGATGAAGATATCAACTTATAACAGCTGTCTGTAGTGAACAGTTTAAAAAAAATGTTGCGTGTCTGCATGTAAATTTTGATTTTAGCTTTTAATCAGATAAGCTCTGATGTTTCAGATGCAATTTTTGTTTGATCTATGAAAACAAAATTCGAGCGTGAAATGACTGAGCAGAGAGGCTTTAACATTTCTGCTGGTGTTTTTCAATTTTTTACCTCCACCATGTTACAGCTATCATTTACAATTTAGCCTTTGATTTAAGACGTGTCTATCAGAGCCAGGTTTCTTTTTCGGTCCATTATTGGACAGAAAATGCAACTAGTGCAAGGTGTGTGAATCAAATTCTGTTAGCTTTATTGACAGCATCCGAGGTACTAATTCAGCTGTTACTGAGGTTGTAGGTTTAGTGGTGATATTGCACTGATCTCATTAATGAAATGAATATTTTTCCCCTGTAATTTTAATAAAACATCCCAAACACCTCCAAGTTATGCAACAGCACTGGAGACTGCTACATCAATTATATTCATATTTAATTTGACACTGAGTATATATACACCCATCTGCCACTTTGTTAAATACACCTGTTAAACTGCTCATTAATGGAAATATCTAATTAGTCTATGTCATGGCAGCCAGTGCATTTAGGCATGTAGACATGGTTAAGATGACCCACTGAAGTTCACACTAAAACCTGCACAGGCTGCTTAAAATTGGACAGTAGATTGGAAAAACATTGCCTGGTCTGATTAGTCTCCAATTTTTCTGTTTGGGTAGTTTCAGAATTGACCAAAAACATCATGAAAAGTTGATGCAGTCTGCCTTGCATCAATGGCTCAGGCTGCTGATGGTGGTTTAATTCTATGAGGGATATTTTCTTGGCACACTTTGAGCCCCTTAAAACCAACTGAGCGTCGTTTAAAGACCACAGCCTCCCTGAAAACATGACAATGAGTTCACTGTACTCAAATGTCCTCCACAGATCTCAGTCCAGTCAGCCACATTTGGGATGTAGTGGAACAGGAAACTCCCATCATGGATGTGCAGGAAAATCTGCAGCAACTGTGCGATGCTATCAATATAAACCAAAATGTCTGAGCAATGTATCCAGCACCCTGCTGAATCTGTGCCATGAAGAATTAAAGCAGTTCTGAAGGCAAAAGGGGGTTCAATTCTGTATCAGTGAGATATACCTAATAAATTGTAAATATTCTATTGTAAAAGTTTGGACTTGTTTACCTGTTTAAAATATTGCTTATCTGAATACTTTTTGTCTGAAAACAACAGCACAAACCTGATTTTGTTGTGTAGGTTTTTGCCATTTTTTCTCTTTAATGCAGCAACAAATAAACAAGAAACTACTGATAAGCTTTGTTTACCAGGAGGTTATTTCGTGCATGCATCTGCACCTTCTCATTTCTCCACACCTGCAAAAACCAAACGTCCTCTCTGCCTGTGGAACAAAGAGGTCTGATAACTGCACGAGCCTCACCTGGTGTTTTGCAGTCCCTGAAATAGCAGCATGCATATGCTCTGTTTTTAATATTCAGTGGAAAAATTGTGTCAGGTTTAAGTACATCTACTTCTCCCCTGCATGGGAGAGCAATAGCCTAAACTTATGAGATGCAGATCATATTGCACAAGGTTGTGTCTTGTTATGTAGACATATTTTTGTGGTCGTTATTAAACATTTATGACCAGGTGAATGCTTAAAAGGGCTCAAAGCGTTTTGAGCTGAATCACTTACGAATAAGTCAGCTCCTGAGTGTAGGGGTGAGACTGATCTAACTTACATTTCAGATACCTGTGGGCTAAAGATTCATTTCTGGAATCTGTGTTACTTCACAGAGTGCGCTGAACTGTGAAGCACGAGAAGACTAAATTATGGAAACTGCTAAACCCCAAAAACTTTCCCCTCAAAGAAAGCTAGGCAGTTAGAGGAAATGAACGTCGTGGTGTTAGCGAGGCGCTAGCAGAAGTGGTTATGGTGTTCTTTATTCTCAGACTATTTCCTCCTACGTGCACATCTGATTTTCCTTCTAAAGATGTTCAGGCAGGAATACAAAGCAGGGAGTGCAGGCTCTAGTGATTATGGGCAGATTATCCTTCTTCTGCTTATGACTGGATCCAAATATCCCTCATCTCATTATAGCCCTGGTCTCAATATACGGCTTCACTGTCCCCATGTTCAGACTAAATGTTGATTTATCAAACTGTAACGAGAGTTCGTTGGGGTATCACTTTGCGAACTGAACCATCAAATATGTCTGCATTGCCTTGGGGCTTGGCTGCGATTTTAGATTGCCATCGTGATTCTGCTCCAGTCAAAATTTAAACCTCCATCATATTTACTGTCAGTTGTGAACCAGTTTCTTAAGTCGCTCGTTCAGTTTAGTATAATTTGTGTGAGCCATGCTGCAGTTCTTCATGTGATTGTAAGTCTGTGCTGTCAGAAAGGCTGCGCTCTGCTGCAACTTTGTGGATCACTTTTCATTTCCTTCCTCATTTTCCCCACTAGGAGCTACCCTTCTCACAAGGAAACCAATTCCTGCGTTATCGCCCACTAATATACATGTAATGAGTTGTAACCGGCTGAGAAGCTGATACGGACTTGCATTATTGAGAAGTCCAGCCAAGCTTAAAAAATGGATTTTCTGTAACGGGGATCAGTGCAGTCACAAACATTGCATGTGAAATTCGCGGATGAGCCCAAACTCGCCGCCATAAACTATTAGAGCAGTGAGTTTGAAAAGGTCAGATGTGTTTTACCCTGAGACCGACCGGTATCCCTCTGGTTCTTCCAGCGCTTCTTCCTGTGTTTTGTGTCTCTTGATCGATTAACTGGGCAGCATCCATCTCCTCAGCTGGAGGTTTAAATTGGAAACCAGTGGGTTTCATATTGCAAATTTCACTGGCTTTTTCTGCAACGCAGTCTATAGTGTGCACTCTGCAGCTTAATATAAAAATGGCAGAAGAGATGTCTAGGATGTGCTGAGATTGTTTTGTTTTTTTTTTCAATATGAGGAGGAGAGATGTTTTATGAAGTGTTATGAGTGGTAACAGAGAGAGAGCGAGACTGAGAGTGGAAAATGGCTGCTTTTAATATGACTGCGTGTCATGAATGGTCAGTGATTGTGCGGAGGTTAGTTATTATTTCTGGTGGTACTGAGTCACTTATGGGTCATGATTTCCGAAGCCAGGAGTTGCCTTCTAATGTCCGACCTTGTTCAATAACAATAGGTCTGTTGAGGACTGCACACAGAGGTAATCGCCGCTGAATCCCGAGCTCAGCCTGTAACAAGGGTGTTTGAAGGTTGTCATGGTGTTCCTTCTTTTGACGCTTTTAACTGTTTATATGCAACTCGTTTGCAACTGCAAATGCATTTCGAAGGAAATGCAATGCCTGCTGCATTGCTCTTTCATTATCAACATAATGACTAAATGTTGTTAATTAACATTTTTGTTGTTTTATGTTTTGCCACTGGCAGTGCTTAGTTAACAGCAGGAAACTGGAATGGCCTGATTCAGAGTTCAGTGTCTTGGGACACAACATGTTTATTAAGATGCTACCAAAACCATAAGGGTTTTTTTTTTTTAACTAACGAGCTTTTGTTGCTTCAGTCAAATTGCAAGCAGTATTCCCAAGGTGTTAGACTCCTTGTCCACCTCTCTTAGTTTCCAGTGTAATTCACACATGTGGAATTTTATCCCCCAGTGAATGTATGATATGCTATATATTCATTTGATAACAGGTAATGAGCTGCAGCTTAATTTTCTCTCAGTAGGCTCTTCAAATTAATTGATATCCCTTTTCAGTATGAAGACTCGTCGTCTTCCACCCTGGAAGTCTGTACCAGAATCATCCCATATCTTTTACAAAAATTCTCAATTTTTTAAGGCTGCATAACATGACACGTTTCCTGAACAGACTGGCTCGTACTTCTATGACTAAAACTGGTGTAGGATTTGATGTGCTTAATTTCAGTTGCATCAAACCTGGCAGAGCTGCAAATGATAATTTTTAGAACAGCTTTGTTAATGTCAGTGTTTACTGACTCATTATTATAAGGCTGTTATTTACTTTGTAATTTACATTTATAATCAGGTGTAGGTAAAATGTTTTTTGCATTATTTTTTCCTGCTTTTTCCTTTACTGTAGCCTGGTAATGAGGATAGACATTTACTATATTTCATATTTCTCCCAGGTGTCTCATATACAGGAAGCCTGAGGTTGCTCATTTTAGTGTAGCTGCATCTGAATACATTTCAGCAAGTTATTTTTTTTCAGTCAAATAGAGAAAAAACAAACAAAAAAACAAAACAAAAAAAAGCTGAGGCTTATTAAGTGATGGGACAGCATGGAAATGTTGATTAGCTTTACATGTTTCGGGTCATAAACCAAATTATAAGATTATTTGCATTTTTACAAGCAGCTGCTGTTAGATGAAAAGGTAATGGGGCAGCAGTTATTATAATTTATCCTGAGGGAGTCATGATTGTTTGTGTTAGGTTTAATGGTAATCCAACCAGAAGTTGCTTTTAAACCACTAAAGCCTTTACTAAATATCGAGATGTTGAAAAGTTATATTTTCTCATCTGGTAATTGTCATTTCTTTACTAATTGTTTTCACTGGTTGGAGTATTTTAGTTTGGACCAAAACGTGCACCAGCTGTCGGACCGACAGACATAGTTACCTCTACAGTGAAAAATCATATATGTATGCAAGGAGTCCTGAAATTATTTAAAAATCAGTGCATGCATGCACCCAACTGTCAGAAAGATGACAAAAAAAGAGAAGCTCCTCCGTTCACCAAGCCCTGTGTCCCTGCCACAGTTACTAGGAAACAGGAGGCTCACAGAGCCGGCTGTTGAGGCTGTGGAGGTGCAGCGAAGCAGCAGACTGGCAGCAAGTGTTAACGTGATTATGAGAAGTGAAGCTCTGGGGTTAAATGCTGCACAAATTCCAAATTTTGTATACATTGAAAGATTACCGTGTCATCCAGTTTATTGGCGTTGCTTCAGTGACACCTGCACCCATTTTGCATTTTCTGTTTTGGCTGTTAGTTTCTTTCAGTGACAATCAATAGATTTTACTGAATAAACACATAGGCTCACGTATTATCTCTGCATCCTTTCAGAACCTTTTGCTTTGCTTCCTCTGAGTCCAAGATTTAATTCATGCTATCTCTGCTGTGATAAATGTGTCCACATTTCTAATGACCCTGCTTACCAGTTCTTTCACACTGATAAACAATGTATTAGGCTCATTGTGCATGCATGCTGGATCACCCACCCATAGATCAACCCGCTGATCTTCCAGTACGTGTTTGGAAACAGAGTGCAGCAGTCTTGAACTTATAATCTCTGCCGCTGTGTTGGCACGCATACAGGTGTATTACTGGTACAAATGTGTATTTGTGCATCTGCTTGTGTTTGTTTTGTTTTCGGTTTGGTTAATGTTCTTCAGCACTATTCATTCATTCTGCAGAGGTGGCTGTGATAGTGTGCTTCATACAGCCTGTTGGTTTGGCAGATGTGGGTTTTGTTAGCCAGGGAATTTGGAGCTTGTCATTTGTCTTGTATTGCAGCCTTCTGCCTTTTGGCATACTGGAGCGCCAAGAGGCCATCATGATAAAATATTAGCTCCACCTTCTAGATAACAGCAGGAATTCTGCACCACTGGCTGCAGAGAGAAGCTCCAGGGCTTTGCAGCAGAGCTCATCCAGTCCAGCCCACTTCCACCCACTGCCAAGCAGATGCTCTGGAGATGGTGGCGTATACACAGATGGGTTGCTGCCTGTCATTCAGACCGCTGTGATATTTGTTCATTGAGATGAAATGTCATTTCTAAAACCTGAACGAATGGTTCTTGCTCATTAGTCTCAGACACAAGTTATAGGGTTTATGAAAAGGTATGTTATGTAAGATGCTTATTAACCGCTTATTTTACACTTATTTTTCATATGATTGCTTGCCACTTATAATGCCCTTTCAGATTATGCAAGCAATGTCTCGGCATCAGTTCATTTTTATCAATATAAAGCGCTCTTTTCTTGCTCTCACAAGTAACATTGACACTTACCCTGAAACTGAGCTTCAAATATTCATACCTTCATCGAATTATTAATGCGTTGTGTGCTCTGGGGGGAGTTTTATTTTACTGGTTTCATTAAAAGACATTCTGTTTCTCAGCGATGGAAAATGCCAGAAAAAGGTTGTTGAAGACACTGTGGACTTTCCCTTATTGCTTTGTGTCTTCCCCGGTGTGGTTTTTGAAATTACACAACTGCTTGCTTTGTCTTTTTTCTCACCTTCTGCGATGTGTTGAGTGCGACTCGAGAACGGAGAAGCTACATTTGAAGGAAAGATCACAACCCTTGGATTCAATTTGGATCATTGCTGGAAGAAAAGATTAAATTGTGTTTATGATTGCATCAATACATAAAGTGCATCTGTGTATTTGTGTTAAACTGTATACTGTAAATGCACTGGTTTGCGCTGTTGCCTCACAGCAAGAAGGCTTTGGGTTTGCCGGGTGCGCCAAGAGGTCTCTCCCTCAGTCGAGACGTGCGTGTTAGGTTAATCGGTGAGCGTGCATTGGCTGTAGTTTAGGATGTGTTTATCCGTGAATGGCTGCCTCTCACCTAATGTAAGCGATTAAGGAAATGGGCAGATGAATGAATGGATATATACAAGAAAAAACAAAACAGTAATACTCACACTGCAAACACTGGCATGAAAACACATTTGCTAAAGTAGTGTTTTAAAGCGAATAGAGCCCTTGGCACACATTAAATGTGATGTGGTTAATAAATACTGATTCCTGGCTTCGTACATAATGACAACTCCGTTGTGGCTCACTGGGTTATCATTGACTGTCCTGTTGTTTGTTACAGTACAGTGCGTGTTGTAATGCAAACGTATAGATAATCAATGTCAAATATGGAGACGGAATGTCGAGGACACAAAGTTGTTGTGCTCCCGGAGTCGTGCATCATCTCCGAGCACCGTTGCTTCCTCACACGGAGAGAAGGAGAGAGAGGGAGAGGAGTATCTTTGAAGTTGATCCTCTCTGCATTAGTAGTCTGTTCTGGTTTGGTGTGTAAGCCTGTTAACCACAAACAGTTGTTGCACACAGCATGCAAATGGAGTTTTTGTTGGAAAGAGGTCTCACCTTGTGGAGGCAAACAAAGGGCTTATTGTTTGTGATTTGCATGTTTCTGTTACTGCACTGCCTTGTGGTATTGTTTACATAGAGTGTTGGTAATCAGCGTATCATTTATAATATTCAGGGGCTGCCACTAGAGCTGCAATGATTAGGTAATAATTTAATTAGTTTATTTTTAACAGCAAGCTAAGTGACAACTGTTTCTTTGATTATTTAATAAGCAAAAATCCCTAAAATTATGGAATTTAGTGTTTTAAAATGTACAAAAATTGATTTCTTTTTCATCTTCCGTGAATCTGTAGTAGAGTTAATGTCTTCTCAGTTGTCCAGCCAGTAGTTTTAGATCATCACTTTGTGAAAAATAAAAAATAAAAGAAGTAAAGGAGACAGAAAAGCAGCAAATCCTTAGTGGAGAAACTTGAATCGGTTCCTGTCAGTTTGTAATTGAGACATGCCTTTATTCACATATCAGTTTTCTGCAGATGAACTAATCAGATCATCTAACTAGTTCTTTTTAACACAGTTCCTTCACACTTTTCTACATTTTGAGCATTTTTGGTTGTGTGCATATTTTTTGTACGGACCCCTAACTGTGAACGAGAGTGTGTATGTGTGTCTTTGTAAGTCCCCCCTGATGCTGTTTGTGGTAATGACAGCCGGCTGTATGAATGATTCATAGCTGAATACTAATGAGACCTGCTGCAGATGTCTTGGAAAAGTCAAGCTGTGCCCTTTAGGTGTCACTCAGCGCTCTGGGATGCTGGTCACCTGCACGACTCGCTCTCACAACTTCATGAAAAATCGGAACCGATCCATCGAGTTCTTAATTTCCTGTTTGTTCCAGGCTTAATTTAACCTTTACAACTTTGCGTTGTTATGGTAATTTAAGACACTCGCACAATGAGAACATGATTGAAGGCAAAATGATGATCACACTGAAATAGATTGTTTCGCTCATGTGTTCTACAATAGATGGGAAAGAGCACAATGTGATCTAGCAGATGAAGGTCACGGGGAGGAAGCACATCAGAGTTGTGCAGTGGAGGGGAGGCTATAGGGAGCTGTCTAATAACAATAGGGAGCAGAGTTGGCCTTCAAAATGTGCCTCATCGCTCTCTTCTTCTCCTCATCTCCTCCTTTTTGTACTCTCTCCCTTCTTTTCTTGTTTCATCTTCACGGTCGAATATACCTGATGCAGCCTGAGCATAGCATGAGTCACTATTGATTTCTCTTCCCTCTGCTCTCTTGTTGGGTGTTTGACGCAGGAGTTCAGTGACACGCAGGGCTTTGTTGTGGCCCTTTGATCCTTTTCAACGTCCTCAGTCCATCCATCCTATCCATACATCACAAAAATGTCCTATTGTTTTCGCTGTCAGGATGCCCCATGAACACTATCTGTACTGGTAGCAGTCTGGAACCCCACAGCAGTGGTATGACTTTTCACTGGAGCAGCAGGACGCTCACAGCAGTCTTTTATAAGGTGAGAAAAATATCCCAGTGATTTATTTTAGAGCCCCTTAGAAATCCATGTATATTAAACAGTTTGAAAATTCAGACATAGAGTAATAGAGTTTAAAATGTCTGTCGATATAGTTACTTGAATTCAGAGTACCTATACGGTGTTATTCACTGCTCTGAGTTAGGATAAGTAAACATCACATTCTGAGCATTGCAAGACAATAGCATGTAGAGACATAAACAAACCCTAGATGGTCTGGTCTCCTATTCGTCCTGCGCTTCAGGATGCTTGCCAACAGCTTCAGCCACTGTTGTGTTTACGGTTTCATTTTTTGACACAGGGTCAGAATCATAGACTGTGCTCTCTAGGCAGAAATACTCTTTCCCATGTTGGATGGAGGGCAGACCCTGCTGCACACCATTAAGGTCCTGAGTTCAATTCCACTATCAGGCTGGGGTTTCTGTGTGGAGTTTGCATGTTCTCCCCGTGTTTGCGTGGGTTCTCCCCACAATCTCAGGCTTCCTCCCACAGTCGAAAGACATGCACTTAGTAGGGGTAGGTTAATTGATCAGTCCAAATTGCCCATAGGTGTGAATGCGGGAGTGAGTGTGAATGGTTGTCTGTCTTTTCATGTGACAGACTGCTGACCTGTCCAGACTGTACCCCGCCTCTCGCCCTATGACAGCTGGGATAAGCTCCAGGGCCCCCCACGACCCTGAAAAGCGGAAGCGGATGGATGATTCAAATTGTTGAGTTTAATTTTTTTAACTTTTCATAGTAGTTTTGGATGTCAGTGCAAGCGAGGGAGGCCAACATTAAGCTGGAAAACCAAAACAAAGCTCCCAGAGAGACAGGAGGAACTTTAGGAGTGGCCGAATCAGCAGTCAGGTTCAAAAAAGAGCAAAACAAAGATAACGAAAGTGGATAATGACAGCAATACTTCCATGGTTGAGAAAAACTTCACAACATCTCACCAAGTCAAGGACATTCTTGAGTAGGCATTCTTGTTAAAGACTAAAATTAAGAGACACTTTCATGGATGGAAATACGGAGGGCTTACAACAAAGTGCAAACAACTGTTTACACTCTTACATGAAGGTCAGATTCAACTTTGCTAGAAAAGTCTAAAAGAGCATGCAGTGGTCTGAAAAAAATCCTTGGACAGACAAAATCAAGATGAACTTGAGCAGGAAAGAGAAAAGTATAGAAGAGGAAAGAAACACATGAAAACTCATAAATCAAAGCATAATGCATTATCTTTTAAATGATATTAGCATTATAGCATTGACATGCATTGACATGTATGACTGTCAGTGAAACTAAGCCACTAGTGTTTATTGGTAGTGCGACTGCAGGGTGAATTGTGAAATACACTATGAGATTCATGTAAATGCTGCAAGCCTGATTAGACAGTACTTCAGTGCAAATGTATAATGACCCAAAGCATACTGCAAAAGCAACCTATGGGTTTTCAAGGTGAAGAAATTGGATATTCTTCAAGCCAAGTAATAGCCAAGTCAGTAACCTGATCTCAACACAGTATAGCCTGCTTTGAAACAGAATCCAGAGAGACTCATACACGAGCTGCAACTGAAAGTGCCTGTAGTGTAAAGGTTGGGCACAATATCTCAAGGGAGAAACCACAGCCCGTGGTGATGTTCATGGGTTCTAGATTTCAGGCACTCATTGACTGCAAATAGTTTTTATCCAAGTATTAAATACAATCCAAGAAAACCAAGAAAATTTCAGATTACCTAGGATTTTTCACAGTTTTCATGATGTTTAAACGCAATTAAGTTATTAATTGTACAGCTAATCTTAAGTTATTTAGACTGGCATTTTTGTATCTTTGTAATTTTGATGACTGAAAATGTTAGCCCTAAATCCTCCAGGTCAGATATTCACTTTTTTAGTTTTTTTTAGTAAACCATAGCTTCGATTATACTGATTAGTAACAACAACATGCTGTTGGCAATGGGGAGAAAGACAAGGTAGGAAGGGGGATTGGTCTGCACCAGTTCACACCAACAATCATCGCTGTATACTATAGGCTAAAATGCTCAAATAAAGGCTGTGACCAGTTGAGGGGATTAGGTGAAAGGGAAAAACAGTGGTCTGGTCGTAGGACATTTCTCCCTATATCCTGTTACTTTTCTGTTATCTTTGCTTAAATTAACATCACAGCCGTCAACCAACATAATGAATTCCATTCACTGCTCAATCCCTGTAGACCACTTAATTTGAAGGGACTAGTATCAGCCCCAATGCTTCTGTTTAAATCAGCCAAAGAGCCGTTAAGAGATATTGGGCTGTGACACCTGTAAATTCTTTCCACATAAATTACCGTCTCTGCAAGTTGAAGGGTTGGCTTTTTATCTCTCACCTCTTTACCCTGTGCGGTTACTGGCTCCACAAAATCTCCTATTTGGGATGGCTGTGCCTGGGTCTAGCTTTGCACCTGTGGCTCATTCCCAAAGTGTCGCATCTGTCATTATCATAATCATCATATTACTCTTTCTTCTCTGACACATAATCACTTTAATTGGACTGTAGCCATAAAACTGGTAATTTTGTGGTGGAGGGGACATGAGAGGAGCTTCTGGTAGAACTGAACTGAAAATCCTCTGTTTTCTCTTGTGGGTATATATAAAATAGGTTTAGGGGTTACATCTGTGTGTGTGTGTGTTTTAATATTATCTTTGGGATTGAGAGGGTCAATCGTCTCTCTTAAATTTGGTACGAGGCCTTTGGTGAATCCATTTTGTACACGTGCAGCGTAATATCAGATTTCACATCTTTTTGTATTTATCTTGATATGAGAGGAAAAGTAGGTTTCTGGTCACATTACAGCAACATCACTCTGCATTATCGATCTGCAGTCCTGCTTATTATAGAACAGACAACGGTGCACTATTGCTGTATCCAAGGCATTTACAGGAGGACTCTCGCTTCTTCTATGTGGTTTTTGTTTGTTGTTTAGTGATGTATTTGTATTTACATGTAGGTTGTTTTTAAATTGTTACTGTAAATGTATGATTTAGCATTCCTGAGTATCTTTCCCTTCATATTCTGAGATTGAGGGTTAGAACTGAAGTTATTCCAAGTGAATCACGTTTGCATTTACACATAAACATGTATGTTTTAAATTGGTGTTCAAAGTCTCAATAGATTTTAATATCCTGGAACATTTCCTGTCAACACAGAATTACGTAAATATAGATTGTTCCTGTCTAGAGTTTTGTTCATGTCTCATTCTTGTACAGTTTTACCTTTTTAGCACTCATGGTTTAATGTGCCCCGCTTTCTCTCCAAGAATTCATCTTTACATGAGCAGACATTTGGCTGTTCCCCGCACAAGTCTCTAGGCCTTTTGCTCTTAGATTATCAGATTAGAAACCAGCACATCACAAAAAAAGTGTCTATTTTTGTGCATGTGCATGCTGTGTGAATATCCTGAAACAAATCGCATTGTCACAGAAAGCAGCAGATATAATGCAGCAGATCTATCTACATGTTACAAGGTGTAGCTAGTATTTATCTTATAGCGCTTCCCCTCTGTGTGTGTGCGTGTCATTGCACATTACATCCTCTCCATGTGACACAACGCACATGTTGTCTGAACACTGCTGGGATAAATCTTTTTGAGTAAGAGGCTGTTAAGGGGAACATCTTTCTGCTGTTGCACATGCACAAACTTTGGACAGTGGCGGTGTGCATCTTTGCAGGGCGGAGCAATTCTGAGTGAGCAATTCTGGTAGCACCTTGTGCCGGCAGCACTGTCTCTGCAATCACGCTCCCATTGAGGGCAGCCTTTCATCTTGGGCCTTTCACAGAAACCTTTCAGACAGAGAAAGGCAGAGATGGAAAGAGGGTAGATCAAGGCAGAGAGAAAGTGCAGAGGAAAGGGGAAGTGCTTCTGCAGCCCCGAGCGCTTGTCTCCGATCCTGATTGTGAATAAGCATGTTGCTGACGAAGAGCACAGATGTTGAAAGACTGTATAGTAGTAAAAGAGAGCAAGAGGTGCTGTTAGTCCCTATTATGCACGTTCACTATGTTATCAGTCAGCTACCCTATTTAGGCCTTTGTCATACTCTAACTTCAGTGTCCTTTAAAGTCGTAATCATTGAGGCGTAATGTTACTGTGGGAGGGAAGTGGTGTTGTACACTTTGAATACAGAAGATTACATTAAAGTACAGTATAGTACTGTGATGCATCACTCAGTTGATCTTACAGGTTTTCCGCTGAGCTGAGTAAAGCTGAGCAGCTTTAGTGGATGGATAGAGGCTGTTTGCTGGCAGACCAGGGGGAGGGAATGTTTGGTGAGGACTACCAGGTGTTCACACCTGATGGGCAGGCAGTTGGCCAGGTGTTAGTGCTGGGACCCATGGATGCTGTTGGAGGAGGTAAGCGGGTTCAGCTTCAGAGATGAAATCCTCTCAGAAATTCAGCTCTTGCTTTTGAAAAGTTTTATTTATTTATTTTTTTGGATCTGTTGCACTGCTGCAGAAAGCCCTACCTGCGCCAAGGCTTAAACAGCCTGTGGGTTTGAACTTTGTACCACTTCATCAAGAGTACTCTGAAACTCAGGAAATCTAGGTGCATTTTTTTCTTTGGCCAAGAAACTTTCGTCTTTCTTTGTTTGCCATCATCACGTTTGTTAGTTTTTGCTTTGTGTAGCATTTATCTAAAACAAACAACTGGCAAGCTTTGTTGTCGCTCATAAATCATTCAGACCTACTTTGTCTGCCAAGTGGAGCCCGGGATACCATTTCACACAGCAGTGTGTCGTGCGAAACAGTTTTTGCTTTTGGATTCTCTTTGCTCCTGTATTCATAGTCCTCTGTGCTTCTACCATTACTGTCTGTGTGTCTGGATTTGGTGTGGTCTTTTATGCTCTGGCAGCTTTCTGTGTGAGCTACGGAGCTCATTTGATGTCCGCTAGAATAATTTGAGGATTGAGTGGGGGTGAACAGGGGATATTCTGTAAAAATCCAAGCTGTGATTGATCAGTGGAGAAAGAATGGAAAAAGAAGGCAAAACTTCCTGTTTGCCTTCCTTCCCTTTTAGAGTCCCTGTCTGCCCCCCCTCTGTTCCAGAGGCCAGGGTTGTATAGGCAGGAAGGCTAATTAGGCTGCTCCATCCCATTCAAAATGTTCAAAAGATTTTGAAGCAATAGAAAACCACTGACTAATGCAAAGAGTGGTAGAAAAAAAAGATCGCAAGGCACATTCCTTCCACTATTATCATGATGATAATAAAGCGTCAAAACGCAGGTAGAAAGGAGAGATTGAGCCGATGTCTTCTTGTGCAAGTACACACTCCAGATGATTAACTGGACCGGCACTGATGTCATGTTTTTTTCCCAGTGTGATTCAGTGTGATGATGGACTATAGATGGATATTAAGCTCACCCACAGTGCGTCCACATTGTGAACATCTGCTGGAGTTTTTAAGCACTATATTCTGCATACACAGGGAAATATGATGGTAATGACTTCCACCTCTGCGGCAAGACAATCAAATGCTGTTAATTAGTTCTGGCACTGTAGCACTCTCAATCAGGAGAAATTCTCTGCAGCTACGAGCTGGGATAGAGAAAATCCAAGTGTGTGTATGTACGTGTGTTTGCTCGATAGTCCTGCTTATTTTGTTGGATGATAATTATGACAATTATTAATCACGATTATTACCCTTGATGATTTGAGTAGCAGGATTTTGTCCTGCATTTTTGGCAGCTTGTATTGACAGCTTGAGATATTTTTATGTTAAATTATTTATTTCTTTATAATTAATGCAGCTGAAAAGGTTGTCACGAGAGGATACCCTGTGAGGAGGAACAGGTTACCCTATGTTAACCTAAACAACCTGCCTGTCACACTGATGACAGAGCTGTCAAAGCGGTTTTCAGAAAGATTTTGGAGGAATTAAGAAAACAAATGCCTCACTTCCCCACCAGTCATTATCCTGGTGACAGACTGAGAAATGCACCTTTGTGTGAGAAACAAAGTGAAGCAGGGCTTTGTGTGACAGCTGAGAGAGAGATTGGGAGGCAGTAGGAGGGATGGCAGGAGTGTGCATGATTGAGATAAGCGACAGAAAGATGGGGAGCCAGGCGCAAGTCCTCTCCCACACACTGGGATCCCAGAGATGCCTCCCACAGAAACGGTGAAGCACACTGCGGTTGCACTGTCACGCAAGGACACATGAAGGACGCAGGGAGAGGGAGAGAAGCAGAGAGCACTGAAACTGAGCGAGCGAGCGAAAACGTCAGACCTTTTCCTTTAGTGAATAATAGTATTGTAGCTCATGCTCTCCATCGTAAAAACGTATTATTGGCCAATTTGAAAGGATATATTGAAAAGTAATACCATCCTTTTTCAGAAGAAGTGAGCAAGGGCACTACACTTTAGCTTTTAAATAGATTAAACCTTAGTGAATGGATTTTGTGGTTGTTAATGACTTATGCGTACAGTTTTATTTGCCACACTACTTGGTAAAAAGGGAATTGACAAACAAAGGAAACTATGACTATGATATGAATGTCATGTAAAAAAGAGAAGAGGCTGAATGCTCAAACATGTTCTTGACTTTCGGCATTCTAAATGTTATGCTAAGTACTATTCAGGGATACTTTTCCTAAGAGGTGAATTAAGCGATTGAGCTTAAGCACTGTTGCCTCACAGCAAGAAGGTCCTGGGTTCGAATCCACACTTCCTGTGTAGAGTTTGTTCTTCCTGTGTCTGTGTGAGTTCTCTCTGTGTAATCCGGCTTCCTCCCACAGTCCAAAGGCGTGCAGTTAGTGGGGTTAGGTTAATTGGTGATTCTAAATTGCCCATTGTGAATGTGAGTGTCGATGGTTGTTTGCCTCTTGCCCTATGATAGGAAGAATAGGCTACAACGACTGTGAAATAGATAAGTGGAAGAGAATGGATGAATGGAGGTTCAGGCGTTCTTGAAAAAAATGAGGTCCAGCTGAATCAAAACACACTGACTCAGATAAGAACTGCATCTTTATTAGCATTCATTTTTCTTGGGATTCTTCCTGCTTTTGGAGCTACAGTCTTCTTCCTCATGTCCCTGTAAAGTTGCCATGTTAGACCTCAGTCACACGGGCCTGGAGACCAATTAGAAATGTGTATTCTTGGCTGGCAGTGGTTGTGGAGGTTGTGTGCTGGTGCCAGGTGAAATCAGTAACAAAGAGGGTGTGTTATTGGCTTAGTCACTAGCAAATTGCTGTAATCACCCGTTGGCATCGCCTTATTCCAAACGAGCGGTAGTGAAACTAGTAGGGCAACACATACTGGAGATAAAGAATTCTCTCACTTTGAAAAAAAAAAAGTAGTTCACATCATCGACAGTGCAGGTTATAGGGAGCATACAAACGCACTATTACACTGAAATTTGCAGATCTAGTGGAATTCCAAACAGCACGAATTCTGTTCAGAGCAAAAAATAATGAACTGCCAGGTGATAGTCAAAGCAAGTTATAATTTAAGAGGTTTTGGTAACTTTGAATGTGCGAAAGTTTTCATTTTTCTGTGCTTGGAGTGCAATTTAAAAACAGTTTGAGTGTGGAGTTGAAGCAATGTGCAAACATAAAGACGTTTAAAAAGAGTTATAAAGACATGATCTTCATGAGATATAAAGAAAGGGAAAATCATGGATTTCAGTGAATGTCTCTGTTTAGAAAGCTATTATTTCATGCTTATTTGGATTGTATAATTAACTTTATAAAACCGGAGGTATTCTCTTGATTGCATCATTCTGCTAGGTGCAAATGCATATGCCTCTTTGCAACCAGTATGACCTAGCAAGTGCCAGCAACCGCTCACCAACTGGCTGAAGAATATGAAGATTTCAGCGTTGAGAGGGTGATAACAAAGTTGACGTTGTCCATGTCACGTGTTAATTAACAAACAAGCCCCGCTGAGCTTAATGCTGCCAGTATACTCAATCAGGACATCTGAATTATTGTGACATAATGACATGAAATTGGGTATCTGTGTACAAGCATTTCTTAAACTTTCCAAAGCATCAGTTAGACATCTTCATGCTGTGATCTTCCAGAAGGATAAGGGTGAGTTTGAACCCAATATTTAAACAGTGTATTTAGATTAATCTAGTTCTTTTTGCAGTTTAAGATGATGACAGATAATGTAAGTCTGACAACTTTGTTTTAAAAATAACATTAAAAAGAACCACTTGAACAAGGCTGATTAATCAGTAAACATTGTGATCTTTCCCCGGTCACTATCTCCTTACAAACATCACAATTACATTTTGAATTTGAACAATTAGCCAGCAGAAAAAATCTAAATCTAAAAAAAATAGCCTTAATTTCTTAAGATTCCCTTTCAGCCATTTTGTGTGCTCGGCCCCCACCCATCCAGCTCTCTGTGATTTCTCTTACCGCCCTGCGTAGCTGTATCCATGCAACAGTGTGTGCACAGCCACAGGGGATTGTCTCTGATTGGCACAAATGTTGACTTTTTTTCCCATTATCATGAATCACATTTAAAAGTATGCTTTAAAGTTCAGTTTTATTTTATTTTTTTTCTTTTCGTTTTGCCCTCCACAGCCCAGTAGGTTTCAGTGGCCTTTATTTCATGGAGCTGTCTATGAGGAACTTGACACCCTGCTGCTGGTTACTGGCCTAATGAGTTGGCTGCTGTGGGTTTGTATTGGAATCCAGTAGTAGATGCCGGTTAGCGTACGCCCTTGGCTTTGCATTCTCCTGCTCATTCTTGTCTTCCAGGCCAACAGTTCCGACTGGGGAGGATCAATCCTATGGGTACAGGACTAAGATATCCCCATCATTCCACTCGCTGTTCTTCTCAGAGAGTGAATCTGGGTCAGACTTTGCGTGACAGACAGCCCGCCATTATCACTACCACTCAGATGCACAAAAGGGAAAGGCCAAGAGCTGGAAAGTGCTGGGATGGTGGAGGGGAGGGGTTGATTGAGGGTAGAGAGTGCTTTCCTGTTGTCTCCTTCTGGCAGTGCAACAGGATTGAATGTTTCTCCCATGGGTGTCTGGTCCTGTGTCCCTTTGACACATTCACACTCTACCATCATCCCTGAAAGAGGAAAAAAAATTCAGACATGCACATACGTAGAAGACGGAGCCAAGAAAGTCAGTATGGCAATGAGAGTATGATGTCTTGGCTTTCTTTTGCACTAAACCGTTGTGAACAGGTCTTAAGTTCGGGGGCTCATTTGTGTGATTCTCACTGTATTAACCTTGACCTGTAGTCACTGCACGAGCTGTCGTCATGTGATGTTAAGGTGGTAGGGGAACATGCCCCACACTTTTTCTAAACTGTCACCAGTTGACAGGGGTCACACCCGGACCTAGACTCCCTGTTTCCCTCTATTCTTTCCCTCACAGCTTACATGATACTTTTGTTTTCCCTTCAATTTTTCATTTATCCCTCATTTGGACAAATCTTTCTTTTGATGTGTGCTCCATCTCTTTTCAACCATGTTAAATGTCTTGCCTTTTACTCCTGCCTCCATTTCACTCTCACGGTCATTGTTTTCATTCAGCACACACTGCACGCTCCCTAATTTGTTCTGCTAGTGACACTGATGTGTAGTCAAGTAGAAGAGACAAATAAAGCAAATAGCAAGTCTTTCAACTGACCTGAAGAATTTGGACTTGATTATACCTGCATTGGTGTTCCAGGTAAAAAAAAAAAAAAAAATACAGGAACACATGAATGCTGTTTTGTGCATCCTTATTGCTTCTGAATCACATGCGTGGATCTGTAACGTGTCAGCTCCAGGATAATAGCTTCTCTGCAATATCCTAGGAATCACATGTCCTGTTTGTTATTCTGTCAGGTGAACCACCCTATCAGGGTTCATCAGGGTCCCACAGGGATCAGTAGACTTTATGAAGACTGATGAGGAATCGCAGCACCTGAAAGTGGGATCAGAATAGATGGCTGCTTCTGATTGGAGCCCATTAAATATGTCTTACAAACAGCGTAGATGGCCAAAGGATAATGAATGTTGGACACTGGCGGAAATTTGTTCATATTAAGGTGTTTGTTGGTGGTGAGTTACACAAATATGACCTTTGTTTCAACCTTAGTTTTGTTTTTTGTGCAGTTGTATGTTGGAGTTACACTTTTACACTGTTGTCATCTGTTTCAAATAAAGCATCACAGATCTGTTCTAGGTGTCGGCTGCTGTGTCGGTACAGCGCAAGTAATTTAAATTAATCTACATGGAATTTTATTATCAGGAACTTTTTCTTTTTTAGGATCTGTTCCACCAGTCTACCAGTTTCTTTTCTTTCACCATGGTCTCAAGGCCCAAAAAAAAACCAGCCATGAATATGGCGTTGGATATACAACAGACTGCTTCTCTCCAGTCCTGTAATAAAAAAAACTCAATTACATAACAGTCTAATTGAGTGAGAGACCACTGACACCACAGCACTTATCACTTATGTTGTGCTGTTAATTGTGATTTACAGCTTTGCGAATGGTTTCAGTGAAGCAGTGTTGTGAAAGAGATGCGAAGTAGCAAAGATGTTCAGATGTTGTGGAGACTGACTGTGAGATGACTCGGGTGCACGGCTGGCAGAAAGTGCTGTGTTCAACCAATAGGGAAATGGTTTCAGGAACCGAGTGAGGTTGATGCATAATTAAGTTAGGGGTGTGGCCAAGTGATTGACACGTGTCCTAACAGGTAACTGGAGCCTCAGAGTCTGCTAGACCTCATCCACTAAACTCAACTTCTTCATTGAGCGTGTGTGTATGCATTTGTTGCCTGTCTTAATGGATTACCTGACTAATGTTAAGGCTTGCTCTGTCGTACAGGGTAGAAGAAGTTTGTGCTTCAGTTTTCGTGAGTGAAATTCTAGTATGTTATTAGTCCATTAGTAATTAGCCGATATTACATCCATGTTGCATCCCATATGGTTTATTGCTAACCAAGCTTATTTGTATTAGCTGATAAATTTGCACTCCATCCTTTCATCCATATAAGGCAGGGATGGGCGATTAATTTTCTCAAGGGGCCAGACGAGAAAGTGGGACTGTTGTGGAGGGCTCCAAAAAAGCTCCAAAAAAGCCAGCATGGCAGAAGCCAAAATCCTTACACTGAAGTTCTAAAAATGCTGAATCTGCTGCCGTGGGTGACAATGAGGTGTCTTTAATTCTGTGTATGAATTATCTCAAAAGAAAAAAAAAATGGAAACAAAACTTCCAAATATTCCAAGTCACTGGCAAAAGCTTGTGGGGTATATTTGACTGATTACTTTTCAAATCTGGCATTATATATATTACAACAGCAGTTCCTTCCTTAAATTGCTTGGACTTTAGCAAGCTAGGCTTAAGGAGTGCAAATGATTCCATCTATTTAGGGCTAGGCTACAACTAAAAGTAGGGTTTTAGATAAAGGCTAGGAGTGCCTTGTGGATCAGTCGGGCTTAAAGCAGTAAATCCACACGTCTCCCTTGACAGAGGTCAGGATTACTTGTTTCTTACCCACCTGTTAGCAGGGGAGTTTCCTTTGATTCTCTTCGCTGTTTTGGAATAATAGTAAAATCTTCAGTTATGTGTCTTTTTGTAAAATAAATAGAAGTGTCATGAAAATAGGAAAAGGAAAAAAAGATCAAAATAATCATCACTGACATGTGCATGAACTTATTACTAGCTGAGAAGGCAGCTCTAAAAATCCCCTGGGACCCAACATATCCGAGAGCTTAAAACAGTAACTCAGGAAAAACAAAACCGTAGTTTGATCTTTGATGAATGCTTGCTTGGATCAGTGTTCATGTTCGTGCATGTTTGTGTGTGTTTATCCATTTGCAAATATAACTGAGTAAGTTTAGAACTGTTCCATTCCCGTACAGTTTTAATGCTCCAATGAAAGAATATGCAAGATACTTAATATATCAGGGTGTTGAATGTGGACTGATTCGTGCTGCAAAATGATTTATTTATTTTTTGTAAATAGAAAAACACTCGGACAGCATCGGATAAAGTCAAGCTGTTGACCTTAGCATTAAAATGTGAGCTTTTTTTTTCTTCTGTTAATTGCAAGCTCAAGTCTTATGATGTGAAGCTATAGAGCTCTTCTCACAGTAGCTGGTAGATGCAGACAGCTAGTAGCTCAGGAGAAAGGCTCTGCCCATACTGATGCTTTCTGCAACAGCAGCCCTGACCTCCTCACACACAGCTTACAGACTCCCTGTACGAGTCAGTGTTCCTGCATTAATGATGTCGGCGCATCTGCCTTTAGAACATGCAGCTGCATGTATTATAGCTGCTAATTTCTCACTCTGTAGTTTGAGGTAATATCAGCCGATATAAGCATATGTATTGTAAGTGTATTCTTTTGAACAGTCTAATAAACTCTGGTGGAACAAGCTGGAAGAAATTCATAAAGTGTGTCAGTATTTTATAGTTTATCTGCCAGACTTGATTTTTTTTAATTGAATTGTCTTAGTTTTTAGAAAAAAACAAACAAACCAGAAAACATCTGAAATCCTTATTTGTTTTTGGGCATAAAGTGCTATTAGTGATCAGTATATTTATGAAAAATACACAGTTTTATATAGGACTGCCTCCTGAAAGCTGAAGTAGTAATGCATCAAAGCGACAGCAAAGATAAATCAATAAAACAAAGATTCATGAAGTCAAGCATTTGTTTACTTGCATAACAGCATGAACTGTGCTCACGGTTACCTCATGAGATGAGGTAATATCTACAAAAGTGATAATCTTTTCTGCTTCTACCCCTCTTATTAACCGGTGTGTGATGTGGGTCCAGGGTTGTGGGAAGTTTTTGATGAGTGTGAGCAGCTGGAGCTACTTTGCCATCAGCTGTGATTAAGCTACTATTATAAACCATTTTCAGCCAGTTTCCCAGACCTGGATTAAACCTAGTCTAGAAAACTTTGATGGAGATTGCTACTGGAAAAGTTTTTTTAGTCCAACTCTACGCTTAATCCATGTCTGGGGAAACTGAGCTGTAATATCTAATTATTAGGGGTGCAACGATATTCGTATCGATATTGAACCGTTCGATACAGTGCTTTCGGTTCGGTACGCATATGTATCGAACAATACAACATTTGTAATTTATTTTATCAATTTTCCTTCTGACGATGCTGTCTGTGTTGAGCGCTCAGTGAATCTGTGTTCGACTACTCCGCCTAGGCTGCACTGTCGAGCGCAGATCCACTGAGCGCTCAACACAGACAGCATAGTCAGAAGGAAGAGCGCAGGGCAAGCTAGCAAGACAGAAGTTAAGCTCTCCTTGCAACATGGACCTCATTCAGATCTGGCGTTTGGAATTATTTTGGTTTTCATGTGACGTATGACCCTGAAGGTAAGCGAGTCATGGACTAAAGTAAAACAGTATGTTGGATGTGCCATGCAATGCTCAATTACATTGGTGTGAACTAGTGTGTTAGCGCAGTTAGCTCGTTAACGTGTTTGCCGTCTAGCCCCATGCACGGAGCGATCGGCGGTAGCTCGTTAACGGAGATTTGCCGTGTTGTGGCGTTAAGGTCATTTCAACGAGATTAACCTGAAAGCACTAGTGGGAACACAACGAATATGACTGCACATTTACGCCGACATCATCCTAGTGCAAAGACAAGTGGAAGCAGACAAAAAAAAGCAAGCATGCTACTAACTTTAGCCGAGTCATTTAGACAGCTGTTAGCACATGATTCTCCTTATGCTGCTGAGAATATAGCCCAGAAGAAGCGGATAGTATAGCTTTTATTTTGGAAAGAGCCATTTCTCTGTAATAAACTCTCTTTTCCAAAGATGAGTGATTCCTCAATCAGATACAGGGCTTGCAATATCGCTAGCCCGACGTCCCGGAGCTAGCGATTTTTTTCAGTCGGGCTACCAAAATCTATCTCTTCCCTGCCCGTCGGGCTATTGTAGGAAGGAAAAATATATGTCAATGCTTTTGCATTCTTTCAGAAATGTAGCTGGGTAATTATGTCATTGGCATCGGTGAGCCACTGTCAATATGTGACATATTGAAGTCGCGTTTGAATTTGCGCTTGTTTTTTTGCTTTCACTTTGCAATCGTGCGAACTGTGTATAGAGAGCGACAGCACTGATCTGTGAGTGATGATAATTTGTGCACCAATTCCTCTGACATCGTCTTATTAATCGTTAGCTTACTATGCAAACATGACAAGTGAAATCTCCCGCAGCAAGCTTAAACATGTGAGAGGTTGATCGTGCAGAGAATCGCTGAGCTTATGTGAGTGAGCGTGTAAAAGCATTTCAGTTCTGCTGAGCAAAATAAGACAGGTCAGGGTGAAGAAGTGACAGCCAAAGAAAAGCTTACCACAAAATGGAGAAGTTATGACAAATCAGACTATAAGGCAAAAAGAAAGTGCAGCTTTATGGTTTCATGGACAAAATAATTTCTGTGGCTGCAATATGACGAGCTAAATAACCAGGGCTGCACATAAGTGGTCCGCAGGTGCGCATTCGCTGTCAAAATAAAAAACAAGCACAAGGGTTAGGGTTAAATTTAAAAACTGTACTTTTGAGTTAAAATATATATTTATAATTTTAATAAATGACAAATTAAAAATGCATGAACATTTTTTTGTATCGAAAAAATATCGAACCGTGACACCAAAGTATCGAACCGAACCGAACCGTGAATTTTGTGTATCGTTGCACCCCTACTAATTATGCCTGGTTTTCAGAGTAATATTTATCCAAATGTTGTCTATCAGCTTGGCTCTCTATAATAAGAGAGACTTGTATGGCTCATGAAGCATTACAGCAGTCTCTATGGCTTCCTCTCCATTATCACAACAGACTCTTCAAACTTGTAAGAAGTCCTAATTTAGAGAGTTCTTGACTCCATTATAATAAAGTTAGAAAACACCTGTTTTGGCATTAGTTTTAAAAATGAATTTCATATTTCTTTAGGATGAGACTGGTTGCAGCATGACTTAAAAATGGGATTTTGATTGAATCTGCCCCCACTATTTATACTACCTTACCAATAGTTTTGCAATAAATATATCAGCGGTACTCATACACAACATTTTAATTACGATTCGATCATAGTTGTGGTGTTGACAGTTATCATTAAACCAGTGATTGATAAATGCGATTAAACAGACAAATATTTTACAGCTAATTTAATCATATATTAGGCTGCTTTGATTAAGTTAATAAATCGAGCGTACAAGATTAAATCTATTTAAGACATGTTTCATTTCACAATCAAACATTTTTGAACTATAATCTCTTTGCGATTGTAGTATACGGTGTTATTTATCTCACCTTGATACCCAAGCATATGTTGCCTGAATCTGACTCATGCTTTGCAGATGTACCGATGTGGGTGTGTGCTGATGGTTGACACACAGCCAGGAATGAAGAGCCCAAATTAAATTTCATGAAAGGCCCCCAGAAGACCCAGAGCTGCCCTGTTGAATTGAGAGACCAAGCATAAATCCTTGAATACCTCCATAAAACACAAATTTCAATCCCTCGTGGACAAAATCGGAGGAGAGGTGCATTCGTATAAAGCACACAAGTAGTGGTTTAGTATTCTGTTGCTGTGTTTTTCCTGTTGCACAGCCACTTTTTTCCCCTCTATTACTGCAACTCATCCTCACCCAAACCGTGAAGCTCATTCATACAGTATTCTACAATTTTGCAGCAGGATTTGACAGATATGGCAGCTTATTACTGCTATTTTAACTTGCTATTTGATACAGATTTCTCTAATTGCAGCCAATTAAACAGCCAATTAGTGGATTCATTAGTGATACTGTCTCTTCTTCTGCACACAGATTATCCACGAATCAAAACTTTACAGAAACTTCACTTTTACATTGTAAAAGTGAAGTTTCTGCACCTGATAAGAGCTGAATAGACTGGTGAAACTCTCATCTCACTGTCAGCAGAACCTTGTTTTCTTTCTTCCAAGGACGTCTGGATTTCCACTGATAAGGCTGGGTAGTTAAAAAACTGCTTGCTGAAGCCGTAAAGCCTCTTAAATACAAAGTGCTCATAATTTGCCTCTCTGGAAATATTAATAATATAATTCAGCACATCAGTATCAAAGCATGGGCTAAATGATTGATGAATGTGTTTAAGTTGGACATTAAAACAGAGCAGGAAAGGTGGGTTGAGGGTAATAACACAAGGAGAGATTTTAATAATACTGTATGGAGTCAGCGAATGTAAGTCCAGGTACGCACACACTGATGCCCAGAAACATTAGTGTGTGTTTGAGCACTTCTAATTTCCCCTCTCCGGTGTAGTTAAAATTCCTGTCGTCATAGCTGCAGTTTGATGTAGTGGTCTTCTCCTGAATGTGATGGCTGCCAGAGTGTAGGGCAAAATGTTAAAATTCAGGGTGCAACAAATTAACAGCTGAAAAGGGGGAGTGACAGAGTGCAGCCTTGATGGTGATGGAGCTCAAGTGCAGTACTGCGTAGCCAATATCCGATCAATATGTCACATAGTTGTCCAGCTTACCGTTGAAACGGCTGGCCTACTCCCTTTAGATCTCCTTCAGACCTGACCGAGTCTTTGTGTCCTCCAGTGCTGAATGCTAATTTATCCACTGTGCCAGAGGTCCCATGTGCACTCTCTTACAGTCATTAAAAGCTGCTTAAGACGTCACAGGACACTGGGCTCCATTTTTTTCTTTGATGCTGAAGTGAATGTGTTTTTAGTCTAACTTCTGCATATTTAATAAACTTTAATGCCTATTTGGGATTTTGTGCAAGATTTTTCGAAAAACGTGGACGAAGAGAAGCTGTCTCACACACAGACGAGAACACAGTGACTGCTCTCTTTAGACACTCATCCAATCACAGCCTTTACCGTGTTTTTGAAGAATTAAGACTGCGCTCTTTCTCGTCATAGAACTAGGCGGTCATCAGGGACGGAGGATTGATGGATAGACCTTGAGAGGGCACCTTCGCAGAACTGCTGATGTAGTACAGCAACGGGATTAATGTAAAGCCCTCCCTATATTTGGAAGCCTTTGTGATAGTGGTGTATTTGATTTATTGTTATTTTTTTTTATTCAAAAATGTATTGATGTTTAAAAAAAAATCATACAAAAATCCATGAGCAAATTGGTTTTTGAAAGTACCATTTGCTGAGAAAAGACTCTTTATTTTAACAGTTAGTTTTTCACATACTTAGAGGGACTCTGGTGCATAATTAGCAGCTCATTTGTATTTTCCCCCCCCTTTTTTTCACTTTCTATTATCGCAGTATTCTCTGAGATTTTTTACATACAGAAGGACCTCGTTTTTTTGTGGCTGCGAGCCCTCTTGCAGAAGAAATAAGACTTTTTAGATTTATTTGGGGTCAGTTGCAGAGGTATAGAATAGAATAGAATAGAATTCAACTTTATTGTCATTGCACATGCACAGGTACAGGGCAACGAAATGCAGTTTGCATCCATCCAGAAGTGCTTTAGTGATATAGATATATTACAATATATATTAGCAATAATATAGATATGTGAGTATATTACAGAAATGGGTCTATTATGGTATGTTGTAATGTACACGGTATGAAGTATGTTGTGAATATTCTATAACTATAAGTATGTACAGGCTGTAGTGAGTACAAGCTATGTACAGGCTATGAACAGGATATAAATATGAAAAACTATACAGAATATGAAATAAATAACTTTACAGAATCTGAGATATACAGCTATACAGAAATGGGAACTATGCAAGTTGTAAACAGTTGTAGGATTAAAGATTATCGAATGTACAGAATGATTATTTACACAGAGCTATACAGTAGTGCAGTTAAGATAAGTGAGGGTGTAGATAGTTTCTACAGAGGCTATATAAAGTGCTAGTGGTTGTGAGTGGTGGTTCAGTCCATGTTATTATTGTGTGTTTGAGGGTACAGTTGTCCATTGTGTGTGTGTGTAGGTGGTTGTGGGTGTGTGTATGTTCAGTCCATGAGTTTAACGTGGGTCAGATGTCAGGAGGCAGAGTTCAGGAGTCTGACAGCTGTGGGGAAGAAGCTGTTCCGGTACCTGGTGGTCTTAGTCCGGAGGCTCCTGTGGCGCCTCCCAGAGGGCAGGAGGGTGAAGAGTCCATGTGATGGGTGACTGGGGTCTTTGATGATTTTCCCAGCCCTTTTCAGACACCGCTTCCTGTAGATGTCTTTTATGGCAGGAAGTGGTGCTCCGGCGATGCGCTGGGCAGTTTTCACGACCCTCTGCAACGCCTTCCGGTCCGAGGCAGAGCAGTTCCCGTACCAGACTGTTATACAGTTGGTCAGGATGCTCTCGATGGTGCAGCGGTAGAAGTTCACCAGGATGTCTGAGGACAGGTGGTTCTTCCTCAGAGTCCTCAAGAAGAAGAGGCGCTGGTGAGCCTTCTTGACCAGCTTGGAGCAGTTGGTCGTCCAGGTGAGATCCTCGGAGATGTGGACTCCCAGGAACTTGAAGCTGCTCACACGCTCCACAGCCGTCCCCTTAATGTGGATGGGTATGATATGTAGGTTACATTGTCTTGTGTTTCAGTGTGAACTAGAGTTAGTTAACGTCTCTGACAGCTTTTTATAGTCTCTTCTAAAGACTTTAAAAGGGACAGATTTCCTTTCAAATAACAAACTGAAGCAAACAGCACAAATCTATGACTGCTCTTTATTTTCTCTCAGAGACAGATGCATACAAGGTCAAATGACATGGTTGTTGTTTGTAAAAGGGTATTAGCGGGTTTTATTTTATAAAATCTAACCAATGCTATTTGCTTTCCTGTCATAGAACGGTTAGATAAGAAATGATCATAAACAAAAACTGAGGTCTTCTTACTCTGTTTAGTACACGATCCAACAAGCAGCGTTCGAATGCCTGTCTTCATTTGCTTGCAGTGTACTGTTGAGGAAGCACTTAGACAAATGGAAGGAAATTTTGACAGACATTTCCCTCTGAGAGAGCAGATTAAACACACACCGCCATGGTTCTCTCATGCTCTTACACTGTGGCATTTTAAAAAGAAAACATCCCGACACGTCTCCGCTGTCTGTTTTGAATTCCTTGCGGTCTGATCACATCTAATGTTAATGCTGCTCTGCAGAGCTGACTCTTCGCTGATGGAGAAACTCACCCACACAGTGATGAACGCTGGCTGACACACATTCAACATACAGTCAAGCCTGGAAAAAGCGGAAATACAAATGGCTTCAAAAGCTGGTTTTACCAGTGCCTCTCAGTTTGACTGACTCATTGGTGATATGTCTGACTTGGGTCATTTGTCATTAGGTGCAGAAGCCAGGTCTGTGTGGTTCCTGATCACATAAAACTGAGTTATAGCACCCCAATAACGTCGGATTACTGCGGCGTGGGCCATAGTACAGTCAACAACACCACTGAGAGATCCTCTGAGTGGTATTGAGGGAAGGAGGGTAGGTACAAAACCTAGATGCTGTCGGGGATGAGAAAAGATAGGAAATAGATGCGTGAAAATATATTGAATGGCAAAGTCACTGAAGGGATAGGATACCTAAAAACTAGGTAAAAAGTAAGTGCAGCTATACAAGAGTCTGCAGCTTTAAGTGTAGAAGAAAGCAAGAATCCCAATAGAGGTTGTTCAGGGTCGCTGATGATCGTGCCTCCAGCTGAGGATCAAAGGAAGGGGAAACACTTTCAGTTTTTTCTGATTTAGTTTACTTCCTTGACTCCATGTCGGCTCAGTGAGAGATGGAAGAAGCTACGGTATTTCTACTCTACAAACATTGTCAGTTACCTGAATGCTGACCCAAGGGCAATTGTTTTGGCTACCATTGCAGGGAACAGTAAGATACAAAGGCGATTGTTTGTTTCTTTGTTTGTTCTTGTCGTTTTATGGGAAAGAAGTGAAATGTCTTTGCGTTTGTCATGTTGCTGACCATTCTGTCAGTGACTTCCATGCATTGCAAGGACGTCAGAAAGATTACCTAAACGATACTCAAGTGTCCTTAAACGAGGCAATCTGCACAGCCCTGCCTATCCATTACTGTTAGCGTCTTGATTAGCTTGCAGCCATTTACTCAGCAAATCCATCTCTGACTCTCTTAGCTCTCTTTCCACTTGCACTTCTGTTGAGATTTTCTTCAATTTTGTCAATGTCTGCGATTTTTAAAGCCGGTTCTTATCGGCTCAACCCGCCCGGACTTCCTCTTATCAGTGCCATGGCTTGGCCCTGCGGGGCAGAGATGTCCTGTGTGGCCAAGCTGGGGTATAATGACACAGGTACTTCCTCCTCAGCTACCCTCTCACTCAGAGATACGAGTTTCATCTCCCTTACACTACCTCTTTCTATATTTCTGTGGAGCAGACTGTTTACATGCCCTGTCAAAATAAGATCTGACCCAAAAGGTTACACTTGTTTTTGCTGTGCTGTCATTACATTTACTTTCTTTTTCCCTCTCAGAGAGGAAGAGAGAGGATAGAATTAATTAACTGCAGTGTGGGAGAAGTTGTAGGCATCAGGGTGAGCTCCACTTATTTGGCCTATACCAAGCTTGTGCACAGCAATTATGTCTTGGTGATGTGGGTTTTCACTCATATCACAGATCCTCTCAGTCTGTGCTTTGTCTAAAAGCATCAAGCTATGGAGTGTACCTAAAGAGAGTAGTTCTAGCTTGTGTACAGAACACCTTTTCTGCTTTACATTTGAACATGTGCAAATGATGCACATGCAAATTCTTGTGTTTAATTTTCACCTCATGTAACAAATGTTGCTGACGTTTTTGACTATTTGTTACCTTACTGTGCAGGTGCAATGAAGGCTGAGTACATGTCCATTTGATTCCAAATGTCTAAAAGTGATGCAAAATAAAATGAAATAAACGCACGCACAAGTAAACAAAGGAAGAGTGCACTTGTTGATGGGTGAAGAGTTTTTTTGAATTCTGCCTGCTGCCTGATGAGAGTAGCTGAAAGGAATGGTGAAGTGGTCGATGAGGGTCCTCTCTGATGAAGTCTGCTTTATTTTTTACTCTGTGACTGTGAGGGTCTTGAGAGTTGTGTCGATGATTTTGCTTGCTTGTGAGATTTTTCCTGTTTTTCCACTTTAGAGATGTTTTACCAGGATGCAGAGTGGATTGTGAGAGTGCGAGCGAGAGTTCATCACCTGCCTTTCCATAATAGTGCCATATGTCCAAAGGCAGCGTATGAGGTGACCCTGTGACAATGCTCTTTAAACTTTCTAATGTTCATTTTCAGGGAGTTTTCCTGGAATTAGACAAACTTGGCATCCACATCCTTCCTGTATGTGTGAACAGGAGCCCTCATCTGTCACATGTGCAACATGAGGTGATTTGAGTTTCAAGAGTGAAGCTTCTAGTCGCCGTATCTTGAAAAGTTAGACAGTGATGCTGCTGTGGCAAACTCCACAATCACCACCAAATCTTTGCATTCATATTCAGTTTGAAATTCATTTTTTTGGGTATCCTTCTGGTCCTCAAAATGGATTTAGGCAAAAGAGTAGAGTATGTCATGGGTTCATTCCTTTTGAGCATGTTGACCTCTATCAAGGTGCCGGCTCCCGAACAGCTTTGGTTACTGAAGTCAGGTGTCAGGGCCCTGCCTCACATCCCTTGTCTTTGGGTAAATCTCTCTTCCGTTTTACTTTTAAATCAGAATTTGGCTTTGTTTTATGCTTCAGCCGCCTTTTCAGTTCATTGGCATATTTTTTCCCTCTGATCTCACACTGTTTTTCAGCTCTCTGGGGTTGTTATTAGGATACGATCTGACCTGTTTAGTTGAAATAGCATCGTTACCGCAGAATGACATTTACAGGCAGAAGGAGTTATTGAGTTCAGGTCTCGCTCCCTTCTCTGGCAGAATATCTCCTAGTCAGTGAGCTCAAAACAGCTTCTAAGTGTTTTCACAAAATTGTTATTGCAGATCTGAATTACTTTTGAATGGATCTTGAGTGTTTTCTGTCTTTGCCTGTATTTGGCAGCAGTAATCTTATATAATGGTCTGAGAAACCAAGGGGAAAGTGTTCCGTATACTTTTTCTGGGTATATTTCCAAAACATATGTTTAGTGTTCTGGTCTAACATGGTGATGCTATTGCAGTTAGGCATGCTGTTCTGTGTTATACAGTGGGGCAAAAAAGTATTTAGTCAGCCACCGATTGTGCAAGTTCCCCCACCTAAAATGATGACAGAGGTCAGTAATTTGCACCAGAGGTACACTTCAACTGTGAGAGACAGAATGTGAAAAAAAAATCCATGAATCCACATGGTAGGATTTGTAAAGAATTTATTCGTAAATCAGGGTGGAAAATAAGTATTTGGTCAATAACAAAAATACAACTCAATACTTCGTAACATAACCTTTGTTGGCAATAACAGAGGTCAAACGTTTACTATAGGTCTTTACCAGGTTTGCACACACAGTAGCTGGTATTTTGGCCCATTCCTCCATGCAGATCTTCTCGAGAGCAGTGATGTTTTGGGGCTGTCGCCGAGCAACACGGTCTTTCAACTCCCGCCACAGATTTTCTATGGGGTTGAGGTCTGGAGACTGGCTAGGCCACTCCAGGACTTTCAAATGCTTCTTATGGAGCCACTCCTTTGTTGCCCGGGCGGTGTGTTTTGGATCATTGTCATGTTGGAAGACCCAGCCTCGTTTCATCTTCAAAGTTCTCACTGATGGAAGGAGGTTTTGGCTCAAAATCTCACGATACATGGCCCCATTCATTCTGTCCTTAACACGGATCAGTCGTCCTGTCCCCTTGGCAGAAAAACAGCCCCATAGCATGATGTTTCCACCCCCATGCTTCACAGTAGGTATGGTGTTCTTGGGATGCAACTCAGTATTCTTCTTCCTCCAAACACGACGAGTTGAGTTTATACCAAAAAGTTCTACTTTGGTTTCATCTGACCACATGACATTCTCCCAATCCTCTGCTGTATCATCCATGTGCTCTCTGGCAAACTTCAGACGGGCCTGGACATGCACTGGCTTCAGCAGCGGAACACGTCTGGCACTGCGGGATTTGATTCCCTGCCGTTGTAGTGTGTTACTGATGGTGACCTTTGTTACTTTGGTCCCAGCTCTCTGCAGGTCATTCACCAGGTCCCCCCGTGTGGTTCTGGGATCTTTGCTCACCGTTCTCATGATCATTTTGACCCCACGGGATGAGATCTTGCGTGGAGCCCCAGATCGAGGGAGATTATCAGTGGTCTTGTATGTCTTCCATTTTCTGATGATTGCTCCCACAGTTGATTTTTTCACACCAAGCTGCTTGCCTATTGTAGATTCACTCTTCCCAGTCTGGTGCAGGTCTACAATACTTTTCCTGGTGTCCTTCGAAAGCTCTTTGGTCTTGGCCATGGCGGAGTTTGGAGTCTGACTGTTTGAGGCTGTGGACAGGTGTCTTTTATACAGATGATGAGTTCAAACAGGTGCCATTCATACAGGTAACGAGTGGGGGACAGAAAAGCTTCTTACAGAAGACGTTACAGGTCTGTGAGAGCCAGAGATTTTCCATGTTTGAGGTGACCAAATACTTATTTTCCACCCTAATTTACGAATAAATTCTTTACAAATCCTACCATGTGAATTCATGGATTTTTTTTTCACATTCTGTCTCTCACAGTTGAAGTGTACCTCTGGTGCAAATTACTGACCTCTGTCATCATTTTAAGTGGGGGAACTTGCACAATCGGTGGCTGACTAAATACTTTTTTGCCCCACTGTAGGTGTGTGCAGTGCAATAGGCTGGAAGCACGTCCTCTTAGCCAAGGACATAGGTAAGTTAAGGCAGTTAACTTGTGAGGTAGATAGTAAGCATGTAACAATGCTCATAATGTCATACAGACTCTGAGCAGATGTTTTCATGAACTGTAAAAGTTAGTGGCCCATGGGTTATGTCATCATTTTCTGACTACATTGAAATTAGGATTTTTCTGGTAGTACATAAACAATTTTATAAGGAAAGCATCAGTGAACTTTCTCTGCATCAAATCATTTAAACATAAAAGCATTTAAAAGGATGGGATTCGTTCATCTTTGGGTGCAGAAGCTGAGCCCGTAAGTGATTAAAAGTGTGTATGGTTTAGCTTTAACTAAAGTGAGAACCCGAAGACTACCACCTTCAAACTTGACTATAAAATGTATGATGGAAGTACAGCTTCAGAGGAGAGCTTGCAAAAGTTTCAGCAGTAGACTCAGATATCACGAAGGATGCAGCAAAGTCTAGAACAGAAGCTTGTTAAGACAGAGGGGAAATTTAAAAGGAAAAGGAATCATGTACAGGCAAGATGGTGAGGAAGGAAACAATTGGAGAGAGATGACAGAAAGACAAGGATGCAGGATTGTTATAAGCAATCCTTTGGTGACAAGCCAAGAGGAGGGTGGGTGGGACAGGAGGTGGGAGATGGGGAGGAAGAGGGTTGGTGGATAGGGCAGAGAACTGAATAAGCATCAGGATGATTGAATGTGATCGAGAGAGGTGGAGACAGAGCTGGTTTCCAGATGCCTTGCCAGAAGATAAAGAGAAAGTAAGGAGCCAGGGTCCTCTCTAGGGAAATGCTCAGAGGAAGGAGAAGAGGAAATAGGGAATAGGAAGAGGGGGGCAGACAGGGGGCAAGTAGAGTTTTCCGGTAATACAAGTGGAAAAAAGTAGGACAAGATGTTAAGCATCAGGAAAAGAGACGGACAATATATTGGGCCCTTTGTTCCATAACCAATTATGGTCTGTAATGGCCAAATCATTTATTTGCTGATAGAGCATAATTGCACGTCAGAGGGTTTGACTAGTGGTAACTGAGCTAATAAATCTCAGATGATTTACCGCAGTCACACGAGCATGCACACACACAGATCATTTAGTGTACACGAAAAGAAGGGAGTGTTATCCTATCTGCTTGCTGAATCACAATTCCCACTCTACTGGAACATTAAGTAAACCTGCAGAGATGCTAATGCAATTACGGCACGCTTGCTCTGTACACAAATCAGAATAATTAAAAGGTCAAAGAGGACGCAGTAAGCCATTAATATCTCATCTGTATGTATTTGTTGGTGCTAAATTGCTTGGTGGATAGAGGGTTGTTTTTCAAAGGTAGAGGATACGCTTTTTTGTTGCTTGTTGTTTACTTGTCCTTGCAAGGCATTAGCTCTCTGCGTTAGGTTAACAACACACTTTTCTTTCCTGTCACTTATCAACATTGGCAAAAACACAGAGCTTGAACGCTAGTACTCATGTCCCATACAATGCATACACATGCACAATGGAAATGCAGTGAATACTTTAATGTGTGTGCAAGTGTTTTAGTCTGTGAACTCCAGGGAGCAAAGCTGCGTGTTCAGCAGTTGTCAATCCCTATGTGGCCATTGTTAACCTTGCATCGCTCAGCAGGTGTCCCGCTGCACAGGGTAAATTATCTGTGGGTGTTCAGTACAGTGATAATGGGGGGTTGCCCTTTGTCTAACCATCCCAAACACTTAATTGAAAAGTGTGGAGATATGCCAATGTGGTTAGCACAGAGGACCACTTCATGTGCTTTAAAAAACTTAAAGCCTGAAGTGTGGCAACTTACTTTAGCGAGATTTGCATAATCATTTCGGGGGTGCTTTTTTTTTACTGCAAAAGATGGCTCGATAAAAATGTGTGTAGCTTTCAGGTTTAAAAAGTTAAGTCATGGAATACATGCAAAACAAGAGAAAAGGCACACACTTTCTAATTCGTGATTGACAAGTGGATAACCTATGAAGATGTGCAGTGTCTCTCCATTTCTCTGTCAGATATCGCTCATCGCTCGTTACATCTGGTTTTGAAACACAAAGAGCCAGAGTTACTACGTGGGGGGGGGAAAACAGCGCATGATTGGAAGCCCCAAAGATGTGGTTAGTTCTATGGGTGATTTATAAAAGTTACAATGTTTTGGAGTCAGTCCATTACAGAATACAGAATTTAAAGGAAACAAAAAGATTTCTAAAAATGTTCAGATTAAGCCTTACGCATTTGTATTAACATTTTGTTGGATCTTTGTCATTTGACAGTCTAAACATAACATACGTTAATTTTTATTTATACATTTGTACTTACATGTCAAACATGAGTATTTTTTATATGATTTCGCAATGATAAGCTTTATTTTAAATATATATTAAATAATATGCTAAAATGATATTAAAACTGACGACTATGTTATTTTAATTTCAGCTGTCATTTTTCGATGACAACACTGCGCTGTCGTGCAGGCGCTATGGCGACAGTCTGTTGCTGCACATTATTTTGATGCAGCAGCTGTCAGATCCGGTATGATTTTATCCTATGGGGGACATGAAGTAATCGTATCGTACATCATGGAAGACAGTAACCCTAACAAAAGACTCAGATGCACTCAAAAGAAAAAAAGCAGCTTCTATGTCATTGCACAGGTTCGCTACTTGCATTGCTTTTCGAGGGCGATCTTCATCCTGAGGGCTGCCTTGACCTTTTCTTGCTTTTTATGAAGGTCTCTCAGGTGCTGATCTTGACTAAATCTAACATGTTAATCAAACATTATTGCTGTTTCACAGGGGAAGAAAGCAACGGCTTTGCTTTCATTCATCTAAGATTTTGATTGATTGTTGCTCTGTATGATTCTTGAGAGCTGTTGAGCTAATCCCAGGCCCAGTGTTGTTAATTACCACACCTCTCGCCTCCCCCAACTGTGATTGGCTATCTTTATCTGAGCAAGGATGCACCGTGGGGACTGTGTGTATCTGTGTGTGTGTGTACATATATATATATACACCACTCTGATGGGTCTCTTTTTATCAGAGCACATAAAGATGCAAAGATTGACGATCTTTTTTTCTCCTGTGGGCTCTGCTGGTAAGGATTTGCGAGATGGAGGAAAATAAATATATACACTCTCCCTCAGTTTATGCAAAGGAAAAAAAAAAGGGAGGAAAAAGTGGAGGCAGATGGAGGTGAAGAGGAGGAGGAGGGGAAGATGAGGAGTTGAGGACGGGGGAAGCAGGTGGGGAGCGGAGGTGTTGCCGGGGTGACAAGAAGAGAAGGATGAAGTGGGACGTGCCAGTGGAGCGTCGGTAATCTGGGGCTCTGGCTGGCTGACAGTACAGTCATACACACACTTGCACACATACCCTTGCTCAATCTATGGCCTGAAGCGCACAACCAGTGCACACAGGTCTGCAGTCGGTGGCCTGTCTTCAAGGTGTTTTAGGGCCAGGGCGAGTCATGTTTTCTCCTCCTACCCTGGCACGGCCACTCAGATGGACATAATGTGGAAGATGAAGAGAGAGAGAGCGAGAGAGAGCAGCAAATAAGACAGACAGCTAGGGACACACAATCAGACAGAGAGAAAAGAGACAATGTTTGGAACTGGCAGCCTCACTTTTCTCTCTCTCGCCCTCTTGCTTTCTTTGTGTGTGTCTTTCTCACTCGCTGCATTTCTTCCAATACTCCTACTCTCTCCCAACTCTTTCACAATCCTCTCGTCCCTCCCCGCCTTCCCTCGCTTTGAATTTTTTTTTTTTTTGTACGCAAATGTCCGCCCAAGCCAGTGTCCCAGTAAGGTGGCAGCAGCAGGGGATGAATGAGGAGATGGATGGAGGGATGGAGTGACCTAGAAGAAAACAGAGAGTCAGGGATAGAGAGCTAAAAGGAGCACGGATGGAGAATGCTGGGAAACCCTCAGGTGGGCAGTCGGAGTGGTCCCCTCACTCCTCTCCTCCGTTTGTGTGTCCTGGTCTCTGCTCGTTTTTGTCTATTGTCCATCTCCTTCCTTTCTTCCGTCTTTCTTTTCAGAGTTTTCTTTGAGCATTGTTGGATTTGCTTGGATGCTTGTGGCTTTTAATCTTGATAACTTGCAGCACTGAGGGACTTTGTGGATGTGTTTGACAGTGTGTTTGTGCATCTGTTTGATTGTGGTTGGTTGTCATGAGAGTCACGTAGCTCTGCTGTCTGCCTTTGCTTGCCTCCTGTATGTTCAAAGGCTGTTGAGCTTGGTTGCTCCTTTAGGACTTGCTGCTGTTGCTGCCACTGCTGCCTCATTCATGAGAAGCTTCTTCATAAACTCTGCTTTTGCGTCCCATGTGCCCTTTGGGAGTTTTTAAGTCATTTGTAGCCAGTCAGTTGTAGTTCATTTGATTTCTATTCTTGCGTCTTCTGCTGCCATGCTGGTTTATATTTGTGGTTTTTTTGCAAAAACTTTTCTTTTGCTGCTGTTGATGCTGATTTGTATTTACTGACTCTACGAGGGCTCCTACAATCCCTTAAATAGTGAACTTGTCTGTTTCCAAGGAGATGTCAGCTTGCCAAAATAAAAGCCCTCAGTCAGTGTTGCCACTCCCTTTTCATTTTCATTTTTCTCATATTCCTTTCTCTGTCCCTCTGCTGTCTGCACATATTTAGTACTAATATGATCCAGGGAAAACTAGTTGGATGATGCAGCGGGACAGCTGGGCCAGCAAGACCAGTTATTCTTCACAATTATACCACTCTAATGACCTTAGTGACAGCATGTGCGAGAATTTGTCGGGTGAGAGCATCAATGATACTGTGAAGCAACTACAACTTCTCTTTAGATATTCCTTGATGACGACTTCAGCTGAAGAGGATTGTGGTGAGATGCTAACATGGCACCTTCGCCCTCCAAAGCAGGGATATGACAGTAATGAGGGTGTGGGGTCTGTGTGTGTTTTTGTGTATTGGAGTTCTCATTAGCCCACTGGGTTTTAGTCAATAGAGGCCAGCTCCTCTCCTCCCTTTTTTGTCTCTTCCTGACAGCACACTATAGCACAAATTGGGATATGTTTGCAGTGTGTATATCTTTCAGGTGTGCGTGTACTGGTGTGTATGCAACCTGGTCAGTAATCCCCAATTTACAAGATGGCCTTCTGTTTCCCTTTTTTTTTATTGTTGCTTTACGAGAAGGCTCCTTCTCCCTGTTAATTAGTCAGCTGAACCCCAAGAGTTTAAACCATTATTTATTCATCATGCCCTTAGTTCAATCTCATCACTTAATAGCGAGTTAATGTGTGTCTGTACGCGTGCTTATGCGTGCATTTAGGATCAATGCCAGAAGGATGCAGGGTTCACAGAGTCAAACCGTCTAGTACACAAACACATACACACATCTTTGCAGAGATTAAAACGCAGCAAACTCTTCCTGAATAAGCGACTTCCTTCTTCTACGTCTTCTAAAAACGCCTACAGTCTGTCGTCTTCATAAAATGAGTTTAAAGGATTCGAGACAGCTAGACAATAGGCGGTGGGAGATTAAAAGTGGGCAGCTGACATTTGTGTGTGCTGGGATTTCTGTGTGGAAGATCTATGTTATGTGAAGGATCATAGATAGTATGTAGGTGTGTGTGTGTGTGTGAGGAGGGAAAGAGTAAGCTTGTTTGGCATTTTAAAATGTTTTATTTAATCTGTTATGTGCTATTAATACTCATCGTAAATCAAATGACAACTTGTCCTGACATTCGACACATGATAATCCGAAATGTTTAAAAAAAAAAACAAGTAATACAGTACCTTGCACTTTTTTGTAATTTCAAAAATATCACAATGGTACTGTTTCTTGTAAATTGTATGGTTTACAACAAAATGTCATTCTGGTTTATTTTCTATTATACACTATGTAACACTTGTTCTCTGAGTTATTTTCCTTACAGTGTTTCTGCATTTTAAAAAGCCGGGTTGATTAATGTTTGTTCATTTTTATATACTCTCTGGTTAAATATACTCTCTGGTTACAAACCTTGTCGAATCAGCTTTTTGGCTACAGTGGAATTTGTTTTAGAATCAACCTGATCTCTTTCCAAAAGACAGACTGTGAGACAGAGTTCCCATTTATAGGGTGTTAACCTGTGTGAATATTGATTACAGCACAAGTCTTTTCTAAATCTTTTTCATGCATTTGTCTTGTATTGTGGACTCTCTGAGGAGCAAGATATGATGCTCTTTGATGACAGAAAATTGCTTAACAAAGTGTTTGTGGGGGTTTTAGTGGTGGAAAGCAGCAAATCCTCACATTGCAGCACCAGAGACCGGCAAAAATTGTCCTTGATGAAGGGCATTGACAGTTAATCATTCGATGCATTTTGACAGTTTTTTTTCCTTTGTTTTGTTTTTTACAACTAGTATTTCACTACACCGAGTTATTGCTCCTGTTAGTTAGGATTCACTTTAAAAAATGCAGCTTTGCTTTGCCTTTATTCTCCAGGCACAGTTGAAACAGCACTTGAAACTCTGGAAGCGCACTGTTTGTCACTACCATGGAAAAAAGGAGAGAGATGTAAGGGTAAAATTGTTTGTGAAGAGACAGGAGAAAGGAGATGATGAAGGGCTGCGGCAGCATTTCTGAGAGCCCCATCTTACCCTCAAAGTGATATTTCTTTTTGATACATTTTCTTCCTCCTTTTCAGTCACATTGACACGACATGAACAGTCGACCTCTGGCAGCAGCTCTCTGTGGAGATGTGTTCTCACCACAAGTGTCCAGGTTATATTTAGAATATCAGCAATGGCAGATTTTCTGAAATATAAAAGCGTTTAACCTCCTCTTTCCACACTTGGAAACATATGCATGATAATGCAAGAATTTCTAGGCATTAGTTGTCACACTGCAAAATCACATAAAGACCATTGTCATGGCTAAATTATGATGTAACATCACAAACCTACAGTGAAGTGTGGAGTTACGGTTGGTCACAGGGCAATTTTAGTTATTTGGTGTGTTTGCTTATGGCCAAAAAGAAACTAAGAGTGAGTTGAAACATCTACATTTCTATCTTTTTCTATTTGGGAAAACCTCGTGTCCATGAACCCATACAATCAAGGATTTTCGCTATAAGCTGTTAAGCATTATAACACAATTATAGCACATACAAGGACAAATGTCTAAATCTTACTGCCTTGTATATGAGACACTTCAAAGCCAGACCAGCCTCTCTTTAACAGGGAATTATGACAATCTAGATTAATTGTTAATCCTAATATGATAGTCTGCATAATGAAAACTAGGAAGGACTTTCATCCTTGAAATGATAGCAAATCACACTAATCCCTAAATGTTCTCAAAGTAACAACAACATACTCTGACTACATTACATAATTAACAATCCAACACAATGGGCAGCACATTGAACACATTTTAGGAGTGGTCAGAAACTTGTAAATAACTCCTGAAAGAATAAAGTTACGTTGAAACCAAGCACACCATTGTTTTTCTTGTGACATTACCAATAAGTTTGATGTGTCACATGGCCCTCTTCCTATTGAAAAAACAAAAGTTGTATCCAAGATGGCCGACTTCTAAATGGCCACCATGGTCACCACCCATCTTGAGGAGTTTGCCCCCTCACATATACTAATGTGCCGCAAACAGGACTTTAATATCACCAACCATTCCCATGTTATCACGGTGTATCCATATAAATGGCCCACCCTGTACTTCTAGACCAGTTAATCTGAAGTAACATGTAAATGTAACCAAAAATAACCTTCTTAAAGATATTGCGTTTGTACTCATTTATAAATCCAGTATTTGTCAAACAAGATTATTTTTCATTTACTCCACAAAGAAAAATTGCCATCTCTCTCTGTTTGTCTGCCAGCAGGAACGTTAGAAAGTTTGCAGAAAGGTACAGCATCGGCAGAGGAAGACCCCATTAGTTTTTCAAGCCCGTGAGCATCCCGTTAGCTGCATCTTAAATGCTATACCACCACCAGTGGTCACAAAAATATGATGGATGTACATTTTTAACCATTTTCAGACCTGAGATACTGGTGGATTGCTTGGCTCCAGCTAGGAGACAAAATGACCCTATGACATGAATTTTTAATATCCATTAAAAATAAAAACACCCAAAAGTTATCACATAGATTATTTCTTTCCATCACATCCGATCAAAATTTACTGCAAAGCTGTGAAAAACATGCTGACATGTGGTCATATGTCAGCATTGCTTTTTGTCTCTTAAGTTAACTTGTTATATTGACCCTTGGGACCCTTTTTTGAGAAAACACAGTTTGTGGCGCTGGACCACTGAAAGTGTTGCAATAAGAAAGAAATCATAATTTTCTATTATCCTATTAGCTCTGAGAGTATGATGACATTTATGATGAAATCTTCAGTGAATGTCAGCATATATGCAAAGTGACCTTTGGCCTTTGCACAAAGGTCTTTTTTTTGACCATCTACTGTTCCATAAATCCTATACTTATTCAGGATTGCACTGCACGTGTGAAAACAGTTTTAATCTATTTTTTTATGACTTAGAAAGCAGTTTGTTTTCTAATGGTTCCAGGTCATGATTGAAGCATGGCTCTGGGCCTTCTTCATTCATTCCCTGGGCTCTGCCGCAGCTTTATGTCCTGTTGACCAGCCACAGTGTAGCAATGCCAATGGTGGATCTGGGCTGAGAATCAGGAAGACTAGATTTTTGGAGGTTGAAACTATTTGTGTCGTGGGCAGGAGATGGTTTCGGTGTTGGGGGGTGGGGGAGACCATGAAAGCAGTGCTGTAGCCAGAGGCGCCATCTACAGACAGAAAAAAATGGAACATTTGTACACACATGGCTTCAGGGTGAGAGCAACAGCAGGTCAAAAGCAGAATATAACTAGATGTCAGATGGAGATGAGAGTGCTTAGTTTTCTTTCTTCATATAATTAAAGCCAGTGTTGCATTTTTTTGACTGTAGGGAAGATGTGCATATAAGAGCAGAGCGAGGCCGAAAGAGACAAAGAAGTTGGAGAACATGCCATGAGTGACTGACAAGCTTTTAAGATGGAACTAGAAATATCTCAAAAGCATCTAGCGAAGCATAAAGAGCTCCACAGTCTCAAGTTGGAGGAAAAAGACAAAATATGGCCAAAAAGAAGCAGGGATAGCAAGAGAGAATGGAGGAAGGCTCTGTGTTTGAAAAACTGAAGTTAAAACCTGCCACATCAAAAACAAAAGTGCTCTTTATGGCATCAAACGAATCAGGGTCTTTTTGGTGTGTATGCCAAAACCATACGAGCAGGAGACTGTGAAGCCTTTCTGTTTTGGATCAGATTACAAGTTGGTAAAATCCCCTGATTTGTTAAATTCAGTGACCAATAAATCCCGCACTAAATCTTTCAATCCCGCTCTCTTCATGTGTTTATCTTCCACATCTTTGCTAAGGAAATATGCAGGTGATGTATACAAACACTAATTCATTGACATGTAGGAGTTATGAGGACTAACTGAAGATGACAGCCTCTACTTAGATGTACCAATTTGTGAATACACTTCACTGAAGTCAACTAATCGATTGCAAAATGCAGTATTTGCAGGAGCAACGATGGCGCTTCACTTAAATATTTATCTACAGTCCATCATTTAAAAGTAAAAACTTGTGTCAGTGCATCGATTTTGACTTCAGATAACATTAAGTTCAATTGGTTATTCACCGAGTTGATATTTGCTGGATGGTAAGGTGGAAGCAAGATATTTCAGGTGTTTTTTGAACATTAACCTCCTGAGACCCGAACTCTTCCATAACATTAATTTTAAATTTCTCTTTGATATTTGGGCTGATTGGCACCTGATGAATGTAAAAACAAAGAATTACCAGATTTTTTTAATTTATTTTTTTACCTAATTTTTGTTTCTGAGAAAAATGAGATCCACATATAAGGATATTTGTTTAAAATTTCAATAGAACAGTGGCAGTATAATGTCCTCGTAAGTGGATATCAGGCCCTTGTAGAGCAAAATGTAGTATTTTGGTGTAGACAACCCAAAATGTGATGTCCACATATAGGTACGCCAAGTTCTTTTTTCTGTCTTTGCAGCTATGGTATAACATGGGTCTGAAGAAACTAGGGAGCCAATGATATCAATACCTTAATTCAGCTGCTGTTAAGCCGTATTCCTCCTTCTAAGGGAGATAATGGGGATGATTCTTAGATTTAATACAATGTTAGGGTTGGTGTAAAGATTTTTTTCCTAACTTTGTAAAGTAAAATGCGACAAATCTGTAACACTTTATAATATAGCCCATGCCCAAGTGCATAAATCACCTGTTATTTTCTTTTAAATTACAATGCAATTGTGTTTACCCTTTACCCACAAATACTTAATGGTAGATACGCTATAATAGGGTGTAACAAGTCAGGCTTTTACAGGAGACTGTGTAAGTCATTGGTAAGTAAGTAAGTAATGCTTAAAAACTAATGCATGAGTAACTTTAATTATTGCATAACTTCATTCAGTCAACTTCCCCCCCAAAAAGTACAGCGTAGTTACGATGTAAGATGGGAAAATATTATTGATTATCATAAAAGTGCACACTACTTAAAAAAACTACTTAGTTATGTAGTGCTTAAATTAATGTACTGTTTAGTAATTTCTTTGTTTCCTGTAAAAACCTGACTTGTTGCTGCCATATTCTAGTTGTTCTACCTTTAAATATTTGTGGTAATATGTAATATAATCAATATAATCAAATAAAATCTACTGAAATTCCATTTAATTACAGGGGATTTACACCCCTAGTTATGGGTTGTACTATAAAGTGTTGCTAATACTTTCACAATAAATAAAAAATAAAAATGCAGTTTTCATTTATTTGCACTCGTTTCAGTGTTGTACTCACTGTTGTACTATACGATGGGGTGATGAGGGTATGGCTTGGGTAGGAAAGACTTTTCATGTGAGTTGCTGACTGATGAAATACTGTGCTTTGTTGTGGGAGATCCGTCTGTTTGTCTCTCTGTCCATCTTCTGGGAGTTCTCTGGTGAGATGAATGTCTTCTTGTCAAATTGTAGACTCCCTCCTGTCAAACACACACTCCCAATCCTATTTATAACCAGACACTCACTCAAAAATGCTAATGAGTCTCTGGGTAACAAATGGATTTGGACGTTTCACAACCTGGATTCTGCTCTCTGCTCTTTCCCCACTGCCTTTCTGGCCCCCGACTCTAACGGTTGATTTTTTTTTTGTTTCTTTTTTTTCTGTCTTGTTCGGTGCACACCTCATTTCAGCCCACTTCTCCACTCTCTTTCTTCACTTTTCAGCTGTTTTTCAACGCTTACCTGAAAACCATCAATTACTCCTCTCTTCACTGCCCTCTTACTGCCGGCCTCTATATTCCCATTTTTCTTTTTTTGCTCTCTAAGTTTCATCTACCTCAATACTTAGGTTCTCTTCCCGTCTATCTGTAGCAACCATTGTCTCTCTGTCAATCTCCATCTCTTTTTCTCTGTCTCCCAGCTCGTTGTGAGTCAGTGCTAGTTCTTACTGGATCAGCCATGTGCGGCTCTGCCAAGTGCTCTGGTGCTGTGGGGCAGAACATTTAACAATTGTCAGATTCAAGCTTCATTCAGCTAGCAGGTGGCAGGAAGAAAAGATTGGAACAATCGCTAAAATAGAGACATTTTTGATGTCTTATTTTAATATTAAATACTTCTGTATTCTCCCTTAAAGACCTAGGATCCCAAAAGAGGCCTGATTTAGTTTTAAAACTGTGATACCCTGCCTATTTATGTGTGTCCAGAGAGGCAGCTTCTCTGTGGGTGTGATTGGCAGCATGAGGCCTTAAGATTGAAGGAAAAACATTCAGTCAGATTGGCCTTGGGACTCATCATAACTGACATTTAACTTGAGTAAATGTTACTTGGTGCTCTTGAGTTTTAGGGAGTAGGTGTTTTTGGCATGCCTGTACCAAGCCCTGCAGCTATTAGTCCCATGATATAATACAATAAGTGACTAAAAGTATACTATAGGGAGCACTGTAGCATTCAGAGCTTTTACATGGTATAATATGGAATCAAAAGGTTTCCTGTAAATTTAAATTAGTGGAAACTGAATGTTAAATGTACATCCCAATAAGCTATCTAAAGTCAAAAAAAGCAAACTAACCAAAAAGCAACAGAACACATTTGATGTTTTCTCTCCTTTGGTTTGATTGATTTTGACTGCTGCAGTTAAAGTGTTTTGAAGTGGTGGCAGCAACATTGGCTAATCCTCGTCTTGCTGCAGTAAGCCATTTGGGAGTGAGCTGAGACACTGAGGTTAGTCTGGAAGGGCACAGTAAACTTTACTGCTCTATTTCTAAGTTTCATCAACTAAAATTGCTATTCACCACAATAAAAAAAAAAAAAGAAAGAAAGAAAACTCAAACTCAGAAAGTGACATCATTTATTGGTTTTTGAGGTTCATCTTTACCGCTTTAAGACCTTTAACACAAGAATTGCACAAGCCTTGTGATTTTGATGATTTTGGCTTATACTCATGAAAAATGGAAATCCAGTATCTCGTTCTTTCAATAGTAATTTACTCAAATGAAATATTCTACAGTATAAATAGTGTGTATTTCACAGTCTAGTTCAGCTCATAAAGCTGTAATCATGGAGAAGACTGCTGACTTGACAGTTGTCCAGATAACAACCATTGACATGCTCCATAATCACTGTAAGCCACAGAAGGTCATTGCTGAAAAAGCTGGATGTTCGCAGAGCGCTGTATTGAAGCATATTAAGGGAAAGTTTAGTAGAATGAAAAGTGTGGTAGGAAAAGGTGCATAATCAACAGAAATTACTGCAGCCTTGAGAGTCTTGTCAACAGATGTTGATTTAAGAACTTGAGAGACCTTTGCAAGGAGTGGACTGAGGCTGGTGTCTGTGCATCAAGAGCCAGCATGCAGACGTCTTCAGGAAAGGTGCTACAACTGTTGCATTCTGTATTAAGTCCCTCCTGAATCAGAGACAACATCAGAAGCATCTTCACTGTGCTAAGGAGAAAAGGGACTGGACTGTTGCTCAGTTGTTCAAAGTCCTCTTTTCAGATGAAAGTACATTTTACATTACATTTTGAAATCAAGGTCCTAGAGTCTGGATGAAGAGTGGAGAGGCACAGAAACCAAGGTGTTTGAAGTCCAGAGTGAATTTTCAACAGTCTGTGATGATTTGGGGTGCCATGTCATCTACTGGTGTTCGTGCTGGTTGGTCCACTCAAAGCCAGTGCAGCTGTCTACTAATGTCCAATTGATTTTAGACATTATAACCAATATTGGCTATGTGCTTATCTATCAGTATCTGCATTTGCAATCCTGATAAATGACATTTAAAAGGGTAAAAGACAGATGGGAGAAACCCTTCAACCATGTTATTATTGCTGATATTAAATAAATTGTCCACCAGAGGGCACTCCATAATTTCCTTGTCGGCAACACAGATGTTTGGGAACGCCAGAAACACAAGTATAATCTGGCAGAGCCTAATTAAGTAAATAGGTAAATACTAGGGGTGCAACGATACTCTTATCGATATTGAACCGTTCGATACAGTGCTTTCGGTTCGGTACGCATATGTATCGAACAATACAAAATTTGTAATTTATTTTATCAACTTTCCTTCTGACGATGCTGTCTGTGTTGAGCGCTCAGTGAATCTGCGTTCGACTACTCCGCCTAGGCTGCACTGTCTAGCGCAGATCCACTGAGCGTTCAACACAGACAGCATCGTCAGAAGGAAGAGCGCAGGGCAAGCTAGCGAGACAGAAGTTAAGCTCTCCTTGTAACATGGCAAATTGAACCTCCCCCACCCTCATTCAGATCTGGCGTTTGGAATTATTTTGGTTTTCATGTGACGTATGACCCTGAAGGTAAGCGCATCATGGACTAAAGTAAAACAGTATGTTGGATGTGCCACGCAATGCTCAATTACATGGGTGGGAACTAGTGTGTTAGCGCAGTTAGCTCGTTAACGTGTTGGCCGTCTAGCCCCACGCAGGGGTAGCTCGTTAACGGAGATTTGCCGTGTTGTGGCGTTAACGTCATTTCAACGAGATTAACGCTGACAGCACTAGTGGGAACACAACGAATATGACTGCACATTTATGCAGACATCATCCTAGTGCAAAGACAAGTGGAAGCAGACAAAAACAACAAGCATGCATGCTACAAACTTTACCCGAGTCATTTAGACAGCCGTTAGCACATGATTCTCCTTATGGGGACCTGATATGTTTAATATTGTGGCGAGCTCAGACAAGGAGGAGACGGAGGTATCGTTTGGTCTTGCTTCCCGTGAGCTAGCCAGGGAGCACAGCCGTTTATTGACATCTGCAGAAGAACACTGCGCTAACTAACTGCTCAGCGCGGCAACCGCATAGCAACAACAACACACAGAGCACCCTCTGACCCCGGAAGGACACACCGTCGCAGCGAGAAGGCGTCACCCGTCACTATGGCAACATAAACAAAACATAACTGTACAAACAGAACCCCGAACAGCCCTGACCCGCTACATAGCCCCCACCTAAGGGGTCAGTCGTCCCCGACGACCCCATTACCCCACACAAAGTCCTGCAAATGTCCAGGTGCCTTCTTCTGGCGCACCGGCCGGTCACGACCGGTGTCCCAGATCTACTGGCGTTTAGATCAACTGGCGTTGGTCGAACAGATGTGTGGCAGCCTTGCGTTTCAGGAGCTGCTACCAACAAACCAGCAAAAAAACGGCAAATGTGTCATCTGTGACACTTGTGAGGTTATCTCAAACACACTCCGTCAGTCTTGATGCTGTTGAACAACAAAATGTTTAAAATGTGGCGAGTTTACCTGGTGATATCCTCATTCGCGACGCGATCGCGAAAACAGCAAACAAGTAACACCACGCCGATGTTGTTCACAGGACAGCAAGAGTAAACGATCGGGAGACTCTTGTCGTCGTTATCGTTCCCCTCGCACGTTTTATTTCCCCGGTTTCAGCGTTTTTGCTTCACAACTAAAGCGAGCAGTTTACTTTGTGCACTAACATGGACTCGAGTCAACCAGCGCCACCTCTGGCCAAGTGCCACAGCCTACAGCCAGATCAACCTGTGACACACATCTGCAGCACGTTTGATTTCGTTTCTTGCACAACACATTTGTACCTTTCAATTGTGTCTGTTTGTGCGTCGTGCAAATAAACCTTTGAAATGAATGAAATGATATCATGTATTTATTATCAGCCTACATTTGTACAAAATTCCAAATTATATACACAAAGTCATAGAAATCACCACTCCAATTGGTCATCATGATTTTAATATTCTCTTTTCCCATAACAAGGAAATACACCTTGGACAAATATGACACATCAATATTTCATTGGTGTTGTCACATCACATCCTGTAAGCATCGTCTGCCTGTGTCCTTTCCCTGGAAATTAATATTTCCAGCCAATATAGGCAATTCATCAACATGGCTGGAGAGTTGGTAGTTATATATAAAGTCAGTGACTCAGGTGTGTCGCTTGGTTTGTCATCTGTTTGTGAGACTGGAGGAGACGTAGAAATCTTTTGTTTTAAATCTTAGTTAGGAAGGTTCCTGTTTTAAAACAAGCACGTTTTGTGAGAAATGCAAGAAGTACATCTGCAGAAAGCACACAGTTACATTCCCTCCATCATGTGGACAAAATTGAAAATGTTGAGCATTGAAAAACTGAGAACGTTGGGCAAGTTCAAAAGAAATGTGTTTGTAAGAACGAAAAACCAAATTGTTCCTAAAATAGTTATGGAAAGTCTAACTGTTGTATGTCTGTGTTCTACATGTTTATCTGATGGGAAATAAAGTTGCTATTGTTTCATTGCAGTTTTTGAACAATTCTGAGTGGATTTACACAGTACGGATCTAAATGACCCGCAACAAAATCAATGTCATTTTTTTGTTCTTCAACATAATACAAGGGTTAATTTCCAAAACTTCCATATGATCTTCAATTTGTAGCAGATCCACTATCACACAGCAGCTGGAGCAGTTTCAAATGGAGGTCAGTCCACTACTACCATAGCCTACTACTAGATTAACTTGTGACACATCTGCACCTGCTGCTATGATCACAGTGAGTAGAGGCTGAGTGGCTGCACTTACCCCGGGTACATCCAAATCTACCCACAAACATGTTGAAAGATGCAATGCCAGCCATGTGGATTGTCAACACTGAAAACAAAGACAACAGGGATCAATTTTTTCTGTTTATTTAGCACCCACAACATTTGTAGTCGCCTTCTGCACAGGGCAAGTCCACACACACCGTGTGGTAGGGGAGACCGGAGATAGTTGTAACGTGGGTCAGTTGTAACACTTCCAATTTCTCCAATCAGAGCTAAGTTTCAAATGATGTGACTCATCCTGTGCATGCCCAATTCAGTTCTGCTATCACATGTGAAAAATCAGCACATTTTGTCAAACACAGACAATTTAACACGAAAAAAAGTAATTTGTATGCCAAAAAGTATGTTTTTCTACTTTATTTCAATTTGTAATAGCATTATCTGCTTTGCAGTTAAACTCGTCAAACTTAAATTATGTTATTTGTATGTCTATGGGGATATATTCTGTGTAGGTCTTTAGAGCTAGTGTTTTAGCTGTTGGCTGTAATGTTAGCTAGTTCATGGCTATAGGAGTCTGGGTCAGTTGTAACAGCAACAGTCTGGGTTAGTTGTAACAATAATGCAGATGTTACAACTTACCACACTATTACTTTAACTTATATTAAACAAGTTGGGGCAACGACATCAGCAGAGAGAGGTTCACTGGTCGCATTTGTATATGCGGTTAATGCCATTGGCAACACAATTCCTCCACTGTTTGTGTTCCCACACATACATTATGCAGACCACTGTGTCAGAGATGGACCAGTAGGAAGTATTGGTAGTGGAAATAAATCAGGATGGGTGCAAGAAAGATTTCCTCATCTTTCTGAAGCACTTTGCAAACCACACCAAGGTAAGCCATGATAAAAAGTAATGGAATTACGATGCTGGTGAACAACTACATTTTTTCAGCTTCATTGTTATGTTCAAAATTGGTGCAAGAGTTGTAGGTTATAATGCCCATTGAGCCAATGAGACCAAACTCAAGGAAGACCAACCAAAATTAATGAAATATTCAGTTGCAGAAAATTCCATAATTTGTCTTTTTTGGGGGGGTTGGAATATGTTCAAAAGTTAGATTTCTGCATTCTGTCACACACACACACAGCTACATAAATGGATGTAAGTGCATTCATGTGTTGAATAAACAAAGATTACATGTTAATATTTTGTTAGTACCCTTATTTCATTGTGTTACATTTTACCCCAGGATATGTTACAACTAACCCAGACTATGGGGTTAATTGTAACATTTCACTCTTTGTGTTTGAGGCCATACCATGAAATAGGTAATTGTGCTGCAGAGAAAATAGCTGCACTATTTAATAGCAGAGACATGTAAATACTTTGCATTACATTTTGAATCCACTACCTTAAAAGAGCTCCAATTTACAGACAGAAATGTCAAAAATGTTACAACTATCCCCGGTCTCCCCTACCACTTTCCACAGAAGGTGCATTCAATCTGCAAGATTGAATGAGATTGTCAGAGTCATTGTCTGACTGTTTATTACTAATCACTGTGTAACTGCTGTACATTCACAGTAACTGCCATCTCCTTACAAATGTTTATTAGATTAACCACACTTATACAGACTGTATATCACAACCAACTCTGAAATGTTCGTTTGCAGAGGGGAGACACAGGCAGACTATGCTAACGACATGTGATGTTACAATGGTGAAATATTAGTGTGTCATATATTTGTTCATGACATTTTTCTTATGGGCAAAAGTATTGATATCAGGATGGTGATTCTTATGACTATGTGTATGTCATTTGGCATTTTGTACAAATGTAGGCTGATAATAAATACATGATATCATTTCATTCATTTCAATGGTTTATTTGCATGACGCACAAACAGACACAATTGAAAGGTACAAATGTGCATGACACGAATTCAAACGTGCTGCAGATGTGTGTCACCAGTTGATCTGGCTGTAGGCTGTGGCACTTGGCCAGAGGTGGCGCTGGTTGACTAGACTCCATGTTAGTGCACAAAGTAAACTGCTCGCTTTAGTTGTGAAGCAAAAACGCTGAAACCGGAGAAATAAACCGTGCGAGGGGAACGATAACGACGACAAGAGTCTCCCGATCGTTTACTCTTGCTGTCCTGTGAACAACATCGGCGTGGTGTTACTTGTTTGCTGTTTTCGCGATCGCGTCGCGCATGAGGATATCACCAGGTAAACTCGCCACATTTTTAAACATTTTGTTGTTCAACAGCATCAAGACTGACGGAGTGTGTTTGAGATAACCTCACAAGTGTCACAGCTGACACATTTGCCGTTTTTTTTGCTGGTTTGTCGGTAGCAGCTCCTGAAACGCAAGACTGCCACACATCTGTTCGACCAACGCCAGTTGATCTAAACGCCAGTAGATCTGGAACACCGGCGGGGGAAAAGTCACTCGGGTCAGAACATGGGGTGCCACCATCATCCCACTTCTGACACCAATGTGGCGAGCTCAGACAACGAGGAGACGGAGGTGTCGTTTGGTCTTGCTTCCCGTGAGCTAGCCAGGGAGCACAGCCGTTTATTGACATCTGCAGAAGAACACTGCGCTAACTAACTGCTCAGCGCGGCAACCGCATAGCAACAACAACAACAACAACACACAGGGCGCCCTCTGACCCCGGAAGGACACACCGTCGCAGCGAGAGGGCGTCACCCGTCACTATGGCAACATAAACAAAACATAACTGTACAAACAGAATCCCGAACAGCCCTGACCCGCTACAATATGCTGCTGAGAATATAGCCCAGAAGAAGCGTATAGTATAGCTTTTATTTTGGAAAGAGCCATTTCTCTGTAATAAACTCTCTTTTCCAAAGATGAGTGATTCCTCAATCAGATACAGGTGTTACCGCGCCAGATCCGCGGCCCCGAACCGTAGTAAGGAAACCTCTGGCAGTTACTTGAAGGTTCCGTAACTGACTCGTAGCCGGCAACAGCTTACTATACAGGTCAACTCCGCTAGCAAAAAGATCGAAGGAGGCGTAGGAAACTGCTTCACCGAACTTTATTTCTTCTCTAAGGCACGAACACCGCGTACAGTGGGCTGAAACAGTTTACTCACAGCGAGCATCGCCGGCACAACTCTGGCTGTCGAGGGAGTTATTATATTCCTTTTATTTATTTTCTTTTTGTCTCTTCTGTAGCTAACCGTTACTTTTCCCCTTCTCCGCTCTCTCTCTTCACACACACACCAGGCAGTCCCGCTACACACATCCCGAATACATTTCCCATCAGGCTTCATCCTTAAAGGGCCATGCCTGTAACACAGGGCTTGCAAAATCGCTAGCCCGACGTCCCGGGGCTAGCGATTTTTCCAGTCGGGCTACCAAAATCTATCTCTGCCCTGCCCGTTGGGCTATTGTAAGAAGGAAAAATATATGTCAATGCTTTTGCATTCTTTCGGAAATGTAGCTGGGTAATTATGTCATTGGCATCGGTGAGCCACTGTCAATATGTGACATATTGAAATCGCGTTTGAATTTGCGCTTGTTTTTTGCTTTCACTTTACAAATGTCCAGGTGCCTTCTTTTGGCGCGCCGGCCGGTCACGACCGGCGGGGGAAAAGTCACTCGGGTCAGAACATGGGGTGCCACCATCATCCCACTTCTGACACCAATGTGGCGAGCTCAGACAACGAGGAGACGGAGGTGTCGTTTGGTCTTGCTTCCGGTGAGCTAGCCAGGGAGCACAGCCGTTTATTGACATCTGCAGAAGAACACTGCCGCTAGCTAACTGCTCAGCGCGGCAACCGCACAGCAACAACAACAACAACACACAGGGCGCCCTCTGACCCCGGAAGGACACACCGTCGCAGCGAGAGGGCGTCACCCGTCACTATGGCAACATAAACAAAACATAACTGTACAAACAGAACCCCAAACAGCCCTGACCCGCTACAATATGCTGCTGAGAATATAGCCCAGAAGAAGCGTATAGTATAGCTTTTATTTTGGAAAGAGCCATTTCTCTGTAATAAACTCTCTTTTCCAAAGATGAGTGATTCCTCAATCAGATTTATTTTTTTAATTACTTTTGTTTCAGCAACATTAAATTTAAAAACTGTACTTTTGAGTTAAAATATATATTTATAATTTTAATAAATAACAAATTAAAAAGGCATGAACATTTTTTTTGTATCGAAAAAATATCGAACCGTGACACCAAAGTATCGAACCGAACCGTGAATTTTGTGTATCGTTGCACCCCTAGTAAATACTACGCTTAACAGATGTTAGGGAAATCTGTTTAATATTTCGTGTACCTAAAGAAACAAATATCAGCTGCTATATCAGAATGTTGGATTTTTAAATCCAATATTCACCAAATATTGATATCAGAATCCTACAGTGTTTGGAATATACTGTCTACCAGGACTATGCTTCATGCTTCCATTTGCCTACATCTTCGAACTTTCCACAGTGCCAAAACTACTAGTTTGCTCACTATGTTATTGGTGTGTTTGCTTGGCTAGCTAACTCACCTGACATGAATCAGGAAAGAATCTGTGGTCTGTCATCAGAAGAAGATGAGGAACACCTGAACCAAAAGTGCAGACGACCTGAAAGCTGCCATTTGTGGTAAAGGAACGCCAACAAAGTATTGAGTTTATAAATGCATGTACTTTTAAGAAGTTGGATTATTCTGTATTGTATTTCTTGGTTGATCTTAAGAAACTTTCAAATAATCTGAGACACGTGACTTCTAATTTATATGAGCTATAAGCCATAAAAAGCCTTTGAAAAAGTTAAGAAATATTTGCTTAATTATGAAAATGTTTTATTAAATGTTTCCTCTTAGACTCGTATGGATACAACACACAGTTGACTGCTGAATGCTAACTAAGTTATTAAAACACTAAAATATTTTCAAACCAAAACCATAGCACATGCATCTGAATGTGCTGTACCACATAATAATTCATATTATTTGTCAGGTAATGCCACTTAAATGCTAAAAATAAAATCTAAACTAGTGAGATAAAGAAACAGAATCACACCTGCAGTTGTTGTGAAGGGAGGAACGATCTCAAATCAGAACTCTTCAGGGGGTTTTTGTGCCAGACCATAAACGTGCTTTTTAATGGTCATTTTAACGTGAGAGTCTGTTGGGATTGACTCTCGTTTGGATCCACCCTCAAGTGTCCATTTGAGGAACTGCCGGGCTTGGCATTTCTGCATACCCGGAGGCTTCTGCTTGATTTTGCACATTAATTTTGTTTCAATTGGTCCAAGCTTGACCTAAAGTGGGTACCTCTTCTCTGTGGGTGGAACGGTGTTGGATTCATATTGATTGCTGTTTATAGCACCGGGCTTGTCGGGGGGTTGTCTCTGTTGTTTTTGTTGTTGCATTGGGCACTGTGTTGTGTTGGCAGCGACAGCTTGTTAACGTCTAACTCGTCATCTCCTCCTCCTCTTTCGTGCCAACTGGCTGCTCTTCCCCGCTCACCTACAGTACATCACAACAGAACCCCACGCATCCATCTGTAAAACTGCCCCATCCCATTCATCTTTTTGCACGCCAACCCAAATGAAAGACATAGAGACATGCAGTAGAAACGCGAGATAAAGGAGGAAAGAGACATCTTTAAGAGGCATGACGATCACAGGGCACATGATATATGAATAGGGAAAACAGACAAGTAGCATAGATTGTTGCAGAGTTTTGTCTCCACTAATGTGATGCCTAGAAGGACAATTGTTCAAGCGCAAGAGAAGATAAATGAGAAAGATGCAAAATTTTATTTAGTTAAGACAAGGTAACTCAATCTTGCTGTACTTCAAAAGCGATCGGAAAGCACAGCGACATGAAATAATGGTGCATTATCTAGAGAATGCAGCATCCCACTATTAAAGCATAATACTGTAAGTTACATTGAACAGAAGCAATACCAGCTACAGAGGAGCCACTTATTTACTAGATGAAATGTCTTTCAGATGCCCTCTAAGCAAGCTGCTCTGCTTCTCTGTGGATTATTGGAGCAAAAAACACTTGAAATCAGGTCATGCCTTTTTTTCCTCATGAAAAGAAAAAGAAATTCTGGAAAATAGTCTCTAATGTACAGCAAAAAAAAAATAAAGATAAAATTCACTAAAACCATGCTTTTTAAAGTTTTTATAATTCCCTAAACAGAAGCATCATCAGTACTGATAGACGGTATGATCATACCGTATAATATAAAGAACAGTAACATATAAAAATAGATTTTATCCTCACCTGTGCAAAAGCTTGCACAGTGATGGGGAAACTGTTTTTTTAGGTAGTGAACTTAAAAATAAATGTACGCCTGGGGATCTTTGAGTTTTAGTTTCTCCTTCACGTACACTGTACAGTGAAGTCATTTCATTACATCGACAAATCCTGCCATAAACACAAAATGGCAAACATTTTATTGACCATAATTCCCAGTTATACTGTGACAGTGTCTCTAATATACTTTATATTTTCTGTGCTTGGCTTTTGACACTACCGAGGGACACATACTGAAGTAAATGGTAAAGTTCAGCCTGCCAGGTTGAATTTGTTGTTTTGACCTTTGTGATGAAGACAAAGAGACAGACAACGGAGATATGGAGGAGCAGGTGGAGCTGCTGTTTTGGAGTGTTTAGTCGAGCTTCTCCGCTACCCACGTTGTGATGCCCTCTGGGGACTGGTTAAAAATAAGCAATTACTCTGACACCCCACTAGGGACTGCTGTGTGCCGTTCATCTCCCCCCTCTATACTGGGATCACAGCAGTCATGACAAAGCCCCGCTAAATAAGCTGAAATCCTAGATATGGGAATTCCTTTCTGATCTGTGTCACAGTTTTCGCTTGACTTCAAATGAACATGGCGTCTTTGTGTTTGTGACACTCTTTCAGCATGCGCGTTTTCTGATCTGACTGTCCTAATAGATGAGGGGTTTTGTTAACACAAAAGCAGACGACTTGAAAATGTGATTTGAAGATGAAAGAGGCGTGTTTAATTTTTTTTCTTTTTCTTTAACTTAGCCCTTTAAAAGTAAAAGCCGTTTCCTACCAGACATCTGGAGCAAAACCCACCTCCTACCTCCTATCTTCTGATTTTCTATTTGTCTTCTCTCTGATCCAGTTGACAGAGAGCAGTTTGTACTGTGACACATGATGATCCGTATCATAACACAGATTCATGTGCCATGTTGTCTCAGCAACTTGTAATCTCCGCTACCCTGCTTGTGCCACATCTGTCGCTAGCTACGTCTCACACCATAATGCTTGTGCAACCTTTAACCATATGCTTGTTGGACAAATGTGTGTGTGTGTGTGTGCGCGCGTGTGTTTGGGGGTTAGCTAACTGCTGACGGCTTTGCAGAACAGCTGACCTGTTGCCAAGGTAACCGATCTGCAGTGACAGTCGCTGTCAAACTCATAGCGGCTAAGTACTGGTTGTTTTGATTGATCCTTTATATTTCTTTTCCAGTTTCTTGTAGGTAAGTTTTGTGTGTGTTTTGTTCCTCCAATTAAAAAAAATTCTGGCAGCGGCATTCCAATTAAACTGTCAGGATAATTCCCATCAAAGAGGAAAATTGCTTCTGTTTATTGTCACAATTTGAAGGAAATCAGCAATTCTGTGACTGTGACTGCATGCCTGCCCCTCCAGGTAGAAGACATGAAAAGCTAATTGTAGCTTCTATCTAGGAGCCAGAAAACACTTTAGCAGAGACAAAGATGACTGTGGTAAAGGTCTAGCTTATCCTTAGGCTGTTAGGGCCTCATCATTGATCCTTTTGGCTTCACTTGGTGCCAACACGATGCCCTACAGCTTCTTGTTCCCATAAGAGTGCCTAACAATTTCATTAGACCACCTGTCTTAAATAAACAAGAAATAACAAAACCTGTTATACACTGTTATTTATTAGGCAATAACAAAATATTAATATTTTTACAACCAAATTTAAGACAAAGGACTTATTTGAGCAAATCTGCATTAAAAAACGCCACTGTATCAGAAAGTACCCTACGTTTTCATGTGTGCCGTTTGAGAAAAATGAAGAATAGCAAATAGATTTGTTATCAAGTTGAGCACATTGACATTTACAAATGATAATGTTGCCGATTGAAAGGCAGCAAGGCATGCATTTGTTTCGGTGCCAATTCACATTTTTCTCAGCTTCACTGTACACACATTTAATCCTGTTTGATTTGTGGAGCTGAATGCTTTAACTTTACCCCCCTCAATTTTCGGGCATCTCTCTATTGCTCTTTCTACATCTCTTCATGCCATTTAATCAGCTGATGTAAGTAATGAATGAATTCCAGTACATAATGTAATCCACCACTTTGATTGATGACCCATGGTCAGAGCCTAACTAATCTGACAACAGATGTGTTCCTGTGGGAGATTGCTCGTTAGGTTAGCCTGTTGGCTCTGTCTGGAATGAAAATGCTAATACTACAAGAGGCTTGGCAGCAGGTCTGCTGGGAGGGGTGACGGCAACTACATGTCAGAACCGGCTCAGTAATCCTGCCCTATAAAAATAAGTAACCTTACCAGAGCTGTGGTGACAAGATTTAGTGTAAATTACACATCATTACATGATCATTTGGAAAACTTAGACACACAGCTTCAGCTTTGCAAATTAGGTTTTGGCTTTCATTCCAGTAAATTGATATTAGAATAGGCATAATCTTATTAATGATGTTATTTTGGGGCCGACTGTTTAATTAGATACAATAACAAGAAGAAACAGTAGTAAGTGCTTGCAGTTACCCTGCTTGCCTATGCAGTGCTGTGTTTCTTTAGCAGTGGAATGCGTCATTTGTTAGCGTTTATTCAGTCTAAATAAATTAATAAGGGTTGTAGTCAACTGTAAGTCATTAAAAGATCACACTCATTGTTACTGGAGAAGGTATATTAGCTCTATTCAAACAATATCATGGGTAAATTGCTTTGTCTTTGTCACCTCAGCATGCATTTTCTTTGTTACCTTTTAAGAGCTTTCAACAATCTGGTAATTTATTTAATTTAATATTATTCATCCTGTCTGATCACTGCAGAGAAGAAGAATGATTTCTCGCCCGAGGAAAGAATACCCTCAACACTTCCATCATGTACAAGCATTTTTATGTTAGTCGTCTTTTATTTCACAACTCTTTTCATTGTGTACCTGCTGGTTTTACCCAAAGGAGCATTTTAGAAGTTGAAAGCTGGTTCTTGCGGTATCTTTGAAGAGCCATTCCACATCTCTCACTTTTACCGAGATTCAGTTTGACACCTCGGGTGTCTTACCGAGACTGTTGACATACCTGCAGATGGATGTTTTGAAATCAGCCTGATGCTGCCAGCCTGTGGAGCAAAGAAACAGGAAAGCACGCTGACCTGTCCAAAGCAAACTTAATGAACCATCAGTCTGTACTATAACAAGAAATTCACTTCTTCTGCTTGAATCTATTTCTAAAAATGTATGTGCTTCTAACACTACTTCCTATAATTGTGCTTGTGGGTGGCCCTCAGAGATTACAAAGGTGTATTTACATAAGAGTGCACACCAGTGAATCCAGCATTCCCCTCCTATATTGCCACGAAGGAGGGGAAAAATACATCAAAATTGATGCAGCAGAACGCTACCTATCGTGCAACTAGACCACCAACAGCTTACATAGCCTTTCTAGCTTCTCAGCCTCAGATTTTTTTAAGTTATAGGGTTTAGACCCCTCTGTGTTTTTCAGTGGTACTCCCACAAACATTTGAAAAGACTTTTACGAGTAATATGGGTGGCGCTCTCCTTTAACGCTGGGATAATAGATTTTTTTGGCCGCTGGCAGCAGGGAGAGAAGCTGACAGAACTACCACTCAGACATTACATTATTTTTACATCCAGGATGCCAGGAGAATATGAAAGTTGAGATCAGAGGAAAATGATGTGCAATATAAAATAGGAGCTCTGTAGAGCAGTAGGGTTGGGTGGTCATTCTTAGTTATTACACCAGTTATTTGCTTCATTATTATATATACCATGATTATAGTGGTGTTTATGTATGTTTTAATAGCTTTTTACAGTCCGCATTGTCTAAAGTAGGAGCATAATACGGGAACACATAGAAGCACAGCTGTAAAAAGCTTTATAGCTCTCTTAGTACTGCTCTCATCCCGTCTTGCCCCCTCTGTCATTATAACCCTGCTCATCTTATGAATATGTAAACATTCAGGTTATCAACACAGATAGCGAAGGCTTCTTAAATCTTCCTTTTATATCCTCAGATTTTCATTGCTGCCTCAGCTACTCGACCAGATTTCACATCATCAGTCATGTTATAGTTAGGGTGTGCTGCATTATAAACTCTAGCAAGCATCTGGATATGTGGATATGTGACTGTGTGTGTGCAGGTGTGTCCTGCTGTTAATAAAACAGGGCCTGTGGGGCAGATAATGACCCATTAGACCTAAGCAATTTAAGATAGAGTTATTGTCAGCCATTATGGTGCTTCCTTTGTTATCTGCGACCTCTAGCAACGTTTCGCTTCCCGCTTTCTAATTTTTAACTATGGCTCCCCCTGTCTTTCAGACATGGTTGTGCAATGCAGCAGCTTGAATGCTTTTAGTGGGAGCACCTCTTTTTTTCAAGCGGTTCATGTGTGTTCTTAGAGAGATTTATTTATTGATATGAGAGCAAGATAAGAGGACAGCTGGCAGATCCTGATTGGATGAGTGTTGTCATCCATTTGCCTTTGCCAGAGTTGGCCTGTTTGCAAGATAAACAGTCATGTTGAAACCCTCAGGAAAACTTTGGATTTTGCCTCTGTCCCCTTTCTCTCTCCCGAAATAGTTTGTTTCTCTACAATCACATTAACTTGTAAAAAGTTCCATCCTTTATGTTTTTGTTTGGTGGTTGTTCACATCTAAAAAGGGGACTGTTCAGTTTTACTTTTTTCAAGGCGTGATTTATTATGCCACTATATCTCGAGGTTTTTCATTTCCATCTTTATTTCCTTCCATGTTCTTAGCTGCTTATCCAGTTCAGGGTTACAGCAGGAGTGGAGCCTATCCCAGATGCCATAGGGTGAGAGATCACCAGTCCATCACAGGGCTAATGTAAAGAGACAGACAACATTTCATGCTCGCTGCTGCACCTGAAGCCAATTTAGGCACACGGAGTGGATCTAATTTGAGGACCTTTCTTTGGACTCCACTTGAATCAGTGCATGCAATAAGAAAACACGCCAAATCCCCAGAAAAAGGCCTTAGGGAACCAGTGGGTTCAAACCTAGAAGCTGGTTTCTTAAAGTTGAGACATTTTGGCTTTTATTGTGATAGAACAGCAAAGAGAAGAATGTGAGAAAGACCAGGGGAAGACTTGCAGTGACTGTCTTTGAGGCCGATTCACACCCAGGCAACTGCATTATAGCCTTTTAGCATTTGGGTCACCTGCTACTAGTCGGTAAACTAAATTGGCACCCAGTTATCAATTTAAGAAAAGGAAAATGCAGCTGCGGAAAATAACTGATTGTTTTAAATCCCTAAAAGGAAATTCAGTATTCCGCATGCAGTGACGTCCATTGTTTCAAAGTTCAGTGTGCTGCATTCGTCTAATGAAAACAAGAAAAAACAGTTGGATAAGGCCACAGGCGATGCTGGTTTTTTTTTTTATGCTTTGTTTTGTTGCTCCTTTCATCACTTGACTCAAAGGCTCAGCAGTGTATTGCATCATGCTATTTTAGAGGGACAAGGCAAAAACTCCATTTGGTATTTAACTGTTCAGGTGCCACTTAGAGAGTGTAGTAAGTGAGAGAAAAGTGTATACAGGACCTTTTCTACCAAACCAGATGTGGTCCACACGATTCATGTTGTTTGCTCTCTGCATACAGTAGAATCAGGTCATTGTGGTTATACATTAACACTCCTCCTTAAATCAGTAGAAAAGAAAATAGACCTGGATTTTAGCGTTTCAACTGGAGTCCACATTCCTGATGTCTGAAGAAACTTACCTGAACCATTTACCCCTCTGTTACTGAAACTGTACTCTGATCTCCATGTGGGCAGGATCAGTCAGGAAGACACATTTGAAACAGCGATCAATGAGGAATCTTATTAGCTATAATAATGCATCATCATTTACAGCATGGACCCATGCAGATACTTTAAAAGGTGGTCTGCAGATTTCTACACCATCTACCAGTTTATGCCAAGCTCTGCTATGTGTGTGCGGCTGATTGTGCCCAGTGTTTATACACTGTAGATGTGGCAACGGGCCAATCTCATTACATCGCCCTGCCAGAGGTTGTATTGTCAGCAGCAGCTTGTTTGAGATGTTATGATGACTCGGGCATCTCTGTCATTCATACTGAGAGTGTACAATGTCCTCTTTGGTTTTTTATTGTTGTTGTTTTTTCTAGCGTTCTACTCGAGATGTAATGTGTCTCTAAACCCCGACTATCAGTTGTCACCATAATATTATCAATTTCATTTCACTGTTAGTTTTAATATGTATCTCTATCTCCTCTCCGGTGGTTTGGACCCTTCGAAGGTTACTGAGCGTGACACATTCAGTGAAGAGGCGGCCTCATACTGCTGTGACTAAAATGGTTGTAGGATTTCATTTGCTTCATTTGGCAGCAGTGCAGCTGGGGGATTTTTATAACAAGTTCAATCACAGTCCGTGTTGACTGGACTCATTGGTATAGGGTTGCTATTTACTCCTTAATTTACAGATTTGATTCACTGGAATTAAAATATGTAATTTTCTAATCGCACTCTGGTTTGATAAGAATTAGAAAATCTTTTCCCAAAGTGTCTCTTTATGGCCTATAAGGATAAGTTTAAGGATCATTTTGGTGATGTACACACTTTAAATCAAACTTTGTAACTGCAACCAGACATACTGTGTGGTGGATTTACTTAAAATTGTTGTTTGGCTGTTGTAAATGAGCTAAAACACTGTTGAGATTCGAGGTTAGGTTGCAGCTCTTTGAAGTATCTCTCGCCAAACGTATTTTTCATCAGCTCTCTCTTAACTCTAACACGCCTGCCTGTCTCCATCTGGCAACCTATTGTAGAGCTCCCCAGTGAGGTAAATGTAGCAGCACTGATGTAATGTAGTGTGTTTGGAGTGTCTTCCTCACACCCAGTGGCAATACCATGCTGCCTGACCGGGTTCGACAACAGGCTGTAATTAAGAGGCTTTCTCACCTGCTGCTGGACTGCTGTTATTTTTGAAAGAAAAAAAAAAAAGACAGCCAGCTTTTACCAGAACGATAAGTGAAACAAAGAGATGCAATACGCTAGCTACCACCACCTGTTTCTCCCCAGGTCTCTCCTCCCCTTCCAGAATGTCTTTGTCACACTTATATTCCATCTCTCGCATTCATCCTCCAGTTGAGTACACACACATTTGTCGTTTGCAGCTACAGACGGCCCCGGAGATGTTTCAGAGGAGCCGTAGCGTGCTCTAATTGCTCGATTGTGTGCCTTTGTGTATTAACAGGTGTTTTGCTGGATCCACATTACTGCTGCAATTTTAACTTGGCTGCCTCTGTAGTATTCCCAAGTTTGCCACGGAAACAAAGTTAGAGGCTGCTGGGTTTGTGGGTGGGAGAGAGGCACAGATAATAGATAGACAGTGGAGGGCAAAAGGTGAAAAGATGGGCGTGTTGCTTTGTATTGTACATGTTTTAATGATCAAGTAGGCGTCCCCCCCATCGCTTTGTGTGGCGCAACAGATTACAGTTGTCTCTGTCAGTTATATGTGAGGCTGTCTGGAGCCTTATGATTGCCTTGGCCTGTTATTCCATCCAGCAGCTCAGACAGGCAGGCTGACCTTCTCCTGATGGCTTGCTCTCTCTGCCCAGCCGTCACTTTCACCCCTTTTAACTCTCCTCTCCTGGCACAGCAGTGCCTCTGAGCTTTTAGAGATTACCTTAATGGAGAGAAAAAACTGAATAGCACATGCCTGCTGGGTTATATGTGTGTGTGTGTGTGTGTTTTAACCCGGAGCCTGATCGCTCTAAGTGTATAGCAGACGCAAACAGTGAGAGAGCAAGAGAAGAGAGAAGGGGGGTTATTTTTACAAGTTCATAGTCATTTTTTGGCGCTGTATTCAATGAAACTCAAATGGTTGCCTTCATATCAGCTACGGTAGATTTCAAGATGTGTGACAGCTTGCAATCACTGTGACACAAGTCACTTGTTGCAGTTGGAAAATCAGTAGCGACTGCATTTTACCTCATCTTAACCTTACCTGACTTTTAACCACCCTTGTTCTATCTTTGATAATGCAGCTCACAGTACTCTTTTTTACGGCTTATTCATTATGGAGATATAGCCTCTTTCTTGAGTTGTGACCTGCAGGGTTTATAATGTCCTGATTGTTGGGTTTTCATGAGGTTATAGTTAATCCTGACATGCCCTTCTTTCCTTCTGGTTGTTTGTTTTAAGTGTTCCCACTGGAGTGCACCGAGTTAAAATTGCTAACAGCTTTAGGCTTTGCAGATTTCCTTTTGCCTTTAGCCTCAACAGACGAGCCGGATTTGCAATTTGCCGTTTTTTACCTACTTCTGCTTAATTTTACATCTTCCCCACTTTTTCACAGGTTTAATAATCAACTAGTCTGTCCTGCCGCAGCCGGCATTCCACAAAGAGCTTTGCCTTGGTAGCAGTAAATTAGATTGCCTTTACAGGGAAGTGCTCGCCTTGTTTTCCCAACCGTCTGCATAAGGAGGACATTGAGTTATAAAAATAAATACTTACTTCAAAAATCCAAAAAGAAAGCAATCAAAAGAAGTTTCACTTAATAAAAATATTTTTGATAGCAACTAACAGGGCCAAAGGGCCAATTAGAAGAGATGATTGAGTTTTTCTTAGCTATTGCTACACTTACTCGTTAATTTATTCCCTCTTGCCACTTCTGCTTCTTGCTGTCTGATAATGCACAGTCGAGACTATTGAAAAACACTAGAAAAAAGCATGTGCCAGAGTTTTCAGACACAAAGTAACTTAGAAAATACTTCATACTTTAACTATTTCACATTTCACAGATAGGAAAAATAGCTTTCTTTCCTCCTGTTTCTTACTGCCACCTAAATAAGTAGACAAGCAATCCCTCAGTTAGTTACTGATTAACTTGTTTAGCTAGATGATAGCATTTCAGCTTCTTTAGTGTTTCACCAGAGTACTTTCGAAAACTAAAGATATCACCTTTAACTGTTGGAAATGATAACAGAAATATTCATTTTTTTCTGACATTGTGCAGACCAAATGATTATTGATTAAAGGAGAAATGCTCCACATTTATCAATAACTGCATCTCCAAAATACTGTTTAACTGCAAGCATCATGTTTTTTTTTTTATGTCAAAAGAATGTTTATTCATATTTGTATCCTCTCAAACAATGCTTATTCAGAAGCCTTAAATTGCACCTGCATATGGCACAATATGTGCAGACTCAAGTGTTTTGAAGTGCCTGTGAAATTAGATTTAGCTATTAAGGAATCCAGAGCTCTGATTATTTGCACCTTGCAGCTCTCTTATCATGCTGTGGGACTTAAAACTTCTCATACACCCCCTGCTCTCTCTGACCCACATGTTTAACATCCCGAAAATATAAAGCTGCACAGGCTGCCTCTTCCAAATCCAGCAAAAAGCGAATCCAAACCCCTTCTCCTGATTCTCCATACCATATGTCTTTGCATATGATGAGTAGCAAGTTCTCTTCCTGAGCTGAAACTCCAGCTCAGTGGGTGGCTGTAAGAACACGTTTTCGTATACAGTCCAGAATTTGGTTGTAGTGATAGAGATTAATATTATGCATGTATGTCTCTTAATAGTTTTTGTGGGTGGTTTGGCAAATACCTCGTCAGAAACTGAAATTGCCTACATTTAAAGATAGATGAGAAACGTTAAGGAGGATGAGGTGATTATGGGGGGGAAATGACTAGTATGAGCCCTGTTTTTTAAGCAACTTTCTTTTTATGCGTAATCTGTAATTTGTAGAAAAATCTTCACTGATGGAAGATGATTTCAGACTTCATGCATTTTGCATAAACCGGGAGAAACATCACTGGAGTTGGACTGTGCAATCAGGCTGCATTTGTTGTTAGTTGTTTTTCGTTGGGATTTTTTGGACTGTATTATAGTATCTATTTTTCCAGGATTGTAATTTCTTCTCCTCTGTTTGTCTTGTGTTATCTCTCTGAGCTTGCCGCAGCAGGCTCTTTTTATTTAGACAGGTTAATGCACTTGACTGTGGCCTCTATCTTGGTAATGCAGCTCAGGCCTCATTGGGCTCACAGATCTTATCAGTTCTCATTGCAGGCTCCTGTTGTCATTCAAGTCCTCTGTTTTTTAGCTGACCAACATCCTGCAACTTTTCCCGGAGGCGCTTTGTAGTTGCAATTTGGTGCGCTGCAGACCCAGACTTTGTGACAGAAAGTGCTTTCTTGTTATATAGTGTACACTAGAAATCCTCCCCCAACCCGTCTTTTTATGTGTGTTTAAATGATGCTGCCATTGCGTGGGCTTTTACAGATTGTTTTGGCTGTCAGGGTTATTGTCTGCCAGCTTATGTGGAAATATATTGGCTGAGAATGACGAAAGTAAAGATGAATAACCTGTTTCCATTTTCTATTCTTACGCTCCTGCCCACACAACTTTTACTCCCGCTGTTTTTAAGATGGAGGGCTTTGTGTACAGCTTTGCAAAGAATATCCACAAACTGCAGTTTGGAAAGTTTTTGGGTTGGATTTGAAACGAGTGTTACAAAGAAATACTGAGTTATTCATTTTGGCTGACGTTTGCAAGCCATTTGACTTCTGCTATGACATAAAATCTTACTAAAACATATGCACAGCCACATAGCATATTGGCCTGAATACAGACCTGATATTAAAGAATTTCCAATTATCTGACATCTGTTGAACTCATTTTGAAGATAGGAAACATTTCTACACTCGTCTTGTTTCCCTGAGATACATAAGCCTAAGGAAACTCCTCTGTAGTTGACAGATTCTTGATAATCAGACGTGAAAACATGCCTAGCAAAGGAGTATCATAAAATTATCCCCACTTTTTAAACTTAATTTCCAGGAGAAAGAAACAAAATCATATACAGGCCAGTTTAGTTGCTTACGCCATCATTCTAGAGAACAACCGTGTAGTGATAATGTCCTAAATGTTTTTTTCCAGGCATTAACCAGCACTGATGCATTATTGTTGTTAAGAGGTTTGAATTATTTAGCTAACAGTTAATAAGGGCTTGCCACCAGTGCTTGTATTTTGCTGTAGATTTAGCCCTCGTTACCCTTAAAACGTTTTCCCATGTGTTGTCTTAACTTCAAGTAAAAATACTATTACTATATATCTAATTATAGTAGATATAATATATATCTACTGTATTTTAATACCGGCTGTAATGATGGCACTTGAAGAGCCAAATGTTTTTTGAAGGGGTATTCACTGTGAAAAGTTTCACAGTCAGTCTATAGGACTCTATAAAACTCTTGGCTGTACTATAAATGTTTGCTGATGTTTCGTTCTCTTCGTAGTTTTATGCCTGTCTATAGGCAGCCTAGTGTACTCAGCTTTTCACTGTCAACGCTGCTACTCAGTTGCATAATAAGCCATACTACATAGGCACAGCTTTGCCAGCCATTGTAATGGGGCCCTTGAGTCAGGTCCTTGTTAGCTGATGCACAATAAGCTCCAGCCTAATGAGGTGTAAACCAGAGATCTGGGAAACTGAGAGGGGGCCAAATGAGTATGGCCGTCAGCCTTGGTGTGCAGTGGAGAGCTCAATGCTAATGCTATTAGCTCGGAGGTCAGTCCATTTTGCCTTTTGCCTGTTCAGTTTATCAGCACTTCATAACGTGCGGGGTGGTAGGGCGGGGTGTTGAGACAGCAGTTCACACTTAAGTGCAGAATCTTTCGGTGAATGAAGAGAGTGAGAAATGGGTTCACAATGAGTGCACGGTTTGATTGCAGCTGCCATGGAGTGATCACAGACCTTCGGCTCTTAACAGACTCCTTCTGTGTTAAGGTTTCTCCACCAGAGAGCGTGTCGGAGCCTCCATCTGGCCGGCTTTCTCGTCACTTCTGCGTTCATTAACAGTCCATTTGTTGCTTCTGCCCCGAGGAGCCTCCCTCCGCTGCTCACTTGTTCAGCTCGTGCTAATGTTGCTGATGTGAATTTAATGTACATATGGTGCACTTCATTCAGCCCTATTAAGCCTCAGCACTTTTCATGCTTTTACTTTAAATAATATTAGTTTTTATTATCGAGTTGAAAAGAAAAATGCTTGTCTACCTGCTGACGTTTAATATTTTGTTAGAGTTAAATGTGTTGGAGTTTTAGGAAACATTATTTCTGTGTAAAATTCATGATTGTAGTCATTCACCATTCTGCAGGTTACCGTCAGACACTATTAGCATTCATAGAAAGCCATTTCACCATATGTGAACCCTTATGAATACATCACAATGCATATATAATGCATTAACTTATTGTAATTCAGACGAAGTGCTATCATTTCTTGATAGCCCTTTTCTGATGGTCATGTGTTCTGGTGTGTTTGGTTGCACATCTGTGCACAAACACATATATTAACCCTTGGCATGTTTCTCTTCTAGCCAACGCTGGGGCCTGTTTTCCTAAGCAAGGTAACTTACTGGTTGAAAGGTTCTCTGCTCTTTATCGCACCATCATTCATTCATGATTCAAGTCACACAATTATTTGTGTGTGTGTGTGTGTATGTATGTGTGTAATCGCACTGTCTTCTTCCAACTGTCTCCTTTTCTGTCCTTTTCTTTCCTTCCACCTTGGGCTGTGTTGTCTGTCAGTTAGAGAGCTGACAAAAGGCCAAGGGCTGTCAGTTTGAAGCACCTCCTTAAAAATGGACAGCCGGATCAGTACCTTTCAGCAGAGACAGTAAGAATATGTAGAGAAAATGTCTCACGGGGTTATGGGATGGAGGGCATGCTCACACAGATCGACAGGAGTTGGTGAGGAAGGACAAGAACAGTGAGAGAAATGAAAATGCTGTTCCCTTCATGTTCCCATGTGACTTTCAATCACCTCAATTTTCAGTAGTTTGTTTTTCACTGTTTCTCCAAGAAAACAATGAAAGCCACTTAAGATGACAAGCAGGCATATCACAATGGAATATCCAGCAAAACAAATTCAGTTTGAGCTTCTTCCTTTGATGTACCGCAGAAGCATTTTACTTTTCTCATTTTTCTTCCCTCAGCATTTGAAATCAATAATTCTGCAAGGAACTGCTCTGTCCTGGTGGCAAATAGTCTAACATCCCATCCCATTTCTCTCTCTCTTTCTCTCTCGCTCTCTCTCCTGTCCCCTCTGTACCTCATATTTCCACTCTCCTTCTCTGCTTCATTTGTTTCCACCTATGTGTGCCTGCTGTGTGTATGTACGTCTCCACCTTAAAATCTTTCTGCATGCTTGTGTGGGTGATGATTCACCTCTCTCCTGCATACTTCCCACCCTTCTTTCCTCCCTTTCTCCCTTTCCTTTGTCCTCCCTTTCCTCGTCTCTTAGATCCCGAGCGTGTTGGCGGTCACATGATCTCAAGAGATGACCTGGAATATCCACGGGAATACCGGACGCTGGGGAACAATGCTCGGCGCTTCTCCAATGTTGGTCTGGTGCATACGTCTGAGCACCGGCACACAGTCAGTGCGGCGCAGAGCCTGGAGGCCCTGACCAACCTGCACAAAGCTGACATGGAACGCAAGAGGGACGCCTTCATGGATCACCTGAAGAGCAAGTACCAACAGCAGCAGCAGCAGCAGCAGCAGCTTCAGCATCCACACCACAGCCCTCACCACAACCCACCGTCGCCCTCACCCTCCCACGCCAGCATGAGGGGTACATCAGAGCGATCTGCAAGAGAACAAGTAATTAATATTAATTTATTAGTTAATGTACTTGCGACTGTTTCTATTTTTCACTTTGTTGCCATTTCCAGAGATACTTCCAAAAGACAACTCAAGCTTGAAATGACTAATTTATTACAGCAGCAGAGCTAGAATTTGGTATCTTAGCCCAGAGAACATCTCTTCCCCCACAAATATCACACGCGCAGAAATTTGGGAGCGATAGGGGAGCCAACAGGTGGGTGCAGGGCTCCAGCAGCACTGATTTGTTATAGGGAGAGAAAAGTATAAATACACCATCAAATGGGGACAGTGTTATTGATATATGACAGCAGGACGTGAGTCATGTTACGTTTGTATGACGTAGCGCAGCTCAAGTTGCTTGCCTTGAACCAGCTTGCAGGGTTTTACTCCATATATGGTGCTTTTTTGGCAGGTGCTGCTTTTAATTCAGGACATACTACTGTTTTCTCAGTGGGTGACATCACCAAAAAACAAAACCAAAAAATCAAAAAAACATGCTGTCTGTACACACAGAATGCCCCATTACTTAGGTGGAGTTAAATGGATTATTAAATGGTAAAAAAAACAGGCATCTTGCTGGTGATATCAACAGTGAAACGAGCACGCAGTTTGACACCGACCTAGATAGAAAAGACGTGAAAGAGGTGCGTCAGGTAGTTTTGTAGGTGTAACAGGTGTCATTATAAAATGCTTTGTTTTGTTTTACTTCTTGAAGAAGTAGCAAAACTTTACATAGAGTTAAAGATGAGAGATGTCCTCTCAAATTAGCACAAAATGTTGAAACCCTGATTAAAAAAAATACAAAGATCAAAGAACCAAGCTGGAGGTGCTGCAACAGGATGCTACTCAGCATGGTGCCGCCTTCAGAAGAGGGGTTCAGACCAGAGCAGGGGTTCTGCTAAGGTGCGGACACATCGAAATAATCTTTCTCCTCTGCTCTCCTCGCTTTTTGTTTTCCCCTTTCCAAATGTGCTTCATGCTTTGACCAGTTTCATGGCTCTCTGTCTCACACACACACTACGCAGAAACATGCTCTCTGTGTTCCAGTGCAGCTGCTGTGTTAAAACCGGGTAGATTTAGTGTAATGATGTGACAAGAAAAGCACATCAGGGGCGAAGGGAAAGAATCAAAGAGAGTGACGGAGTGAGCGAGCGAGCGGGAGGGTGGTTGAACGGCAGGTGGAGTCCGTAGTTGCCTTGGTAACCTCTCCCATGTATGGTAGGTGGGGATATCGCATTGCAAAGGTCAGGTTGTGTAGAGAGGGATGAATTGTGCAATGAATCCAGAAGGGACAGGGGAATAATAAGCTCAAGGTAGGCATTTTTCTCGAATTAAGTGTCAGCCTGTGGAGTGGACAGATCCATAGGTGACAGGGCATTTTCACTCAGGGAAGGAAGCAGCAGAGCCCAGGATTTCTTGTCATCTTGTGGTTTTGCAGACCATGGACGGCAAGGAAGGAGGGAGGGTGGGAGGAGGAGCTGGAGAGGAGCACAGCAGCCTGTGAAGCAGCCCACTGCTCAATTAGCCAGCACCAGCAGGACCCAGCCACCCATCTGCGAAGGAGTTAATCGGCTGGTGTTGTAATGAATTAAATAAAGAGTTTCCGCCGCATGTGCAACTGTAGAGCGAGACAGCGAGAGAGGGAGATTGAGTGAAAGAGAGGGAGGTGGGTAAGAGAAGCTCAGGGAGGGAGAGACAGGCGAAAGCACGATGAGGATTCACTGTACCTGACGAACAGCCTGGGATGACTGGAGTGGTGGACAGGCACAGGTGCACTGCAGGTGAGATGAGACTGGAAACTGGAGGCTGCCGTAGAGAGTTTGTGTGTTTGTGTGTTTCTGGGAGGGCATGTGCTCGCTGGGATTAGAGTGCATACCTGTTGTGCTTGTTGTGGTTGTATAGACGGCGTGCATATGCTCACAAAGCAAGCTACACGGGCGCTGATGTATAAGCTGTTCACAGCGTCCTTTGTGTCTCTGTTTGAGTGAGCAGTAATTTGCTGATTAATGTGTGCGTTTTTAAGAGAGAGAGACGGAGAAGCTGCTGTGATGTTTAGACACAACACCGGACTGGAGGAGGATCGAGGGAGAAAGAGTAAGAAGGGTTGATTTGAGGGGGGCGGGGGTGCAGAGAGGATGACGACATGAGAAAGAGACAGAGGTGGAGGAGGGGTGGAGCGAGTGCAGCCCGTTTTACATGCAGGTCAGGTAATGCAGCGCTCCACTCTGCGAGACTAAGTCCTTCTGTTAGATTTCTGTGGTTAACCCCAGTAAGTGCACAAACACAAGCTTATGCGTAAATATATAGATGTCTTAACTTTGCAGTGAGAAATGCATTTAACCCTCCAGCCCTAAGTTCAAACATCTATCAGTAATTTTGTCTAAGTGGGGCTTGCAGCCTATTTAATTCAAGTGGAAGTTAAAAAATGACAATGTGTAGATTTGAGCTAAGTAGCAGAGCTACAGTCAAGAGTTACTCTGTCATCTGTTCATCTGGGATTAGAGTGATAACGACTGGCACTATAGGCTAAGGTGTTGAATATGATTTCTTCCCAGAAGATGTTCTTTAATGGCAGTGATTATTGCCTGCATGGAGAACTGCTAAAGAGAAATAATCTACATTGAAATAAGCCCTCTCCAGTTTGCTCTCTCTCACATTCACATTCGAATATTTGCAAATCAAAGTCCAAGTGAAGTGTATCTACAGCTGTCAGAGCAGAGCAACGGTTAAAGAACAATAAAAATGTGTTTACTTTAGTGTGAGTTAGCCTCATTAAAGCAACAAACAGAGAAACACTGGGAAGAGACAGACACACAAGACCACAAATCACTTCTGCACCATTAAAGCCAAGCCTCTGAGTCATTCAGCTTTGTGGGAAAATAAAATCATTAAGGTTGTCAGAACAAATGAACAGCAATTATTTATGATGCACCGGTGCTGCCCCTGAGCTCCTGTCAGTTCGACAAATTGTCAAGGACAAAACTCAGTGGCTACAGTTAATAAATGATGGACTCATGATCAGGTATTTAAGGTCAGTTTAAGTCCAGTCCTGAAGGATTGTGTATTGGCATATCCCCAAAAGCGACCCACTTTATCACTGACCTTCAATCTCTAACTGAGAGTCTGCTTTTTGACCAGATGATTTACAAATCCAGTGTGTTCCTGTGAACAACGAGAACTTTTTAAAATCATCCACAAAGAGTTTTCTCTTTATTATCACCAATGTTGGTTAATTTAATCCTGTGGACTTTGAAGATAAGTGGTTTTCTATGGACAGCAACAATATAAGGCATTAGAGTTTGGTAGGGGACATCACACCAAAGAGTCATTTTCTCTAGCAACTGCTTTGACATGTTGGTAGAAATTTATATACCACGGGGAAAAAGAAGCGTGGGTAGAGATTAAGCGCCATATAAATTTGCGTCCCACTTGTCTCAGAGCCAGTGAGCCTAAGCACAGTCATACACATTTAAAATTATACTTAGAACAACTCCACTCTACACTAGCAAAACATTACTTGGAGAATAAAGTAACAAAATGGAACACAATGCTTTGAGTGAGATTTAAAGGTTTCAGTGTTTCATTTTTTAGGTGGTTAGTTTGTTACTGTTGTTCGGCCCATATCACAGGATTATTAAACCATTTTTGTATTGTATACTGTGTAAGCTCCAAGCAGGTTTTGTTTATATAGTGGAGATGCAGTATAAAAAAAAGAAGAGACAAGCACAGATGAACTCAAAGACAGCAGCCACTTCACGAAACCTGAATAATTTTAGAGCAGCCTTCTAAAGCTGTTGTCTATCATTTATAACAAAACACAGATTTGTAATGAATGGCGCAGATATTCTGAGCTATGAATATTTTTCCCTTTTTGGGATGTTCTGGTAGGTTGGTGCAGTCGATCCCAAGACTAATGCTGAGTCCAAACTACATGCTGATTTAAAGATAAGATAAGATAAGATAACTCTTTATTGTCATTGTACAGTCATACATAGTACAATAGTATGATGAACTTGGAAAACTGTCGCACGTTGGCACTATATGCAACACAACACATCACAGTAACTTAACTTAGTAATAAAATGAAGAATAAGTCTTTGTGTATTGCACACTGTTATTATTGCACATTAATTATTGTTGCACGTTGTTTTTTATAAATATTATTATTGTTATTGTTGTTACCCCCCCCAAAAAAAGTCCAGGGAGGTAGTCAATCAGGTCAGCTGTTTGCACTGATTAGGGCCATTGCCCTGTTGTAAAAGCTGTCCTTGAGTCTATTGAGTCTATCGGGACCTCAGCAGCCTGAACCTCCTGCCAGACGTCAGGAAAAGCAAGATTTAAAATATGTTGCAAAAGTCTCAAAATACTTCCAAAACATATTAAATGGACTTTTATTATTCAAGAGAAGTGTACAATCAGTGCAGCGTAGATATCAGGGAAACATGGAAACGTATTTTGATATTTAGCTCCCCCCTCTCCAGCCTGTTTGTGTGTATATACAGTATTTTCTGTCTAAAAAAAATCAATTAAATTTTGCTATTCTGGCAACTTTTTATTTTTAGGTAACCATATAGACATGATGTCCGTGAGTGCTGTAGATGTGGCTGCTTCCAGCTGCTCCTTTATTCACAAGGGACCCACTCGGCACGTTTGATTTGGCAGATTTTTTTTTACGCTGGATGCACTTCCTGACACACCCTCAAAAGGATTTGTCTCCTCCTGGGATGGGATCTTTTGCTTGTTAGATGGCGTGAACCGCTACACCATCGAGCCACCATGTGTGCTATTGATGCAAAAAGTCAAAGTACTGGGAAAAATAATAATAATTCATCATTAGAATAATAAAATTTTAGTAGAATAGCTCTAGAAGTAAAAAGCATTTATTGTCTTTTTAGTGCATTTGGGATTTTTTTTTTTTTTTTTTAATTCTTTTTGTTGGTGTGGCGTTCAAGATTCACACTTTAATTCAAAACTGATAATATAAAATAATTATCTGTTCATTTATGTAAAGTAGCTACAAAACATTTAAAGTTTTCCTCTCCTGTTTTCATCAGAGCCATAAAACACCTTGTATACTGACTGAAAAGAGCTGCAAAGGGGGTTTCAGCACACAGTAGTTTACTGCTGCTACCTTCTTGCCCAGGAAACTTTACTGCTTTGCATTAATTTAATTATAGCACTTCATTCTGTGTCAAGGCCAAGCAAACAGTTGCATCTCGATACGAAAAGAGAAGACGGAAGGAAATAGAGTGACAGAAACACCTGAGCTGAAAAAGAGTGAGGGAACATTAAGTGAAAGCTTGGGTTGCAATAAGTTAGTAATCACTGGCCCCGATTCTCGTGTTTACAGAAATAATCTGGCTTTTGTTGAGACTGTATTAGAATGGGAGGCGGGTAATGAAAAACCACCAACTATCATAAATCAAAACTTGTCGCTTAAAAAAAAGAAAAAGAAAAAAATTCATCTGCCAGGAGACTAATGTGGGTTCTGGAGAACGGGGACTGAATGGACTGAAAATTGCCTGCAGATAAGAATAAGAACAAGAATAACAGTTTGGATTAGAATTAAAATTCATGGACTTTTGCAATCTTTTTTTTTTTAATTTCCATGTCAGTTTAAGGTATTTTGGAGCCATCAGTGGATTGGCCTGGATTTGACTGTGGGGTAATTATGGCTTTATAGAAAGCCAGAGACCTCTGCCAAAATGCGAGCGCCTTTTAGTATGTGGCAGAGCAGCAGGAAGGGCAAATGGACAGATGAGAAATACAGCATGCGCTGGCGAAAATAAGCAGGTGAGATTTCGAGGTTCTGATGAAAAGAGCGCAGCTGGTGGATTGGGAATGGATGAGACAGGAGACGGCAAGCGGGAGGCAGAGTGCTCGGTTGCCTGTGGTGGTGAAGTCTGGGAGAGAGGCCAGCGTTGCCGCTACAGAGTGGGTTGCTTGCTTGATTCGATTTCACTCTTTTCATTTCCTCACCTTCACCAGTTACAGCCAACAACGCAATCTTGTTTTAGGTACGCTGGAACCCAGTGCTTGCAAAACACAGAGACCACTTGCATTAACACCAATCATTTAATACTTCAGAGAGCCCTATTAGATGAGGCTGTCAGTAATATTAATGAGTTCAAATGATGCTTTCTGGAGGAAAATGCAAAACTTTTTGTGGCCTGCAGCGTGACTCTGTCTTGTAACTAGTTTACTTTGCTCTGCGCAATATTCTGTTTATATTTAACTTAAGCTATAAGCAGAGACGTAAATATCTAACTATTCTCTCTGTCTCCCTTCCTGAAACTTCACAGCAACAGCCCAACTACTGGAGCTTTAAGGTCAGTGCTGCTAGTTCAAGTGTCCCTGTGTGTTTGTCATTTTTCCTGTCCGTTGTGTGTGTTAGTGTGTCCATTTGAATGTGTCTATGTGTGCTTTGTGCTGTGGCATCACTTTCGACCCTCAGGCATCACTAGCCTATCTCCATGCTACTTTGGCTTCAGTATCCAACTCGCTTGACATCTCTTGGCTCTCTGTGCACTGTGTGTGTGCATGTGTGTGAGACTTTTGTCTCTTTATGGGTGTGTGGGTGTGTGTGGTGGCAGAGGTGTCAGGGGGTGGCAACAGCTTAAACTTCTCCCGCTCCATTTAATCTGCAGAAGATGAATCTCTCTGGATTTATGATACCTCAGTCAGCTGGCATTAATGGATAGCAGCCATGTGACACTGCTGACGTATTACTGAGTGAGACATTAAGAATGCATTTCAGATGTGCTACTCAAGCATTACTGAAATAATGCTTTGGCATTAGCACAGAAGCTTGAGTCATGGCTAAAGATGCTAAATGTATTTTATCCACAGGTTTATAAAGGAAAAACATGGGTTATATACACTGGAGAACAGGCAGTGATATTGACTGTATAAATCACTTACGCTGAATTGCTGGCTTGCATGCAAGGTTGTGTGTATCACTTTCTGACTTTATAGATCATAGTGGTAGGCAGGGAGTTGTACTATCTAAATAGAGGAGGTTAAAGAAGGTATTGATATGTGTGAGGGAAGAGCCCAGGGCTTGTCTGAGTTGTAGTCTGACCTCAGTCTGTGCTCTCAGCATCATTTGGACCAGGTGGAAATGTCACTAAATATCAATGGCTAAATGCCCTGACCCTTGGGGAAGGGTAAGCAATTTATCCCCTATTCCCACAACAAATTTATTCTGAATAACATGAATTTAGAGTTCTGTCTGTCACATAAATGTGCCACACAAGTAAACGATTTTGAACTCTGCAGGACATACAGGTGGGCTGCCAAAGCTCAGGGGGTGTTTGAGGAAGAAAAATAGCATTTGAAACAATCAATTGAACCAATTATGACTTTTGAGAAATGAAATAACAAGACTGAAAGATTTTCTGCAGAAATACTGAGAATGCTATTCATCTGCCTCCAACCCTTTGTCCTCCTTCACTATATCCACGAATCTTCCTCTTTTCCTGCTTGGAAGCTCCACATTCAACATCCTTTATCCATTTGTTACCCAACATATCCACTATCTCTCCTCTGCACATGTTCAAATCATGTCAACCTGAGCTAGCCCTCTGATATACTCATTTCTAATCTTATCCATCCTGCTCATTCCCAATGAAAATGTTAAAATGATGTCAAAATAATAATAATTGAAACTAATAATTATATTTGCATTTGAAAATGTGGGTTCTTGATTAGCAATGAAGGCCATGACATGCTCATCGGTATTCCCCAAAGTCAAGTTGACCTTTAGGGATGTTTAGTTTTTTTCCAACCGTTAATGAGAAACTGAAAGCTGCGTTATACAAACTGTGAAGTGTTTAGAAGAAAAGCTTTAGAAAAAAACTAAAATTAATTAACTCTTCTTTAGTCAAAGTAGTTCATGATTAACATTTTCTTTATCAGTGATTTACTAGAGATTGTTTTCATTTCTTTGCATTTATTAGTGCAAGTTGCTTTTTTGTTATTCACGTATTGTTGTTTTGCAGCTTTGCACTAAATTAGGTTGTTTTAATAACGCAGTAGTGAGAAAGAGAGAATTTATTGATTTGTTCCAGAGATGCAGCAGCATTAATATAGTGTCAAATGAAATAAGCAAAATACTCCAAGTGATCATAAATCTAAAGATATCATATATTTAGATTTTAACACAGAGGCTGTTGTTGACATCTTTTACTGTATGTCGGCGCCTCATCTTGTTCAATTTTCTCCATTTTGCACTAGAGCTTCTGAAAGCCATGTCCTGCTCCCTCATGCTATCATCTCTAATCTAAGGCTAATTCTCCCTGAATTACCCTCCCTGCTCAAATTAAACCCCCAAATGGAAGTAGTATAAGGACTGCATACACTCATGGTTTCATCTTTGGCATAAATATGTTTTCCAGGGATCTTATTGGATTGTAGCATGCTAAATATAGACACATTTTTAAGTCTAATTAACAAGTTGTGGGTGACGCATGACTGAACATATCCCTGAAATGAAACTGTCAAAGTTTCAAAACTGCTGTTTCTCTCGGCCAGAAACCCACCTAACACTCTCAGTTATAATATGGTGTCTTGAGGAACACTGCGTTATTCTCACTCTCTTTTATAAGCAAACCTATTGCAACAACTTACAATTTATAGCAATTTTACAAAGCATTTTGTTCCATGCATTGATGATTCCTGGTATTCTAAAGAGAAAGGACTCTGAGAGTATTGGGTGACTGTGTGTCTAGGAGTTTGGCTACAAAGATGAAAAGCTATAATAACGGAAAAAAGCAAGTAGAGCCAAATGGATGTGAGAGATGGATCGATTTAGGGGGCTGTTTTCTCTCCATTTTCTAAAAGTGAGAGCTGTGAACTTTTTTTTGTGTGGGAAAAGAGCCAGGTTGTGGGTGGAGGAAAAACATTAAAAATGCTCAAGATGTAGACAGAAACAACACGAGAGATGTACCTGGATGTGGCTTTGGCCTCTGCTGCCAGAGACTGAGGGGGAAGCAGATATGTTCACACAAAGCAGTCGAGTAAGAATTAAAGGAGGACACATGAGTGACAGGGGATAAAAGGTGGGAAAGGAGGACATATCACTGGAGGCTAAGACACACAGAAGCATCCAGGGAAGATAAAGATATTATTAGGAGGGGCGAACAAAATAAGCTGGTGGGGGGAAAAAAGTATGAGATGTGGACAAGGTGTGAGGTTTGCAATTTAAAGATTTTACACCTCGGGAACCAAAGGCTTCACTCACATCAAGCTGTGTTTGGCATTTTTATATATAGTAATTTTCAAATCCAACAGAATTTAATGTCACTTAAGAGGAGAATTACTGCTCTTGCAGAAAAGATTAGAAAGAGGCTGGCAGCAACCATCATGTAATAAGCCAGCCTCTGGTTTTAGGCTGTTACAGCAGTGTAGTTCAGCCATTTTCTTGTCTTGTTGGATGCTCAGCTGTATCGTAGCCAATGCCGACACCTCGCACATGAACTCCTCTTAACTTAAGCTTGTGCATCACACGGTTCATATTTATTCACATTCTACATGTTATGTTATGAACAAGAGGAAAATAGGAATACAGGGAGTGCAGAATTATTAGGCAAATTGTATTTTTGAGGAATAATGTTATTATTGAACAACAACCATGTTCTCAATGAACCCAAAAAACTCATTAATATCAAAGCTGAATGTTTTTGGAAGTAGTTTTTAGTTTGTTTTTAGTTTTAACTATTTTAGGGGGATATCTGTGTGTGCAGGTGACTATTACTGTGCATAATTATTAGGCAACTTAACAAAAAACAAATATATACCCATTTCAATCATTTATTTTTACCAGTGAAACCAATATAACATCTCCACATTCACAAATATACATTTTTGACATTCAAAAACAAAACAAAAACAAATCAGCGACCAATATAGCCACCTTTCTTTGCAAGGACACTCAAAAGCCTGCCATCCATGGATTCTGTCAGTGTTTTGATCTGTTCACCATCAACATTGCGTGCAGCAGCAACCACAGCCTCCCAGACACTGTTCAGAGAGGTGTACTGTTTCCCCTCCTTGTAAATCTCACATTTGATGATGGACCACAGGTTCTCAATGGGGTTCAGATCAGGTGAACAAGGAGGCCATGTCATTAGTTTTTCTTCTTTTATACCCTTTCTTGCCAGCCACGCTGTGGAGTACTTGGACGCGTGTGATGGAGCATTGTCCTGCATGAAAATCATGTTTTTCTTGAAGGATGCAGACTTCTTCCTGTACCACTGCTTGAAGAAGGTGTCTTCCAGAAACTGGCAGTAGGACTGGGAGTTGAGCTTGACTCCATCCTCAACCCGAAAAGGCCCCACAAGCTCATCTTTGATGATACCAGCCCAAACCAGTACTCCACCTCCACCTTGCTGGCGTCTGAGTCGTACTGGAGCTCTCTGCCCTTTACCAATCCAGCCACGGGCCCATCCATCTGGCCCATCAAGACTCACTCTCATTTCATCAGTCCATAAAACCTTAGAAAAATCAGTCTTGAGATATTTCTTGGCCCAGTCTTGACGTTTCAGCTTGTGTGTCTTGTTCAGTGGTGGTCGTCTTTCAGCCTTTCTTACCTTGGCCATGTCTCTGAGTATTGCACACCTTGTGCTTTTGGGCACTCCAGTGATGTTGCAGCTCTGAAATATGGCCAAACTGGTGGCAAGTGGCATCTTGGCAGCTGCACGCTTGACTTTTCTCAGTTCATGGGCAGTTATTTTGCGCCTTGGTTTTTCCACACGCTTCTTGCGACCCTGTTGACTATTTTGAATGAAACGCTTGATTGTTCGATGATCACGCTTCAGAAGCTTTGCAATTTTGAGACTGCTGCATCCCTCTGCAAGATATCTCACTATTTTTGACTTTTCTGAGCCTGTCAAGTCCTTCTTTTGACCCATTTTGCCAAAGGAAAGGACGTTGCCTAATAATTATGCACACCTGATATAGGGTGTTGATGTCATTAGACCACACCCCTTCTCATTACAGAGATGCACATCACCTAATATGCTTAATTGGTAGTAGGCTTTTGAGCCTATACAGCTTGGAGTAAGACAACATGCATGAAGAGGATGATGTGGACAAAATACTCATTTGCCTAATAATTCTGCACTCCCTGTATATAAGGACACAGAGGGGGTTTCAAGTTCAAAATATACTCCAGAATTTTTCAAACAAGCTCACTTCACTTTTATGGCCAGATCACTGAACCTTTAGGCAGTTAGTTAATCAGGCATCAACCACCTCAAACTGAGCACAATATCAGAAAACAAGTTCAGGGTTTAAATTAAATGTAATCTTCACAGAGAGATAACTTAACACTTTGCAGATGCATTCATTTTTTGATCGCCTCAGAAGTATAATTACAGTATGCCTGATTAAAACATTCTGTGGCTGAAGTGAAGTTCACCATTTTTATTGAGGAAGAGATAAAAAATCTGACAACTAGTTTGCAGTCTAAATAAGACGACCCTGAAGTACAAGATGGAGTTTGATGAGAAATGCTCCCCCAAACATAGAAAGCCATATACCAAGGCTACAAGGCTTTTGACCTTAAAGCAGAGTAGACCATTGTGTGTGTGTGTGTGTCTGTGTGTATGCACTCATGCTAGTGTCTACAAGCAAGAAACAAGAAAAGACATGGTGGGAGGTTGCAATGAGTTTAATGCAGTTTGTAGCCTTAGGTTGCCTTGTCCCACTTTCCACTCTATTCACATGTAAGATCATCCTGTTCTCCTCTTGTTCCTCTCTTCTGCAATGCCCTTATAGCAGTGTGGAGATTGCAACAGTAATTGAGTGCTGTTGGAAAAAGTCTAAAAGAAAAGGTTGAGGTGTAGGGAAGGGGGTGGAAGGTGGGAGGGTGTGGAGGAAAAATGAGGAGGTAAAACCAGTTTTCCTCAAAGGCTGTGAACACCGTGATGTAACGCTGGCATTTCTAGCAGCACCAGATGCATGACCAGATGGTGCATTCACATATATTATTTACAATGCAAAATTACCGCAGTGAGACATTTTCAGTTTACATATCACATAAACCACCAATATGGAAGTCAATGTTTGGGGACTGTTGTAATAAGACGATCTGAGTAAAACCACATGTAACAACAGCTGCAGTAATCTTACACCCAGTCATACATGGGGATTTCATTGTCTTGTTTTTGCAGCATGTTGAAAGGAGTTGCGGAGAGAATACAGAGTGAATAAGGAGGTAAATTTGGGTTTAAAAAGCTAGTTCAGACATACAGGATCATACTCTCCCATTTCCATTTCCTAGAAAGCTCAGTGGGTTATTTCGCTTTAAAATTATAGTCTAACAAGGACAGCTAGAATGAGTCAAGCTGTAGTTCAGAGTTGCTCATATTCCCATTCATAGAAAAAGCTGCATTTCTTTGCCAAATCAGCTCCTGGGTGTTACTTTTACTGAGTAATATTTCATTTAGACGGCTGGTTCAGCACCTGTTCTGTGTTGGCTAAACACCTGAATTTGTTAAGCACAGAGTCCAAAAACTGCTTTTTATCATCCTCCTTCTTTATTGGCATTTAGAACGTCAAGTGTAGTCTACAAATAGTCTAGCAAAAATTAACATTAAAAAATGTAATAGTTAGGAAATATGATTATTCATTCTCTTAACAAGAGTTAGTTGAGAAGATTGCTATCCGTCTCATGTATGTAAAGTATATATGAAAACATCACTATCAGTAGCACACCTCACTACACTGGTTCATTCTAAAAAGTAACAAAAATCTACAAATCAGTACCTTTTAGCTCAGTAAGTAACCTTTTTACTGTTTAGCCTGTAAAGTGTAAAAATTACAACTGGTTATTTTGCCTATTTTGACGTAAGGTCATGTATAAATAACTCCAGCCTACATAGTAGTCTGGCAAGTGCACGAAGCCCAAGAATTATACTGCTGTTACCTCAGAGCTGGGATGACTGTTCACCAGTGTTGCCAGTCTGCTAATCATAGCTTCTTAGACTCACATCAAACAGCTTGTATTACACCGAAAGCACGTTTCAACATTTCAATCACAACTTTTGCTTCCTAAAACAGTGGAAACGTAAATAAAATCTCCAGGGTTTATTTTGATCCCCCAACCCTCCTCACCCCTTAATGTCCCTATGTAGGATGGTCTGGCCAGAATGAGGCAAGCTACAGTGTGGGCTCCTCCTCCTCCTCTGTGATGCTGTTGGCTGTGTTCCTCGGTGTGGTCACAGCTTAGATAAATGACCCTATTAGAAAACATGGTGTGGGTTATCTGTCAGCATCGCAGTTTCTCAGTGCGCTCAGACACTGTCTGCCGCTACCATCACTGGTTTGGTTCACTGTGTATGATTGCGTGATTGAATTATGTATGATGGCGGCAAAAGGAATGTAAGGTTACATTATAAAAAATGGTCGTTGGGATTTTTAGTCTTGCTGCAGGTTTGTAACTCGTCTTGTAAACATACACGTGAATGCATGCAGCAGCTAATTAAAAGACCAAATTACCAATGACTGCAGTACCTAACATGATATAAGGTCCCATATATTGCTGTTTGGTTATTCCATTTCTTACTGGAATAATTACTCGATTCCCAGAAGTTTAATAAGTAAAAAAGATTTATCTCATTGAGTTGCATGAGTACTGCAACGTTTATTATCATTTGCATCTACATATTAAGGATATCTACTAAAGCTAAAGCTAGGCTGGTGTTCACTTGGAAGTGTTGGACAAATTGAACTATGATCGTCGGTGCAAAATTCTGTAGCAATCGATCTAAAAGCTGAGTATGCACCGAGGTGGTCGATCGACTATCTGACGGGGTGACATTGCCATCCATTGAACTGTGCCACCTGCAAGGCTAAAAAAAAATTAATCTTGTGCTACATTCATTTTGCCCACTGTGACAGTATACTGTCACATGCTGCCTTTTGGTAAAAACAAAACCCACCCTTTTGAAATTCTCTGTCTGGGATATTGAGATGGATTTCTTCCCTGCTATTTTTTCATTTTACTGATTAAGTAGTTAATTGATTATTTTGAAAAAAAAATCCATATTGAAAGTATTCTCTGTTTGCATCTTTCATTTCTTGTTCAGCATGCTTTCCTGGCTTATTACCCAATTAACAAAACCATAAATGGATGTACAGTGGTTGTGTATTCTGTGCAGTGTTGTGTGTTTATGAATGAATTCAAACAACCCACTGCTGAGACTTAATGAGCGCAGATATGGCCCTCCATATTGCTTCTGTCAGTATCCCATTAATTAAATACCACATTAATGGAAGGAGCAGTAGATCCATGCTGCTGCTTGACTTAGGCAGCGAAAGGAAGACAGGGAAATTCTTAGAAAGGACTGTTCTAAGCGAGCACAACGACTGTTGTGCTCGTGGTTCAAGGAGGATGAGACAGGAATGGCTCCTGTGCTGTGGCCAAAGATGCATTTGCTTTTGCCGTCCAAACAATGAGCAGACAGCATTCTGGGAGCTCATTACAGCAGCCTCTGAGCTGGAGGAGACTCTGCAGCGGTGGGGGATCAGAGAGACAGTTCAGTGAGCTCAGCCCCAGCTGCGCTAACAGTCTTTCAGTGAGAGACGCCTGGGCATAGGCCAGCAGGATAAACCCACAGTGACAGCCTGGGATTTGCATGAGCTTCTCCTCCCATCCCACAAGCATTCATTTAAAGTTCGTAGCTGCAAACGGACAAGTTTGTATGAGAGCGTGTGGGAGGTGTGCAAAGTCTCACTAACTTTTTCTGAGTTTCTGCTTAATACGTCTCCTTACAAGTGATTCATAAAGGCTGATGTCCTGGCATTCTGTGCCAACTGAGTACAGCTATATAATGTTTTGTTGCTGCACCATTCAACTAATGTCAGAGACTGTGACGCCAGTAATTCTTTGTAAATGGATTCTAGCTTAACCATTGTCAGGGCTTCAATAATCTTGTTAGGTGTTTCATTGTGTGGTGTCTCACTGTGTGCCTGCTTTCTGTTTTCAAGTTGTTCTTACACCACTAGCCCCGTCCAATCCATTCTTTCCACTTCAGTTTCACTTCACAGTGAATTAATCTGTCCCTTTTCTCTCTGTAGAGCCGCAGTCCACGCCACTCCCAGTCTACCCAGTCTGGTCTTGCCGACCAGGCTGCCAAGCTCTCTTTTGCCTCCGCTGAATCCTTGGAGACTATGTCAGAAGCCGACATCCCCATTGGGTTTAACCGGATGAACCGATTTCGCCAGAGTCTGCCGCTGTCCCGCTCAGCCAGCCAGAATAAGCTACGATCTCCAGGTTAAAATCACTGCATACCAGCTGGACTCAAGGCAGCTTTCTCTTTACCTCATGTAGCTGGTGAAGGGAACCACTGTGCTTACAAGGAATTGAAGGAATTGTGTTTTATTCACACCGAATTTACAGTCTTTAGTCTAATTGACCTGCTATAAAAATGTACAGAACACTCAAACCTGATAAAGTATGACTTTGTTTTTCAGTGTCGATGCAGTACGCTCCCTGTGAGCTCAAAAATGTCTTGTAGTTTTTAGAATGGAATAAAAAAACATAGATTTTTTTTTCTTAGGATAGGTATTTTAGTGACATTTCATTTAACTGTAACAGAGTTCATACTGTATTGGATTAAGTATATCCTTGTGTGCAAGCAGAACATTCAAGGACAGTTTTACATTAAAAGGGCCTTGGGAGTGTAGAGAGGATTAATGTGAAGGTGGTGCAGATTCATGAAGAGCAAGGTGTGGAGTTACCTTGCGCAGGTAAAAGAAGTGGGTGTAAAATTAAAGAGCTATACCTGATTAGGGCATTCCTGAATAAGAAGTTCAAGCAAAAGTGGCACACCAGGCTTGCCTGTCTCCCCTGTCTCTACACTAACTACTGTCTTTGTTTTCTTCTCTTCCCAACTTGTCTGCAGTATTAACTGACACTTAATTTTGCCTGACTTTTAACTCTTGGTCTTTCTTTGCTTTGTTTGTTCTTTTTTGTTTGTCCCATGGTGTATGACTTTTTGTTTGTCCCATGGTGTATGAAGATGAATTTTCAGGTTAGTCAGGCGTCAAACACATCTTTATTTATATGATCGTTGCAGAATCTGCTGAAAGCTTTTTATGAAGTTGGGATGTTTTGGAGTTTAATTATTCATAGGTGGGGCAACTAATACTCAAAAAGAAAACCTTGCAAAAAATTCAGCCTGTGCATGCATCTTTGTGCATTATCTGTGAGTTCTCAACTAGCTCTCACAATCCTAATCTAACATTAAGAAAATAAGAGTGGGTTTGGTACTCATTTAGCCATTAGTCATGCTGACATCTGATGAGAAAAGTTATCTAGATTTCGTATCTCAAGAGTCAGAACATTTGTATCATTTCAGCTGCAGCCAACAAAATGTCTTTGCTAGTTCTCTCCATCCACTAAAGCCAGCATCTTCTGACTCAGCCACCTTCTCCTTCATCGCTTTCTTTTAGGCGTGCTGTTTCTGCAATATGGAGATGAGACGCGTCGGGTGCACATCACCCATGAGCTCACCAGCCTGGATACGCTGCATGCTCTCATCGTGCACATGTTCCCTCAGAAGTTGACAGCAGGTATGCTGAAGTCACCCAACACAGCCATCCTGATCAAGGACGAGGCCCGTAATGTCTTCTACGAGCTGGAGGATGTCAGAGACATTCAGGATCGCAGCATCATCAAGATTTACCGCAAAGAACCCATCTATGCTTCTTATCCCGCTGCCGCACACCTGGCCAACGGGGACTTGAGGGTAAGCAGAATGGAGCTGGGAGGTGACAAGGCCAGCCTGTTTTCTGCTATTTCACAGAACAAAATTCATGTCTGATCTCTGGCAAGTTTGACAACTGAACTGTCAATGAAAACCATAATGGGGTGCCTTTTTGGTAAGGTAATAGTGCCTTGTTTTATTATTTTTATTATTTTAGTGGTTACTTTGACTATTACAGGCTATTACAGTATATTCAGGTTAGTAATTTAACAGGTATTCCTCCTGGAAATGTATTTTCTTATCTTCAAGTAGGCCATCTGTTGCTGTGCAGACACCAGAGAACAATGTTCCTGTGTGAAATGAGCATATTTTAACATTCAAAGCTATTTCTGCTTCAGTAAAGATCAAGGGAGCCTGAGGGAGATCTTTTTTTAGTTTTTTTTTATACAAAACTCTGCTTACAATCTGCATTATTCACAAAATACTAAGAATACAACTCTTGTTAACCATGCAAACAGAGAATGAAAAATGATTTCAGTGCATGTACTGTGCTTGTTTACGTAAACATTTTATACAAGAAGTTGACATGGAAAAAGAGGGGAAGGGGTGGCCAACGAGTATGTGTACACCACAAAAACATCAAAAAGTAGCCACATAGGCCTAAAGACCAGCTGGTGACCACCTGGCAACCAGTTGGCAACAGTTGATTAGGAAAAATAAGTATTCCTTAGTGGTTGCCAGTGGTTGTTCACAGTCACTGTGAAATCTATTGCTAAAGCCCCAATCTTGCAGGCTGGAGGTAGTTTTTACTGCACTTTTTAAAGTTTCAGTACCTCTCAGTGGTTAGTTAGTGTTTGCGATTCTTGGTACATCCACTTTCTTCCACTGAAAATCAGAAACCACTTGTCAACTGGTCAGGGAATACAGGGTTTGGCTTAGTTTTAATGCCATGGTTTTTCAGTGTATATAAATGAATTTATCCCTGGTTACAAAGGCTAAACATCACAGATTACTCTGTCTTTGTCTAATATATTCTCTGCAATAAACTGTTTGCTATGATGCTGAGAATGAATGAAAACAGGAATGACTTAAGTTAGAAAAGTAGATATGCGACTAGGAAAAGCAGACTATTTGACAGTTAAAAGGTTCAGAAATTAGAAAAATCACAACAGGAGTAAATTAGCAGCAGGGGAACACAGCCAGAGGTGAAGTGAAAGATAGCACTGGGGCATGTTTAACAATAATATACTAGACAAAATGCAGGGAAGAAGAGCTCAGTGAAGAAATGTTCAGAGCTTTTCAGGTTGAATGAGCTTTTGCATCATGTTATCATCCTGCTGTAGATAAAGATACAGATTTAAGACTACATGGTCTTGTGTTGCCTCGCAGATTCTTTCCATTTTGAGTAGACACAATCAATTTTATTCCTTTTATCATTAGTCTAATAAACAAAATCACAGGCAGCATCTCTGATCTCTTCCATTGGACCAATAATTTGTCTCGTTGTTTAACAAATTTATCATCATATTTTGGCATCTGCAGATCCTGACACCTTGTCTGGTGTCAGCCAGATCCAAGTCATAGCCATAGTCATTATAAGCATGGGAATCACAGCACACTCATCTGTTGGTCTCCATGGTAACTCTCATCCCTCTTTGTTCATTTCAGAGGGAAATGGTCTACTCTTCCCGCGACTCCTCCCCAACTCGCCGCCTAAATACCCTTCCTTCCTCCACCGCCTCGGCATCCTCTGGGTCTCCTTCTCGCTCACGCCTCTCCTACAGCGGGGGCCGTGCTCCATCCTTCGGTGGATCCCATCCCCAACATGATCAGCCCCGACACCCACACCATCCCTCAGCCGGCCATGGTGCCAACGCAGGTCTGTCCCCTTCACCTAGTGCCATCCTGGAGCGCCGCGATGTCAAGCCTGATGAAGAGGTTTCTGCTAAAAACATGGCACTGATGAAAAATGAGGGGCTATATGCCGATCCCTACAGCCTGATGCACGAAGGCCGCCTCAGCATCGCTTCCACCCAGTCATTAGCTGCGATCGGAGACCCCTTTAGCTTCCCTGTTTCCGCTGGCCTGTACCGACGTGGCTCTGTGCGCTCCCTCAGCACCTACTCAGCTGCTGCTCTCCAGGGAGACTTGGAAGACTCGCTCTACAAGCCTGGAGGTTCACTATACTCAGACACATACTCTTCTGCCACTCTGGGTATGGGATTTCGCATGCCACCGTCATCCCCACAGAAAATCCCTGACATGCAGCTGAGGGACAGGGACTCTTATTCCAGCACACCCAGAGCCTCACCTGTCAGACAGAGTTTCCGCAAGGACTCTGCCTCTTCTTCTGTGTTTGTGGAGAGCCCGAAATCCAGGCCCAGCTCCAGTTCTGATCCTCTGTGTATAACAGCTGGACCTGGAGAGGGCAGCCGCACCACATCTGGTTTTGGGTCTTCGTTATCTGGGCAAGATTCTGACAGTAGCAGGTCAGTAAGAATCAGTGTGAATGTTTCCCTGTTTTTATTCGTGTATTTTATTGTATCTTCTGATGCAGTGTGCATCAGGGGAAAAAAGCAAACAAACAAAAACAAAACCCTCAAAGTTACATATTTTCTCTGCCTGATAAAATTTTACAGATATTATTAATTCATGTTTAACAATCTCCTATTCAAATTTGCATATTTCACACCCCTAAGAACAAATATTTTTCTGTTTGCAAAGAATTCCAAGTGTTTTTTCAGCTCATCGTTTGTGTTGAGTTCAGTGTTTTGTTTCACAGATGTGCTGTTTGTTATTTTCGCAGGGATCATCGCCTGGAGCGTATGGAGGCCATGGAGAAGCAGATAGCCAGTCTGACTGGCCTCGTCCAGAGTGTGCTGACCAGAGCACCAGACAGTGACAGCACGTAAGACTCTCCATTACAGCCCATTAACCCTCTGAAAGTCACAGATACAGCATTAGTTTGGACACAAAAACAGGATGATCGACAGGATTATTATCTATTATGAGAGCCATTAGAAGCTCCATAGCTGTGAAGTGGTGCATTACCTTGTGTGAGCACAGCACAAATTCAGAGCACTAAACATTAGCCACAGGGCACAATGCTGATCAGTGCACTGATAAATACAGACATCTCCTAGAGTCTTTCAGTAGATTTTGATTCCTTACACTGACCATTGTTATCAGGGCACTTTACTCTCACATATGCAGTAGACTTCATTAAAAAGGTGACAACTTGTTAATGTAATCAGTCTGATAGTATCCAGCAGTGGTGCTTCTAGTGCTTAGCACTGTAATTGCCTTGCCCTGTGGCCGTTGATCCTCAGATGTGGCCTGCTGCGTCTCTGCATGATGGCGGGCTGCCCTCCAGACCAAGGGACGGAGTTTTCACGGCCATTACCTTTCTCTTCCAGCGAGAAGACCGAAACCAACAGTGATGGCTCCGCCACTGGAAGTGAGTAAAGCAGCGTAATTGTTACCTGTGAACCCAACCGTTACTAATAGCACTTCCTTTCCTGTGCTGTTTAGAATACTTTTATGGCTCGATTTCCCTGCTCCCTGTGCACGCACCCGAATGTACACAAACTAGCAATGGCGGTGACTTCCTGGTTTAAGACTAATATATGCCAACTTGGTAACTTTCTTACAAGAGGGCGGATAAGAGGTTAAGTTAAGAAATGTAGCATTGGTAATTGTTTGTTTGGAACTTTTAGTTCTACTCCAGCAGTGTTCAAACAATGTGTTAGCTATCAAACTGCATGTGAATATGTAGTTATACAGTCTGACCCTGGAACTTAAACATGTTTATCTACATAAACAGTAATAGTGTCCTGTCCCAAGAAGAATTCAAAGAATTTTATTTCATTTTTGCTCTAGTGGGAATGTATATTGACATGTTAATGGGCCAAATATAGTGCATAATACACTGAGTCAGATGAAATATCTTTAATAAATCAGTGGTATGATAGGTTATATGGTAATACTTCCATGTATCGTAAATAGCGATCCTACACTGGCTGTGCATTTTTTATTATAAGCATTGCAAATCTAACAGCAGATTTAGCTTATGAAGTCATAATAATTCTCATGGACAGTTTTTCTTCTAGCTATCCAAAACTAACTGCATTTCGCAGGAAAACTTGCCAGTGTTTATTTTAATTGAACCAAGTGAGTTCAGTGTTAAAGTCTCTTTGGACACTCTCTGAGACATTACATTGCCACCTCCTTCATAGTTCTTTTTTCTTTTTCTCTTTGACTGTCTTTGCTTTTCTGTCGCTTCTTAAGTGGAAGAGTTTAATTTAAAATGTCTAATATATCATTTGATAATCAAAATTAAGCATCAAATCAAGCATCAAATCGGGTTAATAGAATTGTTAAAGCTCGGTCAGATGAGAAAATTACTCTTTGGTTCTTTTGAGATTGTACCGCAAAGTTTTTTTTGCATTGCTAAGTACAAATACAGGAAAGCAGAGGCGAAATGCTAGACGGATCTGTCAGAGATTGAAAAATATACCTGGTGACAGCTCGTGAAATGTGTTAAATAAACTGAGATGCCAAATTGTAAACATAACCTCCAGAAAGAGGAAATAAGACAGCTTTGAAGTCTCTGGAAGGTTTATTCCTTCACTTGTGACTGTCTCTGCTGGCGGCATGTAAATTCAATTTTGTGTTCAAAGGTATTTTTCAAAATATCAGATATTCTATATAAGAAATAAATATTTAATCATAGAATTTGTTAAATACTGACAGGAGCTTTTCAGCTTTTGTACCCCGATAGGTACACTGGATGCATCCCTTTGATACTGTACAGTCATTCCTGTCTCTCCATAATTTTATAACCCTGTTGTCTTTGAAGCTTCCTCATGCATTGGATCACTGCCATAAGACTTATGCCATCATCACAGCCATTGTCTCTGCTATAGTCAATAAAATGTTCTCCGGGATCACCATTCTGTAAATCTAAACTTTCCTCTCCCTCTTTGTCTCTCTGCTACTCATTAATTTCTTGGTAACTGGCTCACTCTTTCTATATTCCAGCCGGACGACAGAAGAAGAAAGGTAGTTTCCATCTCCTACTCTATCACCCTTTTACTCCTTCCAGACATTTCTCATTGCTCCCTGACCTCTGTATGGGTGTGTGGTGTTGCTGGGTAGCTGGCAGTGTATATTCTCCTATTTATCTCCTGGTTGGTTTCCCAGAACGCAGACTCCCCTCGTTCTGTCTCTCTCTACTTTTTAAATTTCTGCTTGGTTATTCCTTTGCGAATTTCAGAGGTTTGTTTTGGCACACAGTGGAAAACTCCTTTGTGAGGGTGTGTGAATATGTGATAGAATATCTGGTGGGTCAATGGCCATACTCACAAAGGCCTATGTTCAGATAAGAGCATGGTTATCCCTGTGTGTCACTGCTGAATAGACTAATTGCACTTCTCTATGGGTTACTAATAGCATGAGCTCATATTTCTCCCACTGGGCAATTAGAGTTTTGTGAATATGGGACTTTTTTGTATTCACACACTATATCCTCTGTGTGTGTGCGCCCAGAGTTTCTGTATATGTAATTTTTTTGGCCTTTATGGCAAGTGTGTATTTGTGCTATTGTTTTACTGTGTGATGCTGGCTGGCTGCAACTCTCACCGGAGCATAACCCAACAAACTAACCGCTTTGTTTCCCAACGACCTCCCGGTGACCCCCGTTTCCTGCTCTGTGATTGGCAGCAAATACACCGTCGGCACCTCTAGCTCTGATGCCGCCGCCACCTTCTAACTCAATCCAGGTGAACAGCGTTGGTCGCTTGCAGATGCAGCTCCATCTTCACGGTCTGCAGCAAAACGCCAGCGACCTGCGCAAACAGCTCAACCAGCTACGCAAGATCCAGGTATTTAATATCCACGATTAAATGTTTTTAATTGGTTTGTCCTTTCAGATTAGAAAACTGGTTATTGTCTAGCTCTACGAACACCGTTTGTTTTCCTAAATATACCTTTGATATTCGAGTTTATATTTAATGTTTCCTGTCTCATCTAAAAGATTATCGTAGCTGCCAATGGCACTCTGTGTTTGTGAACCGAGCTCTCTGTGGTTGTGTAATGAATCCCACTATGTAAGAACTACATAAAATTTATCTGGACACATCTAGTCCTCCCCCCTATGGAGGAAAATAATGTTTTCTTTCATCTTTTTTGTTAGTTATATTATTGTTATTGCACAGCAGAAAAACAAATACATATAAATATGTAATAAGGATAAAAAGAAACAGACATCTGATATTAATGCGATATTTTGAAATGTAAATTCACTGTGACAGTGGTATAACTCATCAAAACAAATTGTAAAAGGTGAACAATTATTAACACCCCCACCTCTACCCTAATAACATGCAAATGGTTATTTGTATTTGTATGTGTTGCTCAAGGCTTTGCAAATGTACGCTCTAAAAAAATCAGCAGCAGCATGCCTCGCCTGAGACACTTTACTGATGACTCTGCATATTACACAGTCTTGTGAGCAGTTGTTATTAACAAGTTTCTACTGAAGAAGTAGTCCTTAGGAAGAGTGTTGACAGCATGCTGAGTAGATTATTTAGAGAAACCAGGACACTGTTTCTGGGTTGAGATAAACCCATTTTTTACTGAAGCGAACTGGCATTATCTTGATCAGCGTGAATGATGTGCTAGTAGCATTTGTTTGGAGCATCCTTTTCCGTTTCGCTCCTTAGACCTGTCGAGATAGATGCAGAATTAGACAGAAAGCCACAAGAAGAGTTGGAAATGTGGAAATTAAGTCCTCTCTGTCTGCGTTTCATTTACCTCCGCTTGAAGTGGTGCCATGGTTACTGCAGGAGGAATTAGAAAGAGATGAGATAAATGCTCTCACTTTCAGAGGAGTGAAGTTTCTTGCAGGAAAAGGAGTGAAAAATTGAGTAATGGAAGTGAGAGATGATAGGCATGTGGTGCTTTTATTTGTTCCGTAAGAGCAGTTGCAAGGCTGCTTTCAACTAGCGAAACAGTCAGATGGCGAGCCAAACACCAATGGTTGTGATGCACCGAAGAGAGAACAGTTTGCTGTTTGCGTGTCAGTGTGCCCAAGTGTGACCTCTGCACCTGGGCCTATATTGCCGCCCGTGCCGATGGCCAACAGTTTTAATTTTACATGTGAATGAATTATGCAAGAGGGTAAAGTAGAGACAGGCAACTGAGCAAGACAGAGGCAGCAGAGCATGCTATTTCTCTTGATGCATTAAACATTTTTCTTTAATGTGTTACTGTACTCCTTGCTTTTGGCCTCATGCATCTACATCACTGCTGCTGGCAGTATATCAGGGAATACTGGGTAATTATAAATGTTAGCGATATTGTTGTCTTGCTTCACTTCCTGGAACAAAAGAATAATCAATTATTCATTTTTTCTTGCTTACTAGGTGATTTCATCTTGGGGAGTTGTGTTACATGCATAGTCCTGTAGAATATTCCTTTCATAACACTGAAAGCAAGTGGAGTTCATGCTTGGTGCATCTGTTTCATTTTCCTCAGGGTATTTCAGCCCTCTGTGTTTAGAACAATATTGTGTGCACATGCTAATGCAAATACAGACAGCAGAAAGCGAAGTATTGGCTGCATCTCACAGTGGTTTCAAGAACATATTGTTCATTACATCATGAAGGCTAAAACTCACTAATATTGACTGGAAAATTAATATACATTAAAGGACAGAGTTAAGTGTTCTTCTCATGTGGAAGGTCATGGAGTAAAGATGCCAGAGAACCTGACCCCTCAAGGACAAGGTAGAAAAAGGTGTGCAGTTGTTGCAAATCGCTGAAGTTTTCATTGTAAAGCCTTAGTCAGCTCCAGTTCTCCTCCTTAATGTGATAGTATTTTGTGATAAATGAAATAGCAGCTTTCATAACGCCAGCAAGCAATGCTCCAAAGACCAAGAAGGCTAACATTCCCACAGCTAATTTCCAAATATTTGCTGAGTGTACGTGTATTTCTGTGATGTTGTTTTTTTAACGTGTGGCTTTTTTTCATGCAGCTAGAGAACCAGGATTCAGTGCGAACGCTGCTGAAGCGGACAGAGGCGGAGCTGAACGTGCGTGTGACTGATGCCCTGAGGAAACAGGAGGATCCTCTCCAGAGGCAGCGCCTCCTGGTGGAGGAAGAAAGACTCAAATATCTCAACGAGGAGGAGCTCATCATTCAGCAACTCCAGTCAGTTACAGTACACGATTTGTTTCTTGGCAGTGCAGTGTATAACAGTTGTTGAGCAGTACACGCTTGATGATAGAAACCAGTGATAATTTAAAAAAAAAAGGGGTTTCCAAATATAGAAGAATCTATGAATGCAATCTGTGCTGTAGGTGAATACTGGTTGACATTTGTGTAGTTTAAGATGCGTTTTAACTTGTATTTTATAATTATATCAGACATAGCAAAATTCATGTCTCTTTTACGACACACTGATAGGATAAAGCTGTCGCTATAATTAAGCCCGGCACAGAGCAAGATGCTTATTAAGATCTGAGTTACACGACTGTCCAACAACTAATTAAACTGACTGCAAAATGAGAGCAAAGAGCTACCTTGAGATTTAATAATCAGATAACCTGCTTCAGTCTTGTATGTGGAAATTTGCTGGATCGCTCTGTGAGTCGAAGAAGACTTATTGAATGTCACTCGTTTCTGCGCTTGGATTTTAGAATAATTAGTTGAACTGTTAGATGATCCCTGCTAATCGATGTCTGGTACTTTTCCTGGCTAGTGGCAGCCAATTATTTTGATTAATTATACACTGAATTTTTATTCATCATATGTCTTGAGGACCAGACTAGATCAACTCAACATTAGCGCTTAACGAATTTATATTTGCGTAGTTTACGTTTTCTTGAAGGCATCATATTATATAGCTATTTTAAAAGTTTCTTACTTCAGTTGCTGCATGAAACTTTCGAAAACTAATCTGTACCTCGTCCAGTTCAGCTTGCCCAAACTGTTGATCTAGTTCCCAGTTGATTGAGAGACAGTTTATTGGCAAAAGCATGGCTGAAACTTGAATATCACGATTTTGAGATAAATATTCAGTCGAATCTAAGTGTGGTGGAGGAATCCCTGGTGTTCAGCCTTCTGTCTGTTCCATCTCAGCGACCTGGAGAAGTCGGTGGAGGAGATCCAGAAGGAGTCGTCTGTCAACCACAAGCTGGTGACAGTGCAGGAGCTGGAGGAGAAGGCCACTCTTCTGAGAAAGCTGGGAGAAACACTCACGGAGCTGAAAAGTGAGTCATTCTGGTGGATTCACTGTACACTGGCGCAAAAAGGAAAACACAGCCCTTTATGCTGGCAGGCCATTTATAACGCCCTAGTTACTCATCAATGCACTGACTAACTTGTAGTCATGAACAGCCAATCTGTAGCACTTAATCACCCTCAGATTACTCATTGTCTCAATGAACTCAGTGACCATTTACCTAAATTGAAAAAGGTTATGGTTGCCTACCACAAAACATTTTGGACAAATGTAATAGATATTTTTTGTGTGATCACAGTTGGCTCCCTGTATTAATCTGTTGCTTTCCCCTAAAGATCAATTCCCAGGTCTGCAGAGCAAGATGCGGGTGGTGCTCCGGGTGGAGGTGGAAGCTGTCAAGTTCCTGAAGGAAGAGCCACACAGACTTGATGCCCTGTTAAAACGATGCAAGACTATAACTGATACCCTTGCTACCATGCGCAAGTATGACCTAGCACAACAATACCTACTTGGTTGTTTGTATTCCACTAAAAAAACAACATTAAAGTCTAATAGCTGTCTTTATACTGAGTTTGAGATTTTAATAATCCTTTAAATACTGACAAGGAAGCACTTGTCCAGTAAATTCTTAAGCTTTTAAGTATGATCTGAAAGCTGTTAAATATGCCGAACACTGACTGACCTGTATCCACTTGTAATCAATTCCAGTCAGCCCAGTTTTTCCATTTGCACCTCTGCCAAAGGCATAATGTTTTCACCCCTATGTGCTGGTGTGTCAGCAGAACATTATGGATTTTCATAAATGAGGCAGCGAGAGAGGCCTTTGACCAAGAAAATTTATTAGATAATGTTGTTGATCCAGATCAGAAACTTTCATGCTTAAACATTTGCTGTTTTAAGTCAGAGTTCTGAGTTCATTAAGAGATATAGAAGTGATTTAAATCCATCAAGTGTGAAGAAAAGCAGTATTTAATAAGTGTGTAGTCAAGCTTCCAGTATTGTTGTACTTAATTGGCATTATTGAATGTCATACTGATGAATGTCCTTTTTAGTCACATGAGTAACAGTTTTAATTTTGCGGTTAGTATAGACTAGAGGACGTTGAAGGACTTTTTCCTTCAGCATGCCATTGTCTATCTCCTAATCAGCCCTGTGTCCAAAAAGCGCCTCACTCTCAGGCTTAATTAATCTCAGTGATAAAAGAGCTCATCTAATGTTGCTCTTTTCTTTCATCTTTTGGGTAGCAGTAAGTTGGCAAATGCATTCAGTAGCAGTGGAAGTTTTTATCCTTCAGCGTTTAGTGTTTGGGGTCTTTTTTTAGCATTTGCAATTCTTTTTCATTTCGAGATCTGTATAATACATGTTTGTTGTTTGTGTTACATTTAAAAATGTTGATTAATTAATTCTTCTTCTGTCTTGCTAGACAAGCAAATGAGGGAGTATGGAAGAAGCAAGAAGACTTCACTAGTTCATCATCCAAGCACAACGAGGACTTGCGAAAGTTTGCAGACTTTGAAATCCCCACCAGCCCACCGCTCACCATCAATGATCTCGGGGGAGGCAACAGCTTGTCCAATTGGAGCCCTCACACCAGCCTCAGCCGTGGACATGGCAACCCATCCGGCCTTCACAAGGATAATCATCCTCCTGTTCCCCACAAGGGCAAAGCTCTGGAAGAGCTTGAGCGTCGTGCTGCTGCTGACAAAGCTTTGTCCATGGAGGTCCGACTGGTAGGGATTATTTCTGTTGTTTATTTACGTGTTTTTCACCATCTGCTGTAAATACTTTGTGATGCAAACCAATAAACCAGTGAGGCATGACTATAGTTTTGTGTTCATACACTGCTCACATCCACCTCTCAACTTCACAGGCAGCAGAGCGGGACTGGGAGGAGAAGCGGGCCAGTCTAACCCAGTACAGTGCTCAGGACATCAACCGTTTGTTGGAAGAGACCCAGGCTGAACTAATGAAGGCTATTCCAGATTTGGATTTTGCTGCCAAGCAGATTAAGCCCTCCTCCAACACACCATCAACACAGACCCCCCAGAGTGGGGCAGCGACCCCAGACCACCGTGCCAACAAGCCCCAGCACAAGCTTTCTGGGAAAGAGGGAGGGTCCAGGCGTGGCTCTGGTGAGATGAGGCTCAGGCTGCATTAGTATGATAGATCAGAGTTTTGTTTCATGGCATCCATTTATTTTTTTTGAATGAATCTAATTTTTAATTCTTCAATAAACAATCCCTGTTATGTAATCGGTTTATTAAACTGCATGTTAAAAACATACGGTTGTGCTTACATTATAGTAATTTGGGGCTTTTAATTGTTTCTTCAAACTGTTCTTTTTCCAGGGTTGATTGATTGAAGAGTATACATCTTTAATGACTTAAAGAATTTAATTTGAATGTATTTTGACCCTCACACAGGGTCAGAATTAAATATACATACTCAGTTATATACAAACACTCCACTAATACTTGGTTAAATTTCCTTTAAAGGGTTAAAACTTGTAGTTCAACTTTTTGCTTGTTGTAGCCATCAACAAGTATGTAAAGCATACCATATGGTGTAATTCTGGCTGGATATTTGGCCATCCCTCTTGGTAGAACTGATAGAGTTTATTTCAAATGGTTTTTTTTTTCTTGCCACAGACCTGGCTTAAAAGCATAGTCCACAAATTTTCAATTTCCATTTCTTTGAGTTTAGAGATTTGGGAAAGCCATTCCAGAAGCTTAATGTTTTATCCACTACAAAACCAGTTTTGATGCACGTTTGAGGTCATCGTCCTGTTGGAACACCCAGTTGTCTCTAGCTGTGGATTTGTGCAATGTGCTGGTACCACTGGAAGCAAAACAGTTCCAGAGCATGATGCTACCACCACCAAGCTTTACAGTTGATACAGTGATCATATTTTTAAAAGCCTCACCTTTACTCCTCCATACATAAGCTGAATTGGATTTATTGGCATGATATTGTTTTTAAATGTGTTGTGTTAATAATGTAATAATTCTTTCTAATGACATGTTACTGTGTTTTCAGATGAGCTGACAGTACCTCGGTATCGCACAGAGAAACCCTCCAAGTCCCCTCCACCTCCACCGCCTAGACGCAGTTTCCCCTCATCTCCCGGTGTGACCACTCGCAGTGGGGAGCCACTAATTCCTGGAAAAAGCATAAAGGTAACTGGAAAAAAATAGTGCATTTAACAATTCCAGTGTTTTAATTCTCAAATCTACAAGTCATCATATTAAAATTCCCCTGTTGATATATTTAAGACAAAATTGCAAGCTTCTCACACCAGCTTTGGACAAGTTCTTACCCCTTTTTGTTCTTGTGGCCCTAGAAGGCTGAATCTGAAGAGACAGAGGGACAGAAACCTCACATAAAACTGAGGAGGACCGTGTCTGAAAACCCTCGTCCGTCATCAACACCTCCCACACTGGCTTCTGAAGACAAAGAGGAGGGAGAGGGGGAGAAAATTGCTGCCGAATTGGAGGTAAAGAAAACACAAGGTTAATAATATCCCCAATAGTCCGTTGTTCATTAAAAAAAACCAAAAGGAATGTTTTTAGTATTCATGTTACGTCCACAATTTGGAGCAAGTCTTTGTGTGCACACAGGCAGACAATGTCTGTTCAGATATGCTCACCCTCATTACCACATGTTCAAGCAGCAGGTGCCATATGTCCCCAGCCCCTGGCACTGTGAGAGCCCAAAGATCACATACTGCTCACTCACACACATCATCACCCAGGGCTCACAGATCACAGCCAGACAGATGGATCCTGATAGCTGCTTGGACTGTGTTAGAGATGACCTGCTGAAACTGAATAGAGTAAAGACTCAACAGTAATTGAGTTCGATCATTCAGCTGCTGCTGTGTTTTTATTTTGCAGATAATGACAGTTTGTAACTTTCTTTTTTCCTCCTCAGCTATTTGAGAGAGCCCCACACAGGCTCTCTATGCCAGCTCCCCTTTCCCTGCTAGTTAGCCCATGCAGTATGAAAAGTTTACACCCATCCAGACTGGACCTGTGGCCCCCTGAGGCCTCAGGCTGTGAGGTAACCCTTTGGCTTACCCTGAGTTATCTACCTATTAAGTTTCCATCTCTTTACTTCTACACCTGCTACCACACACAAGAATTATTAACTACAACACCAGTTCCAAAAACTTGGGACACTGTATAAAATGCAAATAAAAACTAAAACTTTAAGGTAAAAATAAAAAGGAATTTGGAATTTGATGGCAGTAACATGTCTCAGAAGTTGGGACAGGGCAATGTTTGCAACTATGTAAGCTTATATATGTGGGAACTGAGTAGACTGGTTGCTTGAATATTGAAGCCATGGGTCTTCTTTGTGGTATTTTCATTTGTGGTATGCACCAAATATTTTCAATTTGTAAAATGTCTGAACTGCAAGCAGGCAAGTTCAGCACACGGACTCTATGAGCCTTACTGTTGAAATAAATGCAGTATCAAAGTAAGAGTGTGTGAACATTAGGTAAAAAGTGTTTAGGCTTAGATAAAAGCACATGTATATGTGTGGAATGAGGCATGTAAGAAAATGCTTTAAGTGCTCAAACTGAATAGAGCACAATAAGTAGTATTGGTGCGTTAAAAATCAGTATTACACTTTCCAGATGTGCAAACTGCTGAATCCATGGCAATAATGCACCATTATACCATCGGAGATGCAGGCTTTTGAACAAAACTCTGATAACAAGCCAGATGATTTCTCTTTTCTTTAGTCCAGAGGATCCGGCACCATGTTTTCCAAATCCAATTTCAAATTTCGATTTGTTTGACCACAGAACAGTTTTCTACTTTGCCTCAGTCGATTTTAAATTAGCTTAGGCCAAACGATAGTGGCATTTTCTTTTGGATCATGTTCACATTTGGCTTCTTCTTTGCATCATAGAGTTTCCGCTTGTTTGCTGTGGATAGCACAGCGAACTGTATTCACAGAGAATGCCACCTGAGGGCATCCAATATTGATTTTTGGCCTTGTGCACAGAGATTTCTCCAGGTTGTCTAAATCCTTTGATGATATACTGTAAAGGCTGAGCTATATAAAGACTTTCATTTTATTTTCAGGAACATGCTCCACATTTTTTAGATCCAGGTTTATGTAGATTGGCAAACCTCAGCCCTCCTTTGTTTCTGAGAAGGTCTGCATCTCTAAGATGCTCTTTCTGGCTTTTCTTGCACCTTTTTATTTCAGGTTAAATAATTTTGAGAAAAATACATTGCTTTCTGGTTTTATTTCCATTTTACAAAGCATCCACACTTTTTCGGAACTGGGGTTATAGGCTGTCTTTTGTCTAGTGTTTCTGGGCAGGAGCTATACAGAGGTTTCTGCCAATAATGCGCTGCAAACCCAAAGCAATAACTGAAAGAGTCAGGTTTGTCTGACAGTGAGTAATTTGATTCAGTTTGAGTATGTTCATTAACAATCTTTCTAATCCTTTCCATTTATACCTGTTACACAACTTTTTAGAGATGTTTATAAAAGTCATCAGCCCTTAACAGGTATTTGCACTTATTAATAATATTGTGTTTTTTTTGTGCGTGAGAGTCAGTATGTAAAGAATATACACTGAGCATCCTGGTAGCATTATCTACAAAGTAGGGGTGCAACGATACACAAAATTCACGGTTCGGTTCGGTTCGATACTTTGGTGTCACGGTTCGATATTTTTTCGATACAAAAAAAATGTTCATGCCTTTTTAATTTGTCATTTATTAAAATTATAAATATATATTTTAACTCAAAATTACAGTTTTTAAATTTAATGTTGCTGAAACAAAAGTAATTATCTGATTGAGGAATCACTCATCTTTGGAAAAGAGAGTTTATTACAGAGAAATGGCTCTTTCCAAAATAAAAGCTATACTATACGCTTCTTCTGGGCTATATTCTCAGCAGCATATTGTAGCGGGTCAGGGCTGTTCGGGGTTCTGTTTGTACAGTTATGTTTTGTTTATGTTGCCATAGTGACGGGTGACGCCCTCTCGCTGCGACGGTGTGTCCTTCCGGGGTCAGAGGGCGCCCTGTGTGTTGTTGTTGTCGTTGTTGCTGTGCGGTTGCCGCGCTGAGCAGTTAGCTAGCGGCAGTGTTCTTCTGCAGATGTCAATAAACGGCTGTGCTCCCTGGCTAGCTCACGGGAAGCAAGACCAAACGACACATCCGTCTCCTCGTTGTCTGAGCTCGCCACATTGGTGTCAGAAGTGGGATGATGGTGGCACCCCATGTTCTGACCCGAGTGACTTTTCCCCCGCCGGTCGTGACCGGCCGGTGCGCCAAAAGAAGGCACCTGGACATTTGTAAAGTGAAAGCAAAAAACAAGCACAAATTCAAACGCGATTTCAATATGTCACATATTGACAGTGGCTCACCGATGCCAATGACATAATTACCCAGCTACATTTCCGAAAGAATGCAAAAGCATTGACATATATTTTTCCTTCCTACAATAGCCCTACGGGCAGGGCAGAGATAGATTTTGGTAGCCCGACTGGAAAAATCGCTAGCCCCGGGACGTCGGGCTAGCGATTTTGCAAGCCCTGTGTTACAGGCATGGCCCTTTAAGGATGAAGCCTGATGGGAAATGTATTCGGGATGTGTGTAGCGGGACTGCCTGGTGTGTGTGTGAAGAGAGAGAGCGGAGAAGGGGGAAAGTAACGGTTAGCTACAGAAGAGACGAAAAGAAAATAAATAAAAGGAATATAATAACTCCCTCGACAGCCAGAGTTGTGTCGGCGATGCTCGCTGTGAGTAAACTGTTTCAGCCCACTGTACGCGGTGTTCGTGCCTTAGAGAAGAAATAAAGTTCAGTGAAGCAGTTTCCTACGCCTCCTTCGATCTTTTTGCTAGCAGAGTTGACCTGTATAGTAAGCTGTTGCTGGCTACGAGTCAGTTACGGAACCTTCAAGTAACTGCCAGAGGTTTCCTTACTACGGTTCGGGGCCGCGGATCTGGCGCGGTAACACCTGTATCTGATTGAGGAATCACTCATCTTTGGAAAAGAGAGTTTATTACAGAGAAATGGCTCTTTCCAAAATAAAAGCTATACTATACGCTTCTTCTGGGCTATATTCTCAGCAGCATATTGTAGCGGGTCAGGGCTGTTCGGGGTTCTGTTTGTACAGTTATGTTTTGTTTATGTTGCCATAGTGACAGGTGACACCCTCTGCTGCGACGGTGTGTCCTTCCGGGGTCAGAGGGCGCCCTGTGTGTTGTTGTTGTCGTTGTTGCTGTGCGGTTGCCGCGCTGAGCAGTTAGCTAGCGGCAGTGTTCTTCTGCAGATGTCAATAAACGGCTGTGCTCCCTGGCTAGCTCACGGGAAGCAAGACTAAACGACACCTCCGTCTCCTCGTTGTCTGAGCTCGCCACATTGGTGTCAGAAGTGGGATGATGGTGGCACCCCATGTTCTGACCCGAGTGACTTTTCCCCCGCCGGTCGTGACCGGCCGGTGCGCCCAAAGAAGGCACCTGGACATTTTCAGGACTTTGTGTGTGGTAATGGGGTTGTCGGGGACGACTGACCCCTTAGGTGGGGGCTATGTAGCGGGTCAGGGCTGTTCGGGGTTCTGTTTGTACAGTTATGTTTTGTTTATGTTGCCATAGTGACGGGTGACGCCTTCTCGCTGCCACGGTGTGTCCTTCCGGGGTCAGAGGGCGCTCTGTGTGTTGTTGTTGCTGTGCGGTTGCTGAGCTGAGCAGTTAGCTAGCGGCAGTGTTCTTCTGCAGATGTCAATAAACGGCTGTGCTCCCTGGCTAGCTCACGGGAAGCAAGACCAAACGATACCTCCGTCTCCTCCTTGTCTGAGCTCGCCACAATATTAAACATATCAGGTCCCCATAAGGAGAATCATGTGCTAACGGCTGTCTAAATGACTCGGGTAAAGTTTGTAGCATGCATGCTTGTTGTTTTTGTCTGCTTCCACTTGTCTTTGCACTAGGATGATGTCGGCATAAATGTGCAGTCATATTCGTTGTGTTCCCACTAGTGCTGTCAGCGTTAATCTCGTTGAAATGATGTTAACGCCACAACACGGCAAATCTCCGTTAACGACCTACCCCTGCGTGGGGCTAGATGGCCAACACGTTAACGAGCTAACTGCGCTAACACACTAGTTCCCACCCATGTAATTGAGCATTGCGTGGCACATCCAACATACTGTTTTACTTTAGTCCATGACGCGCTTACCTTCAGGGTCATACGTCACATGAAAACCAAAATAATTCCAAACGCCAGATCTGAATGAGGGTGGGGGAGGTTCAATTTGCCATGTTGCAAGGAGAGCTTAACTTCTGTCTCGCTAGCTTGCCCTGCGCTCTTCCTTCTGACGATGCTGTCTGTGTTGAGCGCTCAGTGGATCTGCGCTCGACAGTGCAGCCTAGGCGGAGTAGTCGAACGCAGATTCACTGAGCGCTCAACACAGACAGCATCGTCAGAAGGAAAGTTGATAAAATAAATTACAAATTTTGTATTGTTCATACATATGCGTACCGAACCGAAAGCACTGTATCGAACGGTTCAATATCGATACGAGTATTGTTGCACCCCTACTACAAAGGTATTAGATACAATGTGATAATATTTCTTTCATGCTTTCTGATGTGCTTGGGTGTTTTTAATGCCATGGTTTGTAATCTCACTTGAAGTTTGTGCTTGGAGTGTGTTTAAATTGAAAACTCAAGTGCTTTCTTCATTTATAGGCAGGGCACATGTCTCCTGTCCCCCACATCGTGTTGACAGATTGCTGTCCTGCTTCGCTCACAAACTCAGAGGATCCTGTCAGAGATTTAGGGAATGACCTTGTGGAGGGGACTCAATCACAAGATTGGACTGGTCATCATTCAGTCGACAAGACTATAATTTCAAGGGGAAAGCATTCAGGGGGATTTGAAAGTCCTCCACAGCGAGAACAGTGTTCGGATAGTGAATTCGAACAGGAAGTTGCCCTGCTGGTGACAGATCTGGACATGAGAGTGGTGTCTCCTCTTGAAGCCCAAGAGCTCAGTGAGACTAAAGGAGATGTTCTTCACACTCTAATCATCTCACCGCAGACTAAGGAACTGTCTGAAACTCAGCTGAGTCACCGGCCTCTGCTAGTGCTCTTCAGGGTACAAAAAACTGTCAAAGAGGCCTACGAACTACTGTATTCCCTTGTGGCATCATTCGAATTAAAATTCTCCCATGCCCCAGACCAGCAGATGTCTCTAGCTGAGGCTCTCAGAAGCGGCATAGAGACAGGGGCTAGCATGCTGACATTTCACCACAAACCTGAAATTAGGTTAATGCCTGAGATACAGCTGAGCTCAGTAAGCAGTACTCTTAACTCTAATGGGTCAACTAGGTCTGCGGACACTCAGAGGAGAATGACAGAAGATGTCCGACGCACCACCTACAAGAGGCTGGACAGCTTGGAGGAGACTATTCGAGAGCTGGAAAACACATTGATAGAGATCAGTGGTCATGCTACTAGAGAGCAGCTCTACAGTCAGACAATCATCAACAGTAGCCCTGTACCGACGACTGGTAGTCCAACTGAGGCGAAGAAGCCGCCACTCCCACCCAAGCCGTCCGCCTCGAGTCCATCATCAATCCAGGTTTTTGCTTACACCTCCTGTGTCCATTCCTGCTCTGAAGCAGCATCCTCTCTTTTTCTTCACTTCTTCTCTGTGGATGGCAGTTGGAAATTCACTTTCCAGCTTCTGATGTCTGCTCCCTGATTAAATCGGCATGCGACTGTATTTGAAATCGAAACCATGCAGAGGGGACAGACAGCAGACTTCCTACCTACTTGTCTGTTCTGTGATTAGTGCTGGGGCTGCTCTCCTGCTGAGCTCAGAGTTGTTAATTGTTTTTTATTGATCTGTCCCAGTATCTCCTATCTGTCTGAGTCTAGCTAATTTTGCCTTTTGTTACACCAAGAGGCAATAAAAAATAAATGCATTTTCCTCTTCTCCTTTTCTGCTCTTTACTGGTTAGTACAATCTAATTAATTTAATTTCTTATCTTAGTTCTGCCCTGAAATCCAACTTTCTTTTCCTCACTAATCGTCTTAAGCACAAAGCAGTACAACTGCGGTTGTGCTTTATTAAAAGGTAGCGCGAGGACATATTTACATTAAGCTGTATCTTCCATCATCCAGCATCATTTTGTTGTAAATTATGTTCTTTTTGCAGCAGCTGTTTTGACGTGTCATTGCAAGCTAAACAGACACATTATTAATGAGTTTAAGAATCTGTACATAGGCCAGGTCCTGGTATTGTTCATGTTGGCCTACTTAAATGCTCTGCTGTGACAAGTCAGGATGGCAGAGTGGCTATGCTTACATGGAGCCTAATATTTCTATTCTGTGAATGTTCACTTTAAAAGACCAAACACAGTAGAAGTTCCCCATATGAACACCTCAAGCGCAATAAACAGGACGAGGCTCATAACCTTTTTAATGAGCTCAATTTAATTGCTGCCCTTTCAAATCATTTCAATGCAAGGAATGAAGAGTAACACATTTACAGCAACTTCTGCCCTAAACAGATGTGAGAAATCCTTTCTCGGGGAGCTATTCAGACATGCGTCACAGATAAAAGAGCCACTGACAAATGCAGATGCAGCACTTTTGCGACATTGTTTTGATTAAGTGCGTATTCATCCATCCACATAAATTTACAACGCATTTAAACTGTTTAGCTGCTTTCAAATAACGAGGTAAAACTACAAAGAGAAAATTCGATCTAATAAGTTTAAAAAACAAAAGATTTCTTACCAAAGGCTAGTATCACGTCTAATATACTTCACATTAATATGTACTGACTATGTGCTGAACTCTATTACCAGATGTTGTCAGTGGCCTGGCTTTAGCTCACCTCCAGCTGACCGCTACACAACAAAAGATTAGTAATTATCAAAAGCATTCCTGTGTCAGCTGCCACTCGTCTGAGAGGTCTTGACAGCTTGCGTAGCACTCCCTGTTACTCTGATTGTAGCCTACCACTCAGGGCAGGGCTGCAATACTTGACAGTCACACTGTCATGGTGAGTTTTAGCCCTCTGATGTAGAGCCAGAAAGCACTCCCATGGGCACGGCTGCGGATTACAGAGTCTTCACACATTATTTCATCACTCCAACTTCAACCACGTTCATCATTTCAACATGACCCTTCTTCCAACTCTTGTCCAACATTTGCTGGCACACTTACCAAATTCACACTGACAAGAAATCTACTTTCAGAACCCATTAGAGTTTAGTTTTTAATTAGCACATCAAACAGCAAGTTTACTTGCAAATTTTATGATCTAATTTTAAAATTCTGCTTCTCGTTAAAAAAGGATTTGGCGCAGAAGGAAGGTGGTTACAAGTCTTTCTTCTCTGATTTAATGTAGTAGGGGTAACTGACTATTTGATATTAGGGTTAATCTTTTGTTAGTCTTCCTTTTAGCTAATGTCTCTGTGTGCAGATGAGGCACAGTTGGATGGAAATTTGACTGGATGTGTATTTGTTTTTCTGTGTATTAGAGAGAGTCAATAGAGTAACTCAGCAGGAAAGATCATTAAGCACGCTGCCTCGTGGATCCTGTGGTGAGGCTAAGCTACGCAACGTCAGTTTTGATGCCGCATTTCTATATTCTGGTCTTTGTCATCTTCTGCTGATAGATAGTGAAACTCTGTGAAGTGGATAGTTCCATTTTATACCAACTATAAGCTGAGGTCTTAAAAACCTTATTAGTCTCAAGAGAAAGACTTGATAAAGGCTGGAATCAAACTCTGTAGTAAGTAGATGTGTGTCTGAGGCTTAAATCGAATACACTGTAGAGGGGAAGTGAAATCTACAGACATCTGCTGTGTGGCAAAGTGTTATTAATGGTTCTCCTCTGTTCTTCTCTTGTTTATTCTATTCTTAGGGAGGAACTATTTCAGGTAGCGGGAAGTTTCTCCACTCCTCGGCTGCCTCCAAACTGAAGCACCTGCAACAAAACAGCACAGAAAAGACTAAAAGTGGCAAAAGAGAGGACTTCATGAAGGTCCAGGGCCAGCAACAGGTACAATTTGCCTTTGTTTTGCGCTGTTGAGGCCAAAACGCACTTGATCTGGCAGTGTCTGTGCATGATCCCTAAGATGGACAAGTTAGCTTTTAGGTATAACCATCTTAAGCACTTAATGAAGGCATATAACAAAATTGAGATATAAAAAACATGAAAATTACAATAATGATCATTATCGAATCGTACTGCCTTTATGCCCACAGAGTCACTGCAGTTGAAACTGTCAGAGGTTCAAAGAGAAATATGAAACTATCATTCTTAGTAAAATGCAACTGAAATATATAAAATCAAAGGTTTATTTATTGAAGTATGTAATTATTAGGGAAAAATGCCATATATACTGAATGTATACCAATAAAGTACATTTAATTTGACCAGATTCTGTTAAATTTCCTCTTTTACATTATACTTATGTAGTCATATCAGCATTTTGGGCATAAATATTTTTTGGAGTGCAAAAATCTGGGCCTACCAAAAATCAAGATAGAAAGGATAGTATTGATTTTGTTCTGTATTTAAGCAAATTTAATTGCTTTCTTCCTCAAATAGAGACATATTTTGCGTTAATGTTTACGCCACCTCCCCAACAACTTCAGCAAGCCTTCGTTCAGAGTTATTTTCTCGAAAGCAAGTGTGTGTGCATCCATTCACGTAATCCACTCTGCACCAGATCAAGATTAAATGGGCCTTAACTACCACTCTTCACTGCCACTGGATCCTTTCTGTGCCCCGCAGAACCACTGTCACCTTTCAGCGTGATACATTCCTCGCCCTCCGTGTATTACAGTCTGTGTAACATTCAAGATGCAAACTTAGCAGACAGCAGAAGCGATGAATTGAATTCAAAGCCAGTTTTGCCATAAACTTTTTAATGTCACATTATTGTGACAGGCTCATCATCACAGGAATGCCCAATTGGATCAAAGGATTTTCTGCAGGCACTGTCCCACAGAGAGATGCATGTCACACAGGTTAGAGTGATGAAGGATTAGCACTTTAATTACCTAAGCAGTGTTTCATGTCTGAAAGTCTTAAGTGGCTTCTAATTATATAATTTAAACCTATTAAAGTGTTGTTATGTATTAGCATTATGGACGTGCTTGCATCTTTAACAGGTCTTCACTTCTGTTTTTTTCTGAACTCTGACAGAAAATTGGGTATGAAGAAACTCTTAAAAGCGCTTGAGTTTAATTTATAAAACTTCATAAACTCTCTCTCTAAGTATTTGTTGTTATGCATATGCCTGACAGCTGGCTTTTCATTCTTTTTTCAGTCTCTAATATGCTGGCATTTTAGAGGTTTAAAGTACAGCAAAAGACTGGACATAAGGATGCTAGATGGCCTCTAGAGGCAAGGAAATTGAACTGTTGGAGCATGTCGGTCAAGTAAAGCCAAGAGAAGATTTTTACAGCATGCCGGTGCACAGGAGGGGAAAAAGGCTTAATGTCAATGTAATTTGAAAAATAACCGAAGCAGTGAAGTGCACCTAAACCTTCATAACCCACAGAATTTGACAGAGCATTCAGACACAAATTCAGTCTTAAAGATTGAAAAATGAATGCGTTAGGCAGACAGCCAGAGACTTGAGACATGGAGGGGTTTGGTTGCCTCATACTGAGAGAAGATTGAGAAGAATCTCTACAGAGCCATGTAATAATCACCCCTTGAGTCACTGGCAATCACCGATTATTCATTATGAAGAGGGCAGTTCTCTTTCCACCATAAAGTCTTTCAGGTTTCCTCTTCTTTATGTCTTTTTCTTCCCCTTTCCGCTTTCTCTACTCTGCAATTTATGCATGCTGGCCCTTTCTCCGTTTCACTCTTCCTCTGTCAGTCTCGCTCATTCCCCGAGATTTGGAAGCTGAGTGGATGCCTACACTTGTGTAATGAAAGCAAAATTAATCCCATTATTTCAATATGACACTCACAGGCAGCACAGTCTCTATGTCCACAAACTTCAAAACAGTCATTGTGAAAAGATGCTGTACGAGTGAAAGCGCTATCCTCCGAGGGACGGTGGACACTCAAAGCTAATTGTCGGCGTGGGAAGTCGGTGCCAAGCAGTTAAGGGTAGCAGCATACCACAACTGTGTGATGAATAACAAAGAGGAACAAATAACCAGCTGGTTTAGTGTAGGAGAATAAAGAGTCAGCTGTGGTAGGCGCTACAACAGCCAATAACTCTATTTTGTATTATTTTTAACGATGAGGGACTACTAGTCCCTTTGTACATTTCCAGGTGTTGTATAAAGACAAGTGAAAAACAATTATTCAATGCAAAAGTGCACTTGATATAATAATTGGCCACTTTATTAAATTGATGTTAAAATGTTGGTAGGCCTCCATTTTTAAAAATGCTGCCATAGTTTGTTAGCTGCTTTAAGGCTGAAGAGGTTAGGTCAGATACTTGTCCTAAATATCCTAATATTCATTAATGGTGGCGATCCTCATGGATGAACATTTACAAACGGGCTTGCGTAAATGTGCAAACTGGCAGTTTGACAACAGTTTTGATGCACAGTTAACAATCATTGAGGAAATAAACACTGGCTACTTGTAATCTGGACCTCTACTACTGGTCACAAAGTAGCTCTATCGTGAAAGTTGTGCATACATCTGCACTCTTACCTCCCTATCTGCTCGGTTTCCTTCATAAACATTGTCGAGCATTCTTCTTCATCTACCTAGCAGAGCCAAAATTTCCATCTATTCTTCCGTCTATTTTCTTCATGCAGTTCAGGGTTGCAGGGGTGTTGGAGCCTCTCTCAGCTGTCATCGGGAGAGAGGTGATGTAGTCCCTGAACATGTCACCAGTCTACTTGAAAGCTAACACAGAGCGACAGACAGCCATTAATATTTACACCTTTGGCCAATTTAGAAACACTTATTAACCTGCCTGTTTTAGGCCGTGGGAGGAAGCTGCCAGGGGGAAATTTAGCACAAAAATGGTCTTTTTATCTTTGTTGTGACCCCTTGCTCTTGTTATGCACTGTGACAATCCCTATAAGTGAGGTTACCATTACCAGTTCATGCTGCAATGTGGATAAATTGCATATGGATTTTTTGCATGTACAGTGTAGTGTACCTCGTGTAGTTTACAACCATAACAAAATAACTCTCAACCAAATTTCATTGCTTAAAAAACAGCTACTTGAAAGTGTTTTGGGGTTTTTTTGCATTTTTGTCATTGTAATAATGTAATCAGTAAACAAGGCAGCAATGGTGGTGCAGTGGTTAGCATTGTTGCCTCACAGCAAGAAGGTTCTAGGGTTCCACTGCCCGTTCTGTGTAGCGATTGCATGTTCTCCCCTTGGTTTCATAGGTTCTATGTATACAGAAGAAAATAGATGGATGGATATCAGTGCAACACAGTTTTTGCTCTACTTGCTGTCAGACTGTGTTTACTGTAAAAGGTCTGCTATAACAGCAACAAAACTATAAAAGAAGAGTTCAAATTGGTGAATAATTGCATTAAGGCTATACTAGTGATACTTATCTGTCTGTCTGAATGTCCTTGCATCATTAACTCTATACATATTTTTGAAATCTTTTTATGTCAAATGAAAATGGTGCAGAGCCTGATAATTTAGTTTAAAGATGGATGGGGCAAAATCTATCTACTAAATCATTTTAAATTCAGTATAATGAACCAGCTGAGCAAAGACTAGGCAGGAAAAAACATGCTGATTATCTGCTGCTCATCTCATCAAATTATCAAGGCGGCTGGCTGATTTGCATACTGCCTTTAAGAGCTAATTAAGAACTTTTGCCTAATCCACATTTTACTTTACCTGGTATCTTTTTTTTAAAACCCTCAGTGACATCTGGCGTGTCATCTTTCTGAAGAGAAATTCGACTTGCAGCTGATAAGCAAAAACAAAAATATGATGTATTCTTTAATTTTATGAAACCTTAAAGTTTAGCTGATATTTTTGAACTGTGTAAAATGTGGCAATGACTACAGTTAATCACAGTGCTTCCCATCAACATTTCACCACCAAACTCACTGCTAATTTTTAAAAAATATTGTTGTTTTAACAATCAGATGTGCCCAGCTTGGGTGATCTCTCTCCTTGGCACCGAACTCAAGGTAAAATGGGCTATTCTCTTAAACATCTGCTGTTCGTAGCTCCCTAAATGGTCCCAAACTTTTACCCCTCCTTCCATTTCCCCTTGGTGTTTTTAGATTGTTCTCTTTTGTCTCTTCTTGCCAAACCGTAATGACATTTCTGGGGCATTTTAAATAGGGTCCAAACCAAAGGAACGAGGACAGCACTTCAGAGTCTCCTGATGGTCTGCTGTCCCCTGCTCCAGCTACTACACGAATAGACCTAAATATCTGAATACATTTAAATATCTTTACCGCACAATGACACTTTCCTCCAGATTGCATGAAAGGCAGCTGGTGTTCATTCACTCGTCATGACTAAAAGCCAGCTGGAAGGATAGTTTATTATTTTTAAGATAAAACGAGACCACTTTTTCGTTAAACGCGGGTCCTGCCGTTTCAAGAAAAAATACTGATTGAACATTGCGGCATTTCAATCACCATAAATTAGAATTATGGGGTAGGGATAAAGTTGGCCAGTCAGATTTTCGTAATGGACTTGCTACACCTTACCACAGTATAAAATGTAGCTTTAATTCCCCCTGGAGAATTAGTTTCTTTTTTAGATTTAATTCTAGCGTTATCTATGTGTATTTGCAGGTGTTAAAATTAACAGAGCTTTTCTGATAGCGCCTCGTGCCGCTGTACTCGGGCTGCTTGCTCAATAAAGCTATACTGAGACATACTTAGACCATTTCAGGCATGTGGATCCTTCAAATCAATGTGTTGGATAAGAACAGACAGTTCAAAGCCACAATTTCTCTCCGTTTGCTTTGGCACAGATCAAGGAAGGCATGACAATGTGAATCACTTTCACGCTGCAAAACCCTATTTCCATTTCCCATTTGGGCACTTATTACTTCTGGCAGTAAAGCAGGCTAGTTAAAGGTGTTGGGCATGAGTTGGGGTTAGTAGGGGACTATCCATGGAGGTTATCATTTGGCAGGCAGGTCTGAGTGCGTGAGATGAAGGGGTGCTCTCCTGTACTCGCAGATCAGGAAAAAATGCGTCCACCAGGCTTGAGAAGAGTTCCTTGAGCAGAAGGAACAGCCCGGCTCTCTGGGAACGGTTGGCAGCCCAGGATCTGGAGCTGCAACAGAGCAGATGAAAGCCTCCCAGCAGTGCAGTCTAGACTAGCACACCTGCTGTCTTTTCAAGCAGAACTAATTCCCGTAAACCCAAAACAAACAGAATAAAACTTTTATAGCCACAGAAATCAACTTTTCTCCTGTTGCTTCATCTGAAAAGTACAAAAACACATTTTTTGCCATATATTAAAAAATGAGTATTTACTTTTTAAAATGGATTTGCACATGAAACACAGAAACTGTTCTCTCAGATGTAGTCTGCTTAACAAAGACGGACAAATACATGTTGTAAACGTATTGCTCACAAGTCTCAATCTACTGTTGAAACAGTGCCATCTAGTGTCTCATTTCTGCATTACACAAAAGGACTGAAAGTGAATGTGTACATTTTTAATGAGTCAACATTAATAAAACAAGTGTCAAAATAAAGGTGGTCAACAGTGTCATTTGCCCACTTTCACTGTTGCACCTTCTCAGTGGTATCAGTGATTTTGTTTATCACGTGTAGATGGCAGCCTGTGTCGTGGCTTGCATCACACAATCTGATATCAACCTGAATAACAATTTCCTGTGTTTGTTTCCTGTTCTGTTTTCACTCCCCTCCCCTTCACTACATGTTTCTTCTGACACTTGTTCCTGCGGTGCAACCTCACCTACCCCGTCACCCCGTGTGAACCTGTGCTGCCCTGCACCTCCTGGCCTGCCCATCTACCCTACCTATAAAACCTGCAGCAGTGAGCAACCTGTCCGTGTCCAGCATCTTCAGTTTCCTTCTTCTCCTGTTCACCTGACTCCAGAGATACACACAACCATCTGCTCCCTGTACCTTATCAACTACTTTCATATCCCCAATGTTTACTCTGATATATGGTCTGACACCCAGTCTGTGTAAGCGCGTGTGTGTGTGCGTGTGCAAGCATGCTTGCGCAGAAATGTTTGAGTGTAATAGTAAGGGAAGGTGCTGCAGGGCACAGTACCCAACCACAACCAATTTTAAGACTTTCATTTTTCATGATTTTTCCCTTCGACCCCTGAAAACCTCATCTCTTTACATTCCTCCTCTGCTCCCTCCTGTCTTCTGTGTCCCTATTCTACCTGAAGGCGAAAGGGACCTACAGCACCAGTGGCAACATTGAGCCATACCTCTCTGGCATCAAAACGGGCATTTTTTCAGGCCGAGTGGCCTCTCCTGCGGCAGCATTTGTTCCTGGTCTGAGGAAGTACCCCCAAGAGGGGGCGATGCCTGCACTTACAGCCTCCTCAAGCCAAGCAAAGGCCCTCTTGGCAAGCCTATCTGCTTCCGGCCTGAGCGCTGAGGCCTTGCTCCTTTCCTCCGCCCTTCGTCATCACCGCCTCCTACGTGAGCAGCGAGCCTCCTCCCTGCCCCTGCCCAGCAGCCAATCCTCCTCCCCTACTCCAACTGCTACCTCCTCCTCTTCATCCTCGCCAAGCACCCCGACTCCATCCCTATCTCCCTCCTCTCCCACCTTTGGTTCCTTTGCCTTCTCCTCTGGAGTTCTCAAGCCCAGCAGGCGTAGCCTCGACAGCTCCAGCCTCAACAGGTCCAAGGATGGTGGCAACAAACCTGTAAAAAAGGACCTTTACCCTGGCAACAAGTGATGAATAGGAGGAGGATAAGGACTTTGGATACAGTTCTCAACCACAACCATCACATCATGAACCATAAAGATGAACTAGCTGCATTATGGAACAATATTCTTTATATTCCAGCTCTTATAAGATTTTTTAATTTTTCTTTTCTTGTTTTTTCTGCTTCCTTTTATTGCACAGTCTACCACAGTGTAAATGGAGTCACAGTTTTCTTCACGGACAAGTTTCCTACTCTGATCCAGTACCTTAGATCTACTGCAGTTCTCCCACAAAGTCATTCTGTCACCTTCCCAGATAGAGAGTGCACAAACAGGCCTCCCCTCCCACCAGCTACCTGCTATAAGCTGATGTGGTCTGGCTGTATTTGCTGACAGCACCATTCTCACATACATACTCTCAGTGGGTTGTTAGTGGCATAGTTGAAATATCTAGATGGTGACTTTGATCATATAGAAAAAAGAGCTGCAATAATCACCAAGTGAGTTCAGTAGTTGTGTGTGTTCAGGATAGTAATGTTTTGACTTACCTGCATCACCTGACAGAATGTGATTCCACTCGGAAAACAAAAAAAAAAAAAATTCAAAAAATCAGAAGGTGGCCAAGGTGATGAACGAGGTTTCAAGCTGTTTAGTGTTAAAAGGGCATTTGTGGCTTTTTTTAAATCGCCTGTTTTAAACTCTAAACTGGTGCTATGTTTTCCCCTCTGTTTGTACAAACTGAGCTTACACAATTGTTCTCCCCCTCCTGTCTCGGAGTCGGCTTTAATTTAATTTTGCATTTTAATCTAGATTTACAACCCTACAAATGAAATACTTGCATCAGCAATTAGGGACATTTAAAGTACATGTCTAATTGGAAAACTGGAAACTGCAGCGCATTCACAAGAATGCAGAGAAGGCAGCAGTCCTGAAATAGCACAAGTCTTTTTAAAGAAACGACAAAGAGGCACGGTTACGCAAACAGAAGGGAAAAGTGCAAACGATGAATTGTATTCAAATGTTGGTTTTCATATGTGTGTATTAACTAGTTAATTATGACAATCAGGATGTTTCCACAGTAGCATCTTCTAGGTTGCTCTGGCATTACAGAGCCTGACATCACAACCCATCCCAAAGACTTAAGCACACACACTGATGAACAACACACAAACACACAGTCTCTCTCTCACACACACACTTGAAAAAGCAACCTGTACAGCACAGACTCACTTATTTTTTTCTTTCAGCCAACCTCATGTGAATAATCATCGTAGGTCACATCTGTTTCACCACTTATAAAGAGCACTCTGGTAAATTATGCTATATTAATCTGATCTCACCAGATCTACACTGATAGATTCTTTCTTTTGGGATACTTGAGTTCAAAATTAATCACATCAAACTTTAGGCCTTATTGTAAAATATAACACATTCTGTAAACGAGCAGATGACACAAAAAGCCTAAAAGTGAGTCTTACAAACCAAGAGCGACACGAGAGGAAAGTATTGAAATTTAAAGCAAGCACAGTTGACTCTCAAACACAAAATCCCCAATTAACGAGAATTAACTTTGTAATTCTTTTTAATTATGACAAGCACAAAGGACGAAGCATTCCCATATACATTTGATATACTACACATTAGATTCCAAGTATCGCTTTGGTTATATTACCTGCATTTTGAATCATGAAACTTTTATGAATGAAGGCCTTCAGTGTTTCTCAATGATAGAAACTCAAGTTGGGATTATTTTCAAGCACATCAAAGGTGTGTCAGTGTGAACCCTGCACGAGGAACCTCTTTGGAAGCTGCCTGTCCTGCGTGTTTGCCTCGAGGCAGCCTGCTGGGGAGGTGAAGTAGCTGAATGGACCGTAACCGACAAAGTGATTCTTCTCAGTGGTTCTCCAGCATGACTGTGTGAAATCGATGCTTTGTGGCATTGAGGTTTAAAACATGTGAAAAGGGGCTCATGTCAAAGAGTAGGCAGCTTTAGGAGAGGGGATTAGTTTGGGGACATGTGTTTGAAGGATACTTTAATAAGGCCGGCTTTAACTCGTCCTGTATCCATTGAGAGCGCTTGTGAAATAAAAGACCCAAAGAGATGAGAGGAAGGGTCTGACAGCCAGAGGGCACTTCTTTCCCTGCCCTCTTCACTTTGCATTCTTTGGTGTGAAGGATCTCTGAAAGTCAAAAGTGCTCAGCTGATGTTATCCAAGAACAAAGTTTGACAAGCTTCAATTATGAACAATGTGTGCAATATATAATTAGCGCTCTTGCAATTTTACCAAGGCAGTGCTCTTTGCCTTTGACATACTCCTGCCTGCTTATCTACAAGGACCTGTAACCATGTTTTTCCCAGTGCCTCTAAGACGTTGCTCCTGCCAGAAACCCCCCCAAATGATCTTGTATTACAGTAGTAGATCAGCAGCAATGACAGAATAACCCTTTTACCCAAAGAAGAAGCTGCGAGAACTGGTTTGTTCCCATTTTTCGCAGATAAAAGAAAACGGCACTTGAAATGCAGTGTGTCAGGTTGCAGCAGTGGCATTTGACTAAACAATCCCCAGCTCTAACAGTGTGCACAACTGCAAGCTCGCAGCACAGCGAATTAAGTCTCACCCCTGGGTGCTCTGTAGCTCTGCCAGGCAGGTTCAAGCCCCGGGTTTCATATTGAGTGAAGTCAAATGAAAGAAATTCACTTACTCATGCTGTTCCACACTCAAATCTATAACTCTCCAAGTTAAATTTGCTGCATTTGCGTCTGGTGAGCAATGGGGAGGAAGCATGCACGCTTGGCTGCTTTCCCCCAAGTAAAGTCTGAAATGAAACCCTCCCAGAATTGCGTGACAGTGCTCTCTGGACTTTTTTTTTTTTTTCAAGACAAGTGTTAGCGGGCTGTGATTTCAACATGGCTGGAGGTTTAGAGGGCATGTCGAAAAAAACTCACAGTGGATGCCTCTGGCAATCAGAAAAACTCAAACTTGAAATGAAACATACAAGAAATATACATATATAAATATATCTAAGTGAGATGTTTGTGTATGATAATATAATTGTGAAGAAAATGTGATATATATATATATATATAATATATATATATAGGCCTAGATTAAATTATATACTGTAAAATGTCATCATATCTTCTGTTTTATATATTAGTGATCATTTTGTACAGATTTTTCTTTTTTTAATTCATTGAGAGATATTGCATTTCACACTGAGATTATTTATTCATATGCAGAACATTTTTATATTTGTTTAAAATCTCTGTATAGATAAGAGTTAGCCTCTGTAATATACTCTGAAGTTAGTTCATTTTTAAATTCTAAATTTTTCTTTACGAACACCAAGTTAGATTTTATGTAATTTTAATTTGTAAAGAAAACACACACACACACACAAAAAAAAAAAAGCTTTTCCCTGAAAATACTCGTCCAGCTCGTGTACACCTTTGCCTCTTTATGTGAAAGGTCACTTTAAGATATAAGAGGCTGGACCGGTGCCTGTGTGTTGGGCTTATTTTGCTACTGTTGTTTTATTTTGGGAAGGGTACTTTTTTCTGTAACTGTGATCAGTTTCTGTTTTATTTTTAATTTTGTTTTTTCGTTTCTCCCCATTCTGTATCGTGATGATTGACCTGGTATTAATGATACTGGAGATGGTCGGAAACAGATGTAGTAACTGTGAGTTTGTGGGCCTGAAAGCGTCATACAAGGCCTTGCTGCTTTGGAAAAAAAAAAGGAATATTACTTGGCTTTAATTTATCTCTGTGTCATGCTTGGCTGTGAACAGGGATGGCAGGAATGTGGATCCTCAGCGCAGACAGATTCAGGCAGGTGGAAGCTCATTTTTGTTGCTTATATTGCTCCACCTGTTCCTCTGAGTGGCTTTACATAGCAGTTATGCTAAACCATAAATGTAAAAAAAAACCAGAAAGTTGGATTAATAAGGAAATTATGTGGAGTTTTATGAATTTAACCTTTTATCTTTTCTTTTGCCATTGTATCTTTTTTTTTTAAATATAATGAATCTACATTCTATAGTATGTATATGAGATTTTTACATGAATGTGTGGATGTTCCAAACTCTTGGCATCAAAAGTAGAAAAACAAAATTGACTTGTAAATAGGCCAAGTCATTCCTAGCGAGTTCAACAAATTGTTATGTCCAAAAGAAGATGTTTAAATAATAAACTATGACGATGGGTACAAAGGTATATACAAAACAATGCATGTATAGTCTCAAGCAATCGCACGGTGATTTTAAAAAAAATATGTTGTCTACATGTTTTCTCAGAAATGTGAGAATAAAGCAGAGAAGGGTTCTATGTTATAGGTTTACAAACATGAAGGATGAGACATTATTTTGGTATGTGTGACACGGGCATGTTCAGTCTTACTGTGACGTTATGTGACAATGATGATAGTGGCTGAGAGTGCAAAAAGGAGTCAGGAATGCTTGAACGCACCCCAACCAGAGAAGTCACCAGTGATGGTGTCCTCTTTCCACAGAGTAACTCTCCCATTTGTAGAGTAGTGTGATATAAGAACAAAAATAATACAGAAAATAGATCTATGATATAATGATACATAAATTTAAAAGCCTACTGATACTGGAGATACTAATTTATCAGTGTGGATGCCATGATATTCTGTGAGAAATGTGTGTGTTTTTCCTGTGAGAAGACAGCAGGCAGTTGAACCTGCCTTCTTTTGTACATAAGTTGCTGTGATTGTGTGTCAAATAAAGTGCAGCTCTCTTGTACAGTCGTAGTGTCTGATCTTGCTTTAAACTGACTTGTCAGCAAGTGAAGCTTTTTAGCCTTTTACCAAAGCCTCTGCAATGGTCCTGTGGCATATGGCTTGCCTGCTCAACCTAATATCAAATATTGTATTATATGACAGATCCAGTAATCACAGACCTCTGAGACTATGGTCACAATGGTTAAAAAATGGTTTCTTTTAAAAACAAAGTATTTTTTATTACTGAATGGGTAACAGTATACCAGTAATACAAGTTTAATACAAATCCATTAGAAATACTTAAATGGTTATGTTTTGTAACATTTCAATTAAAGTTTATGGACTGTTTATTATTAAAATATTTCCAACTTTATATTTACAGAGCAAAACGACACTAATATGTCGTTAATACACACTGCCATATGGCTAATTGTAACACAGTTGTATATACAGAATGTTTAAAACCTGTCTTCTGCTTGAATTTTAATGAGTAATTCCAGTTACAATTGTTTAACAAAAGGAAATTTGTAAAGAAAAGAAAAAACTGGCTTAAGTGTCCTGGCGCTGGGCTGGCCGACGACCGTCTCCCCGCCTGTATGGTGAGTTCCTCAGATCTAATGAAAAACAAAGACAGACGTGCATAAACGTGATGGTGGGATTTCCCCTTCATTTAAACATCAAGACTGCAGCAGACAAACTAAAAATGATTCTCAAGCAAGAAGCATGTTACTGTACCTGTGATGATGTCCTCCAGTGCACCGTCCTTCCCCTCGCGTACTGGCGGTTTCACCTGCCTCTTCTTCAGCTCTGCAATCAGGTCCATCTGGGGCATCTTAGGCATCATTGGGCCCTTTAGAAATCACAAAGTTAAAGAATATTTTGAAGTACATTTCTGAATGACTCATATTTTACACTATTTTATTTAATATAGGCTTTAAAAAAAACCTATAGATGACTGCACACTAGCAGTATGTATAGTTTCTTACCTTTTGTGGTCCAGCCTTGTTTGGAGATGGTGACTCTTTAACCTCACGGCTCTCGCTCTCCATTTTCTTCTTCTGTTCAATCTCTTGCTGTGCCGTCTGCATTCAGACAAGGGACAGAGGATTAAAATATAGCTCACGAGTTATAAAGGACAAATATCAGAACGCTACCACAGAAACTCACTTTATAGGCCTTTATGAAGCGCCCAAACATGGGGAAAAACATTGAGGGCTGCGTGGTTTTAGGATTCTCTCCGAAGTACTCCACCACAGAGCCGTAAGCCTCCTGCACGCAGAACAGTAGATGAATATGTTTCAGAATATGATGAGACATTATTTAGAGTTGAGAGCTTGATAAGAACTTCAGACAAACCTGTGCTGTCTTGCTATCTTTGATTAAAGTGTCCAACTGTTCGCTATTTGTTTTAATGAATTCCTTCAACACGGGGCTGTCATCCTGCACCAGGAACTCCTTTTTGGTCATCTCCATTCCTCGCTCTAGAGAGCGGATATCTTGAAGAATGCTGTCAAGAGAGACTGGCAAAGAAACACAAGTGAGTTTAAACTTTTTAGCAAATTAAAAAGAAGGTTGATTGGTCAGCCTGAGTGTGTGCATGTACCAAGGCCTGCCTTGTCTACAAAGTGTAGCTCGGTGTGGAAGTTGACCAGGTCTGGGTATTTTTCCTGGATAATATTGGTGATGAAATGAAGTAACGTCTGTGAGCGGTCAGTGGATTTGGTGTCCAACAGCTGAAATATGAAGATGGTGAAAAATGTCATTGAGCTTCCATAAATTGAAAAGCAAACAAAAAAAAATAAAAACAAAAACAAAACACTACTTACGAGATCCAGACTCTGCAGTCTGAAACCACAAGCTGCACCTCTTTTACTGCTGTTCATGTAGTTACCGAATGCAAGAACAATCTGAAAGGAAATAAACGGGTTAAGAGAACCAAATGTTACAGTTAGATGCCTCATTAGCATTCATACTGTTTTACTTACCTCTAGGATCTTTTTTAGTTTGGTTGAAGACTTGAGAGACATGGATGCAGAAATGATGGAGTTCAGTTGCTGTGGACGGAGTTTAAAAAAAAAAAGAAGTATGTATGTGAGTAAGTATGTGTTTATAATCCCTTTCAGCCAAAGTTACAAAGCATTTAACAGACTGACCGGCTGCAGCCGTTTGACGCTGTCTGGAAAGTTGCCCATGAAAGTCAGAGTGTTTATTCGCTGGTTGAGGCGAGGAATCTTCCCAAAGCGTAAAATAAATTGGTCTTCGTTGGTCAGCTCATCCAGTGGACGGCCATCTTTCTCATAGTTAGCAAGAAGCTTCATCTCAAAATCTGATGGTATGAATGGTTCGAGCAGTTCCAGGAAGTCTATGGACAAAGATTGCTGGTCGTACCTGTACAAACGAGGGTTAGAGTTAGTGTAGGCAATAAACAGTGTAAGAGGCAGGGTGAAGGAAGGAACAGAATATGCCATTATGGCAAAAACATCTGCTGAAGGTCAATAATGCAAAAGTAAGCACGTACATTTCTATGGCCGTGCAGATATCGGCCGGGCTCATTCCCCCCTTGCGTAGAGTGATGGCCAGATTTTTGGCTTTATTGCCATCAATCAAAGATGTCTTGGTGGGGGCTTTCGAGGTCGTCTTCTTCTTAACCTTGGACAGGTCAGCTGGGTTACCCTGGGCCCTAGTTTTGAAATGTTCCTCAAACATTTCCATATTCAACTCCTGAGGTAGACAAAAAAAGAGCCAGGGAGTGTGCTCACATTAGAATTTCATTTTCTTTCAGGATATAATTTCTGCTGTATGTAAAAGATGCAGAGAGAATATTCTTACCCCCAAGACTTGCTCATCATCTAGCTCGTTGAAGACTGTGCCTGTCACTTGGTTTGGTTTTAATGCCTGCCAGTTTAACAGAGGCATCCTGAACTTGGTCTGAATAGGCTTCCTGCTCTTAGCCCCTGAGAAAATAGAAAAACAAGAGGAATGGTTAACACTTTTCTTTCATCGTGTTTCTTTTTTGGGGGGGAGGGGGTATTCAGGATTCTCCTCACCAGAGTCTGCAGATGGTGCTCCAGGAGGCGGTGGTGGTCCACCACCAGGTGGGGGAGGTGGGGGTGGGGGGCCAGCTCCAGGGGGTGGAGGAGGAGGTGGGGGGCCAGCGCCAGGGAGAGGAGGTGGAGGTGGGGGGGCAGCTGCAGAGCCAGAAAGAGGTGGAGGAGGAGGGGGTGGTGGTGGTGGTGGTGCAGGACCTCCTGGTAGAGATGGAGGTGGTGGAGGTGGAGAGACAGTCTGCTCTGAGCCACCTGGAAGAGGAGGCGGTGGCGGTGGCGAAGGGATGCTAGATGACGGGGAGGTTGGAGCGCTGGCTTGGTTGGCTGGGGCTGGGCTTTGAATGTATTCAACGACTGTGACAGGCATGACTTGGACGTCCAGACTTCCTGAGGCTGTGCGTCCCACTCGGATTAGCCCTTTGTCCTGCAGCTCCTGGATCTTCTGCTCTAGCTCTGAAGGTCCCTGAGGGCCAGTGATACCCAGCCGCTCCCTGTCCTTCTCCCTCTCCCTGTCCAGCTCACGCTCTCTTTCCCTCTGCTGCAAAGTGCTAACCTGGGAGCATGACTCTCGCAGGCTTTCCTACAAGGGACAAGTGCGCAGAGTTGTAGCATGGTCAAGTTTAATTGAATACTTTTGGATTAAACCTTAAAAAGTGGTGACAAAAACATAAACAAAAGAGAGTTTGCTATATGGTTTTATGCCATCATATTTTCTTTTGACTTATTCTAAATCCAAATTCAATGATGGGGTTTTTCCAGACATAACTACTGGGCAAAATAAAGTATCAGCCTTATACTGCTGTTAAATAAAAAATGATCACCATTTGATACATTTTGTCATTTTCTCCTGTAGCTGTTATTAAGTTGATATTGTAGTTTGAAATAAAGGGGGGAGACCACCTGGCGTTACCATGCTCAGGGTTATGCTCATACCATGGCAAAAAAAAAAAAAAGTAATTTCGACATTTATTCAAGTCCTTATTTTTTTTTTTTACATGCTTTTAACCTTATTTAAACAACTCTGTGTAAAGATTACATATGTTCCTTGGCTAACTCGAAGGCAGCACTTACTTTGAGCAGCTCAGCCTCCTTTGTGGCTTGCATGAGCTGAGTCTCCAGTTCAGTTATTCTGTCTGCTGTCTGGTTCTCAATCTCCTGAAGCCGTGCACTCAGCTGCAACACCACACAAGCAACACTGCTTCAGCACGATTTCACGTAATGTGCAACAACATTGCCTCCGTTTATTCACTCAGATTCTTCTATGCCAACCTGAACGTTGTGCTCCTGTAATTCGTCCACATGCTCCAGCACCCCTCCTCTGTTCTCAGCATCCTCCAGCAGAGCTCCCACATCTAACACATTGTCCAAGTAGGCCTGGATCTGGACCTGCAGCTTCTCGCTCTCTGTTAGCTTCAGAGTCTAATACACAAAGATACACAATATTGGTACATCATAAGAATAAATTATCACTTACAAAATATCACAGAACATGATTCTATTTTAATTTTAAAAAAATGTAATTTATGAGAATGAAACATGAAGTTTTAAGGCTAAATATATTATCTTAATGGCAGAAAACAAAATGTCACTATGCCATTTATCTTAATATTAGCACTAATTATACTTTGTTTGTATTTTCAATCAAAGAAAGGAATACATTTCCCTTAACTGTGAAGTGAGGAAGTGAGTGTGTGACAAAAAAGTAGAGTAAAAGTATAAATAGAGTCATTCAGGATGAAGAGGCGACAGCTGAGTAAAAGAGGAAGAAAGTGGGCATTAGAATTGAACATCTGGATACTTGAAGTTGTTAATTTATCAGAAAACTGAATATTTAAGTGCTATATTATAGTATTTTTCTTTCTCACTATAGGCTTGAAGTTGTGAGAAAGAGACATTATAAATTAAAAGCAAAGAAACCCCCTATGAATTCTTTCTCCAACACAGTGCACATAAGTTAAACTTCCATAGGCCTGGTGCATGCACTAATACCCCTTTTGTACCACAAGATGGTGTAGCAAGTCTTTGTCACCTCCAGTTAACACGAGGGGGTGTGGAAACGCCAACAAAGAAGCAGATTGTAAAAGGACAGGTGTCTAGTGAACTGGATGGCAAACAATGATTCATGCACCCTTATCATCACCAGCATGAAGTTCCGAAAAGAAACTATGTCTGGTTTATAAATGATAAAATTGGCTGTTGGAGTACAAAGAAATAAATGATCACTTCGACTACACTGCTTCTTCTAGTCTGGTAAAATTAAAGCAGTTAATGCTAATATTTTCCATGCGGTGTTGGCTTGTAAAGAGAGAGTACATGGTATCTGTCATGAAAGTTGTTTGGCTTTGTTAATAACTTAACAAGATCTTAAGCGACTGACCTCTTGTGAATCTAAAAATATAATACAATCGCTGTATATCATTATCACTTAATAGTTATCTACCAAACTTTTAACTAGGTCAGCATCTGTGCTTCCATTTAACACTTATTGTACTTCAGACTAACACAGAAGACAACTATTCTCTCTATCAATCCTAAAACCAGTGTCAAAAGATACATTTCTATTAGCTGTAGCTTTTCTGGTCTTATGAGGGACTTTAAACAAAATAAATACACACCTCTAGATACTTGTCTAATCCAAGGTGAGTGAACTCATATTGTAGATGGACACGGAAGTTCATGTTCTCCACTGAATGGACCACAATGTTTATGAACTGCATGCAGGCAACCTTTGGGTAGAAACGATGAGAGTTAAATGTCGTTCATGCACACGATCTCTTGGTGAAGCTGCATCCAGTGGCCGTGGTACCTACCATGAAGTCAATGTTGTTGTCATCATTGACGAAGTATTCCATGAGCTTCTCAAAGCGGTTCCTTTCTTTGCTCACCTAAAAAAACAAAGACAAATAAAAGCTTGCTAAATATGTATTTTTATTATTGTGAATATGGGAGGATTAAAAATAATGTGTTAGCCCACCTCAGAGAACATTAATACTGAGAGTATATTCTGCACCTAAGTACGGTACATGAGTTCAGTCTTAAACATAAACATGCATGACTTCTAGACGTGTGCTAAAATTGCGACCATAGTGCATGTGAGCAGTAGACTGTTAGTCATAAGATGAGCAATGAAAGAGGAGAAGTCTGAAATAATTAGATGACTGAACAGTCAAAGTCAAATAGGGCTCTTGCAATATGAGGAAATTGCCAGAAAATGTTTTTTTATTTCACCTCTTTAAAATTGTCAAAGGCAGAGAGAATGATGTCGTGACCTCCTCGGACGAGACACACGGCAGCCAGCAGCTCCAAAACAAGAGCTTTGGTCCTGCCATGACAGAGGAGGATGGGTGAGATGTGGATGCAGACAGTTAACACACTTTATCTCACAGACAAATGCGCTCACCTGGGATTCCTGCTGTTGAGACTGAGGGTGATCTCATTCACGCAGCGTGGGTGAGTCATCACCAAATTAAAACCAGACTAAAAGCAGACGGAAGATATATAAACAGCTGTTCACTCCAGAGTAAATGTGATCAAATGTGCAAGAAACAAGAACTGTTTCTTTTAGCAACCCAGAAAACATGTCATATACTGTGATAATCCATTTTAAAGACAGCATAGGAATTAGGTGACTTTATTAGACTGTGTGCTAAAGCTTTACCTGATAGTTCATGATGGCTCGCAGGCACATTATGCACACATGTACATCATCTCTCTGGCTGTTTATGTGGGACTTCTTATGCATCTTGTTTACCAGAGTGGTGCTTATTCTGTGAAGCAGTAATACATGTTGGAATACATGTTTGAGGGAAGAGAATCTCCTGCATGTGCAAATGATTTGAAGTCGATGCCAGGATATGGTAAGATATGCAGTGAGATACTTGTAGCTTTGACTTCTAGGGTTTGGGACAGTAACTGTGTTTGACAGATGCTATGTAGCACAACATGGAATGAAGATAAAGGATCAAAGACGAACTAACAAACAGTTAGATGACCACGTGAGGGGATCTGAATGAATGAGAGCATGAGAATGTCAATGGTTATCTTTTTTAAGAGGAGGCTGTGCTGTAGCACTGTTTCGGTTAAGTTACTAAACCCAAACCTATGTTTCATATTGTAGAGTTATAATCTTATAAGCTCTAACTTATATATCAGTTAGAGCTGTCACTTTATTTGAGAGTATTTCTATTTCTGGGCTCACAGATTTCCTCAAATTCAATCCTAAATATTTATACATCAACAACTTGTTAAAAGAAAGAGAGGTGTAGCATGGCACAGTTCTCACAGCAGTGGAAACCACTGTGGTACTTATCAGTACCGCAGAAGTTCGTGGAGTTTTCACACCACTTCTGCTTTGCATGACTCTATTTTTTGACAGTGTGTAGAGCTGCTTATGTTTAAAGTTCATTCTTCATTCAAAGGGATTTGAACGGTGCGACATCTCTGGAACCATCGCTGAAGGTTACCTCAGTAACCTTTCAAGTCTCGAGTTTCTTACCTTACAGTCAGTGCACGAGCTGCTCTGGTCATGCCATGTGACTGATGGCTGCTGGAGCTCTTGGTCAAGTCTTCCATTGACCTTTCTGCTGATTTTCCTCTGTCTGACAGGCTGCCTCCATTTTCTATAGCCTCAACCTCAAACCTTAAACGTGTAAAGATAGACATCTTTTTAACATAATCTATAATAGAATAATTACGTTTCGAAACGCAGTCAGATTCTAAAATAGCATTCATGTCTGCTTAGTACTCACGAGCTGTCACTTTGTGCGTAGGACAGGTACTCCACCAGAACATCCAAACCTTTATTCTGTTCATTGAGAAACTCCTGGGCCCATCTTCAAAAAGAAAAGTAAATCATGAGGAGTGACCATATGTAATAGATTCTGTGCCCAGACTGGATTTATAGCCAAAGATTGTAACTTTAGAAAGAAAACAGAACACAGTCCTACTCTAAATATGGAATCCAGCACAGTCAGGTGATTTTCTTTTGCAATCTTACTTTTTTTTTTGACAAGTTGCACTATGAAGGAAAAAAAATGCAACAAAGTCAAAGGGCTAAAAAAAAAAAAAAAACAAACCAGACTATTTCTGCACTGGTTTTACCAACTTTTCCACTTTATGTACAAATGTAACAATACATTGAAGCTTTAAGTACTGTTTCTGTAAAAGGTTGTATATAAACTATATATAACTGTTGGTGCGGTGAAGAACCACTTCAGCAAAGGTGTTGATCAGCAGCTGAAAAATATCAAGTGAAACTAAAACAGCTAAATGGTTTATGTAGGTAAAGTGCACAGACAGTTTGCAGTTTCGCTAAAGTTCACCTTAAATCGTCTTTTAGCGTTAATGATTGATAAAGATTTTCAGGTTGGATTGCATGAAACTGCTATAAAAATCTGGAAAACATACTTGTGGCGCACTAAAAACCAAAATAAAATACGTTACACCTTAAACACTGATAAACCAAACAGAGGCTCATGAAACAAACAGGCTTACCCAATGTGATTGGTCCGAAGGGATATCTCCAAATTTTTAAGGACCTGGGTGGCATCTTGGATCCTTTTCTTCAACTAAAAAAGCAGAAGAGGTTAAAGTCACTGATGCAGGTACATGATGCACGCATATGGAGGTGATACATTTGAAAGAACAAAAATGCTTTCTACTGACCCTACGAGACACCCCTCCTTGATCCTGGTAGAGGCTTTTGATCTTGGTCAGGTAAGTGGATGGGGGGCTCTTCACCTGGAAACGCTCCTGTGGGAGAATATTTTACAGAGGATAGAGTCAGCACATGCTGAAGTAGAATTAATTTAAGCAGCGACCCCAAATAATGACTGATCCAGAACCATATATTACCAGCAAGCTGCATTTGAAGTTATTCTAGTAAACACAACGAGCACAAACCGCTCTCTGTTTCCATGCCGACGCCTCTATCAGTTGCCACCACAGAAACTATGTTGCAAGGTTTGCAAAGACTCTCCCCTTTGTGTATTTGCGCACTTTATATCAACTCTGCCCCCAGTGGAGCCAACGCTGCAAGAATCGTGTCCATTTTGATGGCATATGTTACTCATAAAAAACAAATAAAAGCTCTCACCTGATCACAGACTAATTCCCATTTCTTTTCATTGTCGTATTGACTCAACAGCTGGAGTTTATCTGGAGGCAAGTTCATGGAACTCTGAAAGAAGAAAAATGTAAAGATATAAAATGGGTTTTAGAATTTACATGAAAATGTATTTGAAGTACAAAAAAAATCAACTCCATTTCCACTGATATTTAGCAGAGAGATATTATACTATACGCTATAATTTCTTTGTGTTTCCTGCTCATGTAACAATATGCAAAACAACAATACCTCAGATGCACTTTCAGCATAAAACTGAAAGGCGGTAACTCCTACTGGTAGCAGATGACTCAGTGTTTACGTGTATGCATTGATCGTTGCCAATAGGTACCGATGTGTTACACGCTTTCAGTGTCTACTCAAGCGTCAGCAACACTTTTATTGACTTTTTAAACAATATGACCCATGTTTAGACATTATCTGTGCAGTCTGTTTCAGCTTTAGTAAAAATATCTTTTTCGGTCATAAACTGCACGTAATATTTCTGTTATTTTCTGAACTTCATAAAGACCTTTATACAGACCAAGTATCCATGATTCCAGTGTAGGTTGACTTTTGAGTTGGCATACAACTGTCCAAAAGGGCAGTTTCACACTGAGTTATCCAACCTACAGGGACATGTCATGTGCTAAGGTTATTTCCCCATTCACAGAAACTGAATGAGAGGAGGCTGTTGTTGTTTTTTTTTTTTTTTTTAAAAAAGAAGGTCAAATTAAAAGGAATAAGATACATCAAGGCATTGGTGTAACTTTGTGCTGAACATTGATGGGGTCAAGATCTCGGTCTAAATAAATCAGGGTAAATTCCCAGATGATTAAACATGCAACTATTTTGCTGGTAATAACTGAAATGAGTAAAGAAAATTAACAGCCTATTTATATTGGTTGGGTCTAGTTATTGGGGGGGGTCATAACATAATTAAGAATTATGCCCCTGCATCAAGGAAAAAGGCTTCACTCACAAAATGAACTTACTTGCTTTGATCACTAATTCCCTGTAATTATTTATGTCTCGCTTAAAGATATTTTTTCAGTCGTCTCTCACATTATTGCAGCTGATACTGCACTGGTACTATTTTTCATGTAGCTGATCAAAATCTTGAATCAATGTGATCATTTACAGCAAGTTTCAATAATTTCAGTTGATGTTGGGTGTGGCTTTTGAATCTAGTTTTGTGTACATTCGAGCAGTGGTTTGACATCTTCTGTGCACTTTTTTTTTCTTTAAAAAGGGAGGAGTGAAAACGGAAATGATCTGATGCATTGGTGCTCGAGGAGATGAGGCTCCTTCCTTGGCTGATGTAAGGGAGAGGTCTTGCTGTGGTTTTGTGGTGCTTAAAAAAATGGTAATGTGAGTGCCTCGCATTATGAAGTTTATAGCTTCTGATTTAGTTGCTCAAAAATAAAAAATACTCACATTTTTCAGTAATGCAAAAAAAAAAGAAAGAAGAAGGTTCGCTTCTCATTTCCTTGCTGATGAGGTCAACCATATAATCTCTAGTCTGAGGTTTGACGACAAGTATTTTACTGAAGAAGGAAGACACTCGAGAGGGTGTTGTCATTTTCCGGAGAGCACATTTTGTGTAGATATTGATGAACTGTTAACCCTGGCTCTAAACGGTATTCTCTTGCATGAAATTATAATAATGTTGCCATTCAAGGTTTGTCACATGAAGCAGACATGGTGTGAATTTTGACTTGTTTTTAGAATAATCATGGTATGCTGTTCCAATCAATGTCATTTTTGAGAAAAGACGAATAGTTTTAGTTGGAATAGTTGCATGGATTTATATTTGCTGTGTAAAGTGTTTGTTTTTTACTATATAAAAAATAACTCTCTAATTGCTCCCCACCTTCTATAAAAACACAAAATCATTATTTTTATATACACTAAATTTGTATGTATGCTAAATATTTGCTTGAAAGGTTAAAACCCATGTAAAACTGCACTATTAACACTGATCCTGCGTTTGTAATTTAATGTTTTGTTGGGAAAGCCTATGTTAAAGTACCATCCTAAACTTTGTGGCATAATATTATTGATAATAGCAGGCAGGTGCTTTCCTCTGTGGTATAAGCCAGACTCATGGACGCCACACCCTACAACTCATGGGTCTCAAAGGATTTGATACCAACATCCAGATGTTCAGCGGCAGGACAACCTCAGGGGTTGACAGGTCAAAGAATCTTCAGTGGCTTTAAGTAGATGTGCCCACTTCCAGACTAGTGGTTTTAATGAGTGTGGTTAAAATGTATATCTAGACACTTAATGCTGTAAATCATCTAGCACATAAACCACAATGCCAGACATTATAGAAAATTAAAAATGAGAACATTGTAGGACAAACTGAACTATTTAGATGTAAAAATCTGGAGAACTTGAGCCTTGAAAAAGTAAAACTCTTAACTCATATATGTTACTGGCTAAGATATGTCAGATTAACATGACTGTTTACAATATATTGTCTTTGTTTCACTTTTGTAGATCTGTATTTTTTTTTTCTTAGCATTACTGAAGAAAAAACAAATCAAAAATCTTATAGCTAACTCTATTTTTTCATTAAAAAAAGGTAAAGAATAAGCCAGGATTAAGATAGTCTAAGCATCATGGTTTGATATTTTGCGCAACATATAATCTAAAAGATCGTAATACTTGAAGTTTTATCTTTACTAACTTGTTGTGAGACTGTTGAAAGAATGGTGAAACAGTTCCTTTCCGGTCCTGTGGCCTCCGTCATGTAAATGCATTGCTCAACTTCCCATTTCACCCTGCTGTTGTGCATGCATTTATCAAGCAGTTTCTGGCTTGAATTTTTCTAATCAAACCATGAAGAATTTGGCAACTTGTTGACAGGATTGTCATTGTTTTTATCACTAAAGTGAAATTTTAAGTAACTGATGGTATTTGTGCAAATTTGACTGGAGAAAATGACAGACCATTAGACTCTGACTGAGGGTCTAACGGTCTTTCTAACGTTCAGCTCTTTCTTCTCACTTGACAAATAGCTTTATATATATTATAGATATACCTAGAGAGTATAAGAAATGAAGTAAAGTACATATTGGAGTCTATATTAGAGCAAAGTAAATTTCCAAAGAGTGAAAGACCAGTCACTTTCAAACTTGGGTTATTACTTTAACAATGTAACAATGTAAAATGAAAGCTGATTTGATACGTGTTTTCTGTGATCCTCTTAATCACTTACTTACTTGTGCAATCGCCCTTACATATACAAACCAAAACTTTGTGCAAAATCTGCCTGATTTCATATCCAGTAAGGGTGTATGGCGTGTCATGCTCTCACTCACCAGAACCGTGTTGAAGCGCTCCTCCAGCTCCTTCTCTGGTGGCATGGGAAGTTTGGGTTGAGGAGGCTGCTTTTTTTGCAAGGTTGGTGCAGAGTCATTCATTGCTGAAGCTGCACTGACTGAGTTTCTGGCCTCTCGACCTTCGGCCGGTTCATGCTCCAATCCCCCACCAGCCGCATTCCCCATCACTAATCTCCACAAGTAATCCAGGGGGACTGATTTACGCAAACTGTTTCCTCCAGGAAATCACCGTATCCACAAGCAAAGTGACAAAAGATGGTCACTTTGAATTACAATAGCAAAAAGGCCTAATCAAACCAAGTCTAGGGCCTCTAGGGCAGTCTACATTAATTCTCAGCTTTACAAAATCCGCCTCACACCCGAGGACAGGGTGGGCAATGAAAAAAGAAAGTTTATCCTCATGGCCCCCTTCTCCTTAAGTTGTCTTCAAGTTCCTTTTGAAAATGAGGTGATAAGTCCTGTTAAGGCCTGTTAGAAAGAAAAGTCCACCTATGCCTCGTGCACTGTCGTCTACATTAGTTGACCGAGAACTCCCTTAAATAGTTTAGTACCGAAGCCTGCGCGTGAGAGGAAGGCGGGCGAGGAGTGTGACACAGTCAGAAACCACAGAAGCACAAAAGCAGAAGAGTAACTTCCTGTGCACGACAGCTATAGAACCTGGGGCGGAGGACATGGTGGAAGATAAACACGTAACCATGCAGTAGGTGGGTGATGATAAAGAAAAGATACTACAGGAATGAAGGAGAGCAGACTCTGTCCAGATTTGTAAGATTAACAGATGTCGATTTAGATGTAAATCAACTACACAATTAAAGGAAACTTTGCAAAATTTCACAAAGAAACCACCTTTTTGTACTAGATTTAGTCATTTTACTGATGTCAGTTTGACATGAGTCAAAGGTTACATTTGTTTTGGTATTTTCCCTTCATGTGGTGGTTTAATCCAGACAGGTAACGGTGGTTTCAGCATGACAAGAATTGTCAAACAACACCCCTCTGTGGGTGAAGATGACTACTGCATCTAGTGAGATCTATCCAGTGGGAATTACTTAAATTACTGAGCCTTTCGTTGGCTCAGTAATTTAAGAAGTTTTTGTGTATACAAATGATTTCTATTGAGGAAAAGAATAATAAGTTTATCACAGATGCATTTCTTCGAGAAAGTGAAAATCATTAGCTCTGATGCAACAGGATATTCATTTTCAAAGCTTTCTCTCACGGGAAGGCAACCGTGTTATCAGCTGAGTGAAAAGAAAAGATCAAAAGAGAAGATTGGAGAGGTGTTTAGACATCAGGGAAATGCTGGGGAAAAATCATCAAAAGGATAAAGCTAATCATTTACTTACAGGTGTAACGGTGGAGCACAGGTATTGAAGTAAAGTGAGTTTAAATACTTGGTGTTTTTCATGTAAAGCAACAGCAGGTACACAAGATACCTGAAGAAGAGGATTGACGCAAGTTTCAGGGGTGATTTGTGACAGGAAGATAGCTGCAAAAATGAGACAGGAAATGTTAGCGCTAAAAAAAAGAGATACGCAGACCTGGAGGTGGCAGAGTTGAAGATGCTAAGATTTTCACTGGCCATGATGAACAAGATTAGAGAGCAGTTGAAAGAAAGCAGATTTATTTAAGTGTTTAAGAGACAAAGAACTGATAAAAAAATATTATTTTCCTCTCTTACTATGTACGCCTTCTGTTTGTTTGGTTTTTCTTTTCAATACAGTCTTTCTGTGACATAAAACCTACATTTTATGCGGTCAGTCACTGCAGTATTACTTTCAAACCATGGGGTGGCGTTTTCAAGAACAGTTACAATTCACTACCATGGTGCACAGAAGAAGAAATTCGTCGCATTCCAAAATGACGGACCCGACAACATCTCCAGAGGACCAGTGGAAAGTGAGTAACTGCTGTGAGAAACCTGTTTTTTGGTTTCAAATGACTCATGTGTTAGGCGTATGGCAGCACTGGCAAATCGCAAAAGCTGTGCTGTCTTAAAGTTGAAGCTTTAGTAAAGTGCAGGGAGTACACGGTTTGTTAGCTCCGTGGCTAACTAACGTTAGCTTCCGAGGTTTTGATAACGTTAGAAAGCTGTATTGGTTAGCTAACCAATTGCCTACTTATGTAAACAAATCAGCCATTGTTCCCGCTATGGTGTATACAACATGTCTTCAACTACACACGCAAAGTTAAATTAAAGAAAAAAGGTCTGAGTAGCTGCTTGTTTCTTGAAAATCTACAGTGCAGCATCAGTGTTTGTGAAGCTCACATTACCTTGTCTGATTGGCTACTATATACTGTATATAATTAATTACCAGACCACAGAAATTGAAATTGTCTTCGTTCCACCGACTCCTTAATATGGAGTCTGTGGAAATAAAATAAAGAAAATAAATAATTAAAAATAATTAACATGTGTTCAGGGCCCCCATTTAAAAAAATGTCTCTAAAATAAATTGGGTATAGTAATTTTACAGTACGTAAGTAAACATGTAGTAGGATCTATTGTTTAAACTTAACATATATTCATTTTTCCCCCTCCTGAGCTTTTGAGACTTTGGAAACCACAAATTAGACAGCTGTGCCCTACATCAAACAATAGTTCTGTGATGAAAGCTCTTATTTTCTACAGCTTTTTACCCACCTGTTTTCCTGAATTGGACAAATCAGGGCAATGCTCAGTGGGGGCTTAACTGGCTGGCTATTGCTCTTTTGTCAAACAAATGTAGGGCAGCACAGCGTTTTCCCTTGTCATTAGCTGCACAGCCTCTTATTTTTTTGCCTTTTTCTGTCTTCTGCTCTCTCGTGATGGCTCGGCAGACATCCGATGGTGCTTTCAGTGATGGTGGCTTTGACAACAGTGAGTATTCAGTCAGTTCTTGTGTTGTACTTCATCACCAGTGTAATCTGATCTCTCACATGATACCGATTATAGATGTATATCAAAATATGTTTTGATTTTGTTGTGAGTTATGTTTGATCACTGCTGTCTTGTTGTCTAGGTTATATCTCTGAAGCAATCAGAAAGGGTACTGTAGTGTCCCGGGCCAACAGTATCGGCTCAACAAGTGCCTCTTCAGTGCCAAATACAGGTACTAGGTTTGAATGTTGTATATTTATGTGATAGTTTGATACTAGTAATGTAATTGTAGTGTAGGTTAATTGTTTACTTGTTTAGTTGTTGTAGCCTGAGCCAGTCAGATATTTATAAAAAAAAAAAGTTTCATTTTTGTTTATTTAGTGTAAAAGCGAAATACAATGAGACATAGAGACAGCTTTGCTTATATTTCTCAATGATTTGTACAAAAGGAAAAATCTCTCTTGCTTGTGATTAATAAAAAAATATATATTAAGCTTAGCTCTAAAGCTTTTATTTTTATTTATTCCAGAAGTTAGAAAATGTATATGTTACAGTAACAAAACAGTAAACATGGCCCTGAAATATGTCTTAAAAAACAAAAACACAGTTTGAATAAATATAAATAAAGATCTAAAATTAATTTTGTATTGCTATTCCAGCAGTTAATTTTCATATTTATTTTACTCTATTTTGCTGTACAATGTTTTGTGACTGCTTTATACATACAATTTTCTTACTTCCCAAACACGGGGATTGCTGTGTGAGGTAGAAAATATTTCCCGTATCATTCCATGTTTAATTATGGAAACATGTGTTTCGTATTTTACAGTATTTTCTTAAATTCTTTGAGGGTTTTATGAGATGTTAAATAATAATTTACTTTGTAAATTAAGTGCATCACAGTAATTCATACTGATGAAAAACAATGAGGTTGCCTATATGTGTGAAATGAGTGCCAACACAGGAATGACTCCAGGGTTAATAATCTTGTACAGTTATGAATTGATTTGATCAACTTTTTAAAAATAGCTACCTCAGCATTTTGTAAGTTGGCTAACAAAAACACTGCTAATGTCATGGTTCAGATTTTTATTTGTTCATTAACGAGTATTAATCTATTCCCACATAGATGATGAAGACAGCGACTACAGGCATGAAACATATAAGGACTCGTATAAAGATCGTCGGAGACAAGCACACACACAAGCTGAGCAGAAGCGTAGAGATGCTATTAAAGTAAGGACACACATCTTGAAAGTTGGAGATTTGCTTTAACTTTTTTCAGTAGTTACTAGTTGCTCTCTTTTAACATTAGAAAGGATATGATGACCTTCAGTCAATCGTTCCAACCTGCCAGCAGCAGTCTGAATTTGCGGTGGGAGCACAGAAGATCAGCAAGGCTACTATTCTGCAAAAAAGTAAGATGTGGTCAAACATAACCTTTGTTAACATTTGAACAAACTTGGACTGCCTCTGCTGAGTAACCTTGACTTCAGATTTAGTTGGAGATAATCTATATATTAATTAATACATCTGACATCTTGATAAGAAAAGAGCAATTTTCTATCCTAGTTTATGTTTATGTGCTATGGAAAACAATAGAGTGCTTTGTACTGAACTTGTTTTGTATGGTGCTAGCTTTCATTCAGTTACATCTCACTTGGCCACATTTAACAATAAAAAGAGACGATAGACTAAGTTCAAGGAAGAACAGATACTTCCTGTCTTGCAGGGGCTCCTTTACCCAACAAAAGGGGAAGTAACAGTACCAACACCCTCAGTATAAAGGTTAACTTTCAACAGTGTACCTAAAACTTGTGTATAAGGCAAAAATCCCCAACTGACGATTTCTTGGTTGTTGTTGTGTTTTTTTTTTTAGCAATTGACTACATCCATTTCCTTCACAAAGAAAAGAAGAAGCAAGAGGAGGAAGTTTCTGTCCTAAGAAAAGAAGTGATGGCGCTTAAGATTATGAAAACGTGAGTGGTTTAAAATTTATAAGCCAAACTGCTTTTTCCACATTGTGTACTTCACAGGCCTTCTTTTTTTGACGATCTGAGACTTCTCTAAATCCTCTCAACATACCTGCACTGTGTGCAAGTCACATCTTTTCTCCATCCAGACCGATGGAAAGACAGATTGTAAAAAGAATGCTTGTCTGGGGGCAAAGAAAGAAAACTATGGAGTAGGGAATGCATTGATGTGTGCTTTTATCCATGTTCTCAAAAGAATGACTCAAATTCATTGTTTATGAAATTATATTAACCCCCCCCCCCTTTTTTCTTTTTTTTTTTTAAATGTTTTAATAGGAACTATGAGCACATAGTGAAGGCTCACCAGAACAACCCACAGCAGGGAGAGGATCAGGTGTCGGACCAGGTCAAGTTCAACATCTTTCAGAGCATCATGGACTCCCTGTTTCAATCTTTCAGCAACTCTGTTTCAGTGAGCAGCTTCCAAGAACTTTCGGCCTGTGTTTTCAGTTGGATTGAGGAACACTGCAAGCCACAGGTAAGGAGTATGTTTAAAAAAACCCATGAGAACTTTATTATTTTGTGTTTATGTTGAGGTATTTATAGTTTGTTTTCTGCTTATGTTCTTTCCTAGACGCTGCGGGAGTTTGTTGTTGGAGTGCTGCGGCAGCTCAACGGTCAGCTTTACTGACTGTACCTGGCCTCTGGTTAACTCCCAAAAATGGACTTTTTGAGCTTACTCTGGCCTCTAAGAGTAAAAAAATGTTGATCAGCCTCAAGCTATGTCACAGTATTTATACTCACTTTGACTCATCAGTGACTCCCTGGCTGCAATTTGATTACCTCATCACATGTGGCAGAGGTGAAAGGTGGCATTGGAATGAGCAGATATAAGTTTAATGCAAATCACTTTAAGCTATAAAATGTACATACATGTTTAACTGAGTGTATTTCAGGATCTTCTGATTGTTATTTGATTTGGGAACCCAGCAGTACAGAAGTCACTGAAAGTGCGGTTTTCAATGTGTCAGGCAGGCAAAATATTGTGTTTAACTAATGGTAATCACCATCTGCAGTAGCCATAGTTGCCCACACTGAGATAAAAAACATGAGGGGAGATTAGATCTTAATAGCGAGAACTCTTCTTACAGATTGAGTGAACTGATGGTAAAGTTTATGGTGCATTTTAAAATAATCAACAGAGAGAAAAGAGGGGAAGGGAACTCAAGAGCCAACACGTTCCCCTCTGTCACATCAAGCATGACTTTGTAGCTTAATGCTGAACCAAAGGAGCTGTTTCAGCTTCAGTGGACGAACACTGAGCCACTCCTTAGCGGTAGCAGATAATGGAAACTACTGCAGAGTAGGGCTGCCACAAACGATTATTTTGATAGTCGACTAGTCACCGATTATTTTTGCGATTAGTCAACTAATCAGAGCATGCATCCATTGGATGTACAGCATACAGCTTATTGCACCAGCATGCATCTGCTCTTATATAACTATCATTAGCTTACAGCTGTGTTTAAGGTATGTGCTAACGAAAAATAAAGACAAGATGATAGTTTATTAAATGTTAATGAAATTTGCAGATTGTTTCGGTGAAGTTTAATAAACTCCTTGCTATGTAAAATATAACAGGACACCGGAGTATATTCTCCAGCGTCTCACACTTCTGATAATCAGCTGTCTGCTTGACGTTTATTCAGCTGTGTAAAACCTATAACTTTAATCTCAGCCAAACAGATTTACTCAGAAACAAATAAAATACTACAAAAAGCCAAACAATACTTAAGTTATCTAAGTGACTTATATATGTTTAACCTGAGTAGCAATTTGCGGGAGTCCGGTGTTCTCACGGGCTCTAGTGAGCCTTGCCCCCGGCTAGCTATCGAGCTAGTGGGTAACAGACGTCTCCGAAAACGTCAGAGCGCTTTTGAAAATATGTGGTGTCTTGATAAGCTGAGCAGATATTTGAGGTTTACACAGTTACATTCTCGCCTGAAAATATGTTAAACGTTTATTTTGTGACCCAGAAAAAATAATAAGAGTAATATTAAAACTAACTAGCTGCCGCCATTGTTGGAAACTGAGCTGGGCCGCGCTATGAATTCTGGGACAGAGCTACTTCTTCTTCTTCGGGGTTTAACGGCAGCTGGCATCCTTGTACATGCAGTGCTGCCATCTTCTGTTCCAGTCCGTTATTACACTCTTACATTCTACTACTTATTCCTGCGTCTTTTGTGATCTTACAAAGCTTCAAACGACGCGTCGACTATTAAATCAGTCGTCGACGATTCTGATAGTCGACGTAATCGTGACTAGTCGACTAATCGTGGCAGCCCTACTGCAGAGTAACAATCATTGCTAAGTGTGTTATCAGGAAAACGCTATATGAGGTCTCAACAATTTATCACTGAGATTTGGCTTGTAATCCGACACATTTTGAGATGTACATAAATGGAGCTGTGACAAGCTGATAAAGTGCTGAAATGTCAAATTATTGTATGTATAAATTTAAATCTCTTTACAGTGTGCCATTTAAAATTGTATAGTTGGCGTATTTCAATTCAATTTGGCTTCAATGGCAGGAAATGTAATGAGTATTCTCTCTCATAATTGAGCTACATCACACTATGAAGCAATGTGTGTGGTGATCTTTCTGCAACTTTCAGATTTTCCTTTAATCAAAAAGCTTAAAATTTCAGCTTCAGTTGGTCCAAATCCAGCAGAATGAATATTGTTTACTTTTGTTATCAGTGGTTCTCAGTGGCTAAGATGCAGTTCATGCCATGTTGTGTATCAGCCAGCACCTGCTTTTTTTTCCCACCAAAAACTGTCCCTTTGAACTGCAGCAGCCAAGTTCATGCTGTGTGTTGAGATTTACAGCTGCTGTGTGCTGAATTATGAGTGAATTTCAAGCAGGTGACAGCTCATTTTAATGAAGGTTTTTTTGTTGTTTCCTTTCCTGTGTTAGCTGTATTCATGGAAATGTTTTTTTTGTTTTTGTAACTGGCTTAAGTTGTTTCAAGTGTATTAATAATTCTGTTATACAAACCATGTACACTCAGTGGCCACTTTTAGTTACCCCCCCTGTAAAATCCAGTCTGAAATCTGAGCCTTAAATTCTGCTTTATAACATTTTTTTCTTTCTTTAAATGTACACCAGCAGATGGGTGTCATCTATGCATAAATGTACAGCTCTGTTAGTGTTGTATGTTGACGTTTTTAATTGACAATCCAAGGAGGTTGAATATTTAAAATAGGTTTTAAATCTGTACCTCTGAGAGAACACTATGTATTTGATTGTATTTAATTTCATAGGTTTGCCTAATAAAGTGGCCACTGAGGGTTTTTTTTTTTTTTGTCATCCAAATTATGTGGAAATGGAGCATCTGTGCATAACAATAACAAGGTCCGACTCACAAAAAATCATAAAGCTAGGCAGTGGTTCCCAACTGTGCAGCTAATGCAACTTATTTTATTTATGCTTCACAAGAATTAAACTAAAACAATTGTGGCGCTTCAGCATCAGGATTTATGGTCTTGAACATTTAATAAGCAGAAAACAGTACAACTGCAATTCAAAAATATAGATATATACATTATACATTTTAATTTATGCTTTCAGAAAATAAAAGCAAGATGGAGTTGAACAAGAACAACAATGTATAGATTTTAAACATTTAAATAAAGCCTTGACATTTTCACTGGAAAGCTCAGGATTGGTTAAATCTGTTTAAAAGGGAAAATTTAAACCAGCGTTGCCTTTGAGGTGAAGAGCATGACTGTGTTGTCAATTGATGTGAAAGTCTTAAGAGTTTCACAAGCAACAAAGCAGTTTTTTATAAAAACATACTTTCAGTTATGAACTTTTTTTCAATTAAAGCATTTATTAAAGTTGAACTATTTATTCAAAAAAAAGGGCCATAAATAAAGTATTCTCTGGGCTTCAGATTGCTTTCCTGTGTAATCCATTTGCTTAGATTAGTGGCAAGGTGACTGTAAAAGAACTTTCTTGTTCAAGTATTTGGAAGAACTACTTTACAGTCCTCATCAGTCTCCACTCCAACTTCTTCCTGTGAGGAAGCAGAATATTGCAGGTAATAGCAAGAACTTCATTTTATTCTTAAAAATGATTTTTTTTTAGTGTCTTAAACTCACCAGGAACTCCTTTTTGCTCTTTGGATAACCCTCGAGGATTGCATTTGTCATGTCTGAAGCCTAACACAAACAAGGTGCCAAACACTTTAATAACATATCCATATGCAGTTTCACTCACACTAATGAAAGGGATTGTACTGCATTTTTTAAATACATGGCATGCAATACGAAACATGAGCTACGAATACAAAAAGGAACTTAAGTGAAAAAGATTACCAGTCTCTTCCTCTTTTTCCACTCTTTAACGTAGAGATCTCGTTCTTTATAAACCTGCAAATTAAAAATAATAATATATATAAGCAGCTGGATAGCGTAGTGGTAAGGTTACACACCTTTGGAGCAGGAGTGGCAAGTTCGATACCCAACATCCACGTTGCAGGTCCAACGTTCGGAAGAAGGGACTGCTCTCAGTTAGAGATTGATGAGGTACAAAAAATGCTATGGCAAGGGGAAGCCAGTATGACAGGTTGGGGGGGGAGATATCATTATCACCCCCACCAGAGATTGGGTACCAAGCCCCAAGTGCGCCAGAAGAAGGATTGTTGAGTGCAAGAGATCATGGCAAGCTGGATCCTCCGTTACCAAGACTGCGTGAAGTACCCTGAGAGGCTCTACTAGATGATGTGAATGCAGCGCTATGCCGCCACCATTACCATTACCGAGACTAACAAGCTGATCTACAGTGAAATTAGATGTTAAACAGCCACATGGGAGCAGTACCCTACTCTGTAGGAAAAAAACCCAGCCCCATCCAAGGTGTACTCTCAGATACCTTCTGAACAGTATATGCACAGTTGACTCATGAGTCATTAAGATTTTTATGACACTGTGGAAGACAGAGGACAACTGAAGGCTGTAGACCATGGTACTCAAACAGGGAGAAGGGACAGTGAGATGGGGATTCATTGGCAAATGGGTGCGATGACATAGCCTAGTTCCATAATTAAAAATTTACTGAATCGTGTGAATATGACAAATATGCAAAAAAAAAAAAAAAAAAAAAAAGTTGTTAAGGGGGAAATACTTTTTCACAACATTTATAAATAAGAGAGGCCATGGGACAGATCCCTGGTGGATTCCTCACCTTGTCCTTCTCCTCTGGCGTGATGTGATTTGAGGCCGACTTTATCTTCTCCAGTCGGGCTCTGTACCCAGAACACTCTGCTTTTAGCTCCTGGATCTCTGACACCATTTCCTCTGTTGTAAGGGAGCTGTTTAGCTCCTTCAGTTCTGTCATCACAGATTTCACACAAATTTACAGAACATCCCCTTTCAAACATATGCAGTAGAACAAAAACAACACGTGTAGAGAAAAGAGAAGTGGGGACAAGCCTCATCGTAAACCGTTTACTGTATCAAACAGCCACATCTTGTGGCTTAACAGTGCGCAAAATCTGAAAAGATAGTGTCAGTGATTAGCAGAAAATGTCACCTGCATCTAGCTGCCTGCAGCTCTGGGTAAGGGATTGCACCTCTTCACTGAGCTCTGAGATCTGATGGTCCATTGCCTTCAGGTCTGCATCGTTCACATCTTTGAACTGAGCCTGTGGGACAGATTGAGTTATTCCAGTTACTTATAAATTATATGTGCATAATATTCCAGACAAACAGACTAACCTGGTCAGCAAAATAAATCTTTTGCTTGCCATATATTTTCTCCTTTATCTTGCCTTCCAGGGCCAGCAGCTCCATGGCTTTGACCACTGCCTGTTGGAAGAAATGTGTAAAAAACACTTAGTTGTAGGCTATGAAAAACAGGTTAATTTTAGGCATCTAATTGTCTCACTGAAGTGTTAAACTCGCCGTTTTGCCCAGCCCATGTTGCTTTTGTAAATTAGAGAAGACATCCTGAGCGCTATAGGGCCGGTTCTTCTCATTTAGGTAGGCAAGGATGACGCCCGCCCCTGTGAATGACAGCAGGACAAGTTTAACGTTTATCTAAACTTACCATAACATTATACTTAACTTATACTAGAAGTAGATTTTCATGATTATGTTAATATCTAATAGTGTAATATCGCTGGCCACAATCATCATCCTAATCTATTTTAATATAAATATGATTCCCCTCCTTAAAACAAGTATATCGTTTGGAAAAGTGGAAGAAGAATAAAAACACGGAGCTCGTCTCAGCTAACGCTAGCTTGTAGCCGTTTGGCTAAACGTTTCCTTTTATCTGTGACTTTTAACAATCGTCGTTCGCTCAGTGCAGGCGACTGACAAGCCATCTAACTTGTTATAGCCTAGAATATAAACTTTTTACCTACCGTTATCTTTTTTACTCATTTCCAACTACTCCACTTTAGCTTTCCAGATCCGAGTTTCGCGCAAAACGTACGTCACGGAAAAGATCGTTCATGCTAAAAGATGCAACACACCAGCACAAAACCCGTCTTCTGCCTTCGCGTTTGAGCGCCCCTCTGTTAATTCTGCCCCAAAAGTTATTAAGTATGACAGGTTGAAAGTATCTCAATGGTTCTTTTACTTAAATTATTTTATGTTTAGTAGAACTTTATCTCCTTCTTCATTCCATGTCGTTAGCGATATCCCGAAAAAAAAAGTAGAGTGACACCTCTTTTAATTTGGCTGTTCTCAGAAGCAGTCAATTCAGTCCAAAACCTAACCGGCCACTTCATTAGGTACACCTGTTCCGGAACGCAAATATTTATTCAGCTAATCACATGGTACCAACTCATACATGAAGACATGTGGACATGGTCGAGATGACCTGCTGACGTTCAAACAAAGCATCACAATGAGGGGAAAAAGGAGATTTGGATGACTTTGAACGTGGCATGGTTGTTGGTCTGAGAATCTTAGACACTGCTGACCTACTGGAATTTTCCCTCACAACCATATTTTGGGGTTTACTGAGAATGATCAGAAAAGAGTTGCTGCAGTTCTCTGGGTGAAAATGTCTCAATGTCAGAGGAGAATGACCAGGGTGCAATAAACAAGATATACAGAAGAGCATCTCTAAATTTTGAACTTTGAAGAAAGATGGGCTACAGAAGAAAATCTTACTGGGTATCTCATCAAATTAAAAGGTTAGAAAAACGTTGCCTGGTCTGGTGGGTCTCAATTTGTGCTGTAACATTCAGATGGTAGGATCAGAACTTGATCTAAACATTAAAACAAATGTTGGTGCTGGTGGTGAAATCGTGTGTGGCATATTTTCTAGGCACAGCTTGGGCTGCTTACTGCTGAGCATTGTTTAAATGCCACAGCCAACCTGTGTATTGTTGGTGACCATGTCTATCACCTTATGACCACAGTGGCAATGAGTCAACTGTACTTTAAATGGCCAACAGGACACCTTTGACATGTGACCAAATGTGACACAAAATGTTTTTATTATCCAAAGACTGCTTTAGAGAAATCAAATTCCCTTGCAGCTCTTTGAAGTCCACCGCTATGATGATCCATCTAAAACGGAATAAAACACAAATGTCAAATTAGGCCGTGACTGGTTTTCTAGTTGTTTCAGAGCTTTTCGGTATTAAATGAAGTACATCTGAATTGCCTTAAGAGCACCTTTGATAAACAGAGAGACAGTTAATTGCAAACATTTTATTTAATATGATTTGCACATCAAAACATATCAAAACCAGTTACACAGAAGGAAATGCACTACTATGCACATTACATTACAAACAGCCTACAAATCCCTCATGATGAGGACTTCTCATAGAACAGCCTACAGAAACATTCTTGTTAACTGATATGGTCAAACCAAGTCCAACTAATTTAGTAACATTTATTTTCTGCAATTTCCCATCAGTTTAATTGTTCTATTTAAATTCTGAATCCAGCAGATTTTTTTCCATACTGTGCTAAAATTGCAGCTACGATTTTCTTCTCAAAATAACACAATTGAAAACAGTGATGTTTTTTTCCCCTATTAAACAACCAGCATTTTAACTTTTCATATGTGCATTTCAGTAAATCTCACTTGTGGCTCATGGAAATTTCAAGTGCCATTTCCACTCTAAAACGCTATACAGACATGGTTTGTCCATGTATAGGAAATCAGGCCGACCAGCAAAAGCCACTATAAAATAACACTTAAAAAAAGATGTGAGGTTAACTTCCTATCCAAACTTGATGTAAACAAGGTCGCCTATTAAGATTGTAAAAGAGCCTTGAGAATATAATTTTCTCTCTTAAAAAAAAAAAAAAAAAAAAAAAAAAAAAAAAAGGTCAGTTTGAAGGTCAACCAGATAGAATACAAGAGTGGTAAGACATAAAGAGACTATTTTAAATTTTTTCTTTAAAAAACAAAACAAAAACAAACAAAAAACTGAATCGCAAACAAACCCGAGGGCTCATTCCAGGTATTTAACACGCACACAAGGTAATTGAGCCATTTTAAAGGGCAGGAAAATGAAAAAAAAAATTTTTTTTTAAAAAAAATCAGAAATTACTCACACGCGAAAAAGAAGCATGTTCTGATGTGAGGAACAAATTCATTAACACAAATGTAACAATCAGAGCTACTCTGGGCCATAAGACTATTGTGACAAAATAAACTTTGAATGCGTTCCTGTTAGTCAAGAGAAAAGGAAAATAGAAAATGTTGAACTTTATCCAGATATCATTCACCTTCATTGAAGAACATAATCACTGACTAAATATGCAACTGCTGTCAAGTGTTTAAATTGTCTAAATGATTCTCTAAATGAATTCGATGGTGCACCATCAAATTAATCCTCTTCCATCAGATCGTGTTAAAGACAGCCGAGTATCAACATGAACATGAGCTACTACTTATTGAAGGGCTGATACATCCAAATACTGAAATGTCTAAATAAGCTTTTATATAAAAGGCTGTTGCACAATATCAGTACTAAAACATGGCTCAGCTCAACCAAGAGGAATGTCACATTTGGTCCTGTGTTAATAGCCCTGTATGTCTAGACCTCTGTGTAGAAAAGATCTGATGGCCTCTGGCTTTCATTTGAAGTCAACAAGTACTTGTACCTTGTAACTGAGTGGTGTGTAAAGTTACAAGACTGCAAAAAGGCTCAATAATGCTGGTATATTTAATGTTTGAATGTGTTTTATGTATGTTATTGTGTTACCTATTGCTTAGCCTACGAAGTAAAAGTTTTCTGGATGATCACATTTTCAAACTACAGCAAAGAGAGTCTGAAAAGATAGAAAATATGAAATACTTCACAGTGATAAACTGATGCTAATCAGGAGCAGGGGTGCTGGAACCTAAAATCATCTCCCACACACATTCTCATACTTTATCAACACAAGCTGTGCACACAGACAGACACACACACACACCTTACTGTGGTTTACCAAGCAGGCTAGACAAAAAGTTAGACCCCTGGCTCTCTCCCCGTCTAGAACCTGCACCTTCACCGAAGGGATCCAGCTGGTTTAGTTCAGACTGATCCAGCATCTCAAAGTCTTCTCCATCCAAGTCCGTGTCTAGCTCAGAGCTGGACTGCTTGCGATAGCTTCGGTGGGCCCCGGCCCTGGGGGGACCTTCTCTGCGTTGGGCAGCAGGAGGCCGTGGTTGCAGTGCCCCGGCTATTGCTGCCTGGATCATGTTGCTGGTAATGACTCCAGCCAAGTCTCCAGTGATATTAGAGGCAAGTGGCAGGCTGCTAAGAGAAAGTTCAGCATCTAGATCCTCTTGGTCTGAGTCAAGATGAGATTCCACATCTAGCACTGAAGCCCGGTGACTAGCTAGCCCAGACAGACCCAGGCTAGGCAGTCCAATGCTCGTGTCATCATCATCATCCATCAGAGTGGCATCAGGGTTTATGGAGGGGAAGTCTGGGAGGTCCTGGGCAAAGGATTCTTCAGCATCACTATGCCTGTCAAAATCTGGCCGGAATACAGACAGGGAGAAGATCAGAAGCATGAACTAACCAGGAAATCGAGGTAAGAAGTCCGTCTTTTTTGCATACATACCCTCAGAGCCTTCAGTCAGTGGGGTCTGGCCACGTGACAGGTTAAATGTTCCATTGTCAGTATAAGAAACCTCAGCATCAGAATGCTCGGAGTCGGTCAGTGCAAGCTCCTTCGCAACAACAGCATCATCAAACTAGGAGACAAAATGAAATGGTTTAGGCTGTGCTGTGGTGCATTTTTTTTAAGATGGCAGTCAAGCTGGTAACTCCGACTCTGACATAAACAGAGAAACATTCTTAGTTTGACTCTCTGCTTGTTTCTCATCCTTTTACCATCTGCAGGCTTTGCCACAAACACACATTAAGACAAAAATAAACAGGTACATTTTGTGACGTTCTTAACCACAACAGGAAATGGTGCTGACGTGCTGCTGTAGCTAACAGTGTGCTGAAAAAGCAATAGGTGCAGTGAATGTTTCATCTTTCGTTTCATTTTATAACCTTGTAACCAACACTGTTGACTAACAACAACTCATGTTCACTAAAAGAAAAAAGAAAAAAAAAACCTGGACAGACTTTAAATTTTAATTTATAGAATTGTAAAGACTAAGATTTTTTCACAAATTCACATTACTCATTATGAACACTTTAAATATAAAAGTTTACTTCTGCTTTAGGAAGCATTTTGTGTATGTTGACATAATTACTAGATCACAATATGAACAAAAACAAAAACTATATTTGAAGACAAATTTCAGGAATGATGTCCCCGACTTTAAACAATAGAAAGGCAGGCATAGTGAGTAACAGTTTGATTAAAATATTAAGAGCTTTAGAAGTGCAACAGCCTTACTGTTGGGCAAAAAGCGGCCAACTCCTCCTCACTGTCACTGGCTTCACCCGAGGCTGCACCATGTAGAGGTCTTCGTAGGACTGCAGAGTGGAGTGACCAAGACAACAAATAATTACTGAGTCCAGCTTATTTTAACTGTAGTAGTTAAATACACAGTGTGCAGGACAAACAGTTTTAGAAATGGTTTGTAAAATTAGAACTGATTAACAGATTAATCAACAAACAAAGAAAAAAAAACAAACACTTTACATCACTATCTCTACTCTGATATTTGCACTTTGGTCTCATTTACTGGAGTGGAAATTGTCTTAACAACAGTTTCATCTCAAACGAATACATTTACATAAAATCCAGTTAGCTGCCAATTCTAGTAAAAATATACACGATACAATTTGGTTTACAACTTACACTGATTGTCAATGGGCTTTAACATCATGTATCCACGAACGCTGAAGTCCAGCCGCTGCAGGACTGGCTCCAGCTTGATGCCAAGATGCTGGAAAAGCTTGTGATAGGCTGCCAGAGGAGTCAGGAGAGTAGCTAACACTAGAGGAGGGGCAGAGAGAATACTAGTTAAGATAGAGAAGAGGGACATTTCTATTAAAGTGCAGTATTTCACTACAGAAAGATAGCCTGTTGACTTTTTTTTGTGATAAAGAAAAACTGAGGGACAGGGAATAGAGGTTTAATATGTAGAGTACAAGCTGATGTTTGGATTGTTTCAGACGTCAGATGTCCTCCTTGCCCAGCTTTGCAGCCTACTGGTTGAAGGTTAGGAGATTAGCTTGGTCTCTGTCTGACCTCCTTAGCTTTCTGCCTGGCTCTTTCACTCCTGCCTGGTCTGCCTCATCCACATTTTAATCACCTCACAGATCAGGCCCCGGTACTGAGCCCCCACAGATCTGGTTTCCCCACCCATGCACTTTTAATTAGACTAGTCAGGCAGAGTTTCTTTGCCAACATAGTTCTGTGAAGAGGCGTGGGTTTTTAATTAGAACTGGATAAACTGCTCGGACTCACAAGCAGAGTAGGAGAGCACTAATCCAGGAATGTAGCGTCCAATGATAGCCAAACAGCTGAACACTCCACAGGTCAGGATGCAAAACTGTCACAGAAGAGCCGGAAAAACAAAAACAAACAAACAAAAAACAAGCAAACAAACAAAAAAGACACACACAAACAGAAAATAGTCAACACCACCATCACGTGTTGCCCATGGTGCACTTATCCACAGCTACAGTCACACTAGGGAAAACAGGAGACCATATCACAACCAAAAGTATTCCAACCCCGTGCAATGAACATGTGGAATCTCTTCGAAATGGTAACTTTAAAGATGGCGAGCAGGACAATGACAAATCACAGTCAGTTGCAGTCTTTAAAGTGACAATGATAAAACAGCAATAACTGTGATTTAACTGGACAAAGATAGCTGCTCAGTAACTGATATTATACAGGAATATAACAAGAAAACAAGCAGCTGACTAGAATGATCTATTGCAAAGATAATCGTCACATATAAGTTGTGTCCATCGTTACAGACCGACTCCAACTGTTTGTGTTTACAAATTAGACAACAATTTTCTTCAAGCCTCTGCCAAACTGTCTGAGCGACTCCAATAAGTCCAACTTGGACTGTGACTGGGTGTTGCCTCCCAACAGGTCGCCTTGTGATTAAAAAAAAAGGTCTCCCAGAGGTTGATGGTTGAATGTTCAAAGGTTGCATGCTCAACCACAAGTTGCTCGCCCAATGTGAAAAAATTCTGCGCAATCATTGGTCAACCGCCTATTTTTCCTCTAGTGTGACCGAGTTAATAAACCAGTGTAGGAAAAAAAATTAGAAAAGGATAATAGGTAAATCAAACAGGGATAACTTAAAAATCATACAATAGGTGTTGTGATACAGAATGAAGTCATTGTGTTATTGTGTGTAGCTCTCACTGTGCCAGGATTTTGACGCTTGTACTGCACAATACTGGATTTCAGAACCACTCCACTGACCCAGGCCTCAGCAATATGGTGGCACAATTCAGGCACACTGAGGGTGCCAGGATGCACCAGACCCCAGCTAGACAGGGACACAATCATTTAACTCCTTACTGCTTAATCAACTCCTTATCATTCAACTAATGCTGCAATATGAGAATAAAAAAAAAATAAAAAAAAACAACAGTGGCTACAAACCTCTCATTTTCTGATTCATCCAGCTTTCTGACTGTAAAGGGAGAGAACATTCATCACTTTAAGAAACATTAAATATCACTGTGTAACATTATGTATACATTATTTAGACATTTGCTTGGCTTTCATCTACAGTGTCTTCGGGATTTTAAAAACTACTGCCAAAGATGAACCGTTTCATGACTAATACAGATCACTTTCAAAGTCCAGAGTGCAAGGCTGCTGACTGATGTCATATTTATTCTAGGAACAAAAGTACATTTGCTACAGCCACAGTACATTAGGGATTGAATTGGCTGCATTTTGCACAATCTATGACATTCCAGAAGCGGAAAAAAAGGAAAATGCAGAATATGATGTATTCTCTTAAATATACAAATATACATTGAGACAAAATTTAGCACCTCTAATCTCTGGCCAGATCTTATTTCTCCAGGTATCTAGACAGACGAGTACAACCATGCCAGATGCCAACAGGAATATCAGGCGCAGTGAGGTCAGAGCGAAGAACCTGGCAGGGGATAAACCACAGAAAACACATGAACACAGTGCATCTATTTCTTGCTTTCATAGGCATAAACAATCACAGAGCAATGTAATTAAAAAGTTAATGCAAAATTAATTAAACCGCAAGACAGTCTGAGCAAATTCCATTTATTATTGTCAAAGTAAGAATAAGAAAGAAAGCCCACCCTCTGGTGTCTTACACAAATGTATTTTAAACAAGAAGGTTGGCAGTAAGTAGAGTATTTGACCTTTTTTTTTTTTTAACTCCACACACTACTGTAATATCAATTATATCAATAAACATTTAGATGATATTAATCCAACAGACTAACAGATGTTCATATTGTAAAAAATGTGGTCTAACTATACATAAGGTTTCAGGGTTTTTTCCATCTTTCTGTCTTGCACACAACCCTAACTAAATCCCAACTGCTGCTCCATTTTCAGCTCACAAGACTCCAAAATGTAATGGGAACAACAATACTGCAGGATTCTGCCAATCACCGGTTAGAGATTAACCTAACAAAGAATTTGCTGGCAGAACAAGGGGTGTCAGTATTTGGGTTAATGCTGTAATTAGAAGTGACAGTAACAAAAGCAATGTGAAAATGTTTATGGAAAGTTGGGTCACTGAAAAATGAGAAAACAACAAGTGCTCAGCACTGAAAATGCAGCTCGTGGTTTCACGAGTTTGTCATCCGCCACCTGTATGTTGAAAATCAGGACAACCCTGTCCTACTGTGAGAGCGGCTGCCCTTGTTAATGTCTAACTTTCAGTCACTTTGGGGTTACGGCTGCATCACTCTGGGCTGAAAATGGCCTGCACCATTATGTGTGTGCAGAAGCAAAGATAAAGCAGATGCAGTGCAAACGTTCTGAAACGCTTGGTGGTCTAATCAAATTCAGGCTGAACGCCAGAACTCTGCAAACATGCCCACCAGTCAGGCTTTCTTTCCATGTGTCAGGTCAATGATCCTTCCTGTACATCTAGCAATACCCAGGTCAACTAAGTAAGCCAAAATTTGGCCCAGTGAAACACTCAAACATACTTACATATTCATATAGTGAAACAACTTCCCCTCTTATCCCCATGACACTAACTGTAGATTTGACCTTTACAGGCTCACTGGTAAAATTGGTAGAGATAATCCACAGCATTACACAGATTTCAAGATTAAAAGCAACAGTTAGGAGCATTAAAGTTGAGTGAAAAGTCCCTGCAGAGTGTGCATAAAAATAGTACCGCCACTCAGCCAGCTGCTTTATCTTGAACTGACAGGCAAAATATTTGCATTGTGTATAAGAACCATCTGCTTCCAGTCACGCTGTCTTGCCTCTTGGTGTTGTCTGGATGTCGGCAACTGTAACACAGAGACACTGAGGAAACATAACTCACAAACTAACACAAGCTAAAACTTACCAGAACACAACGTTGATCACAATGTAGAGAAGGACACAATGAAAGGGTTTTTCCCAAACCAGGACAGACTGCAGGTAGGTCAGGACAGGCTCATAGGGCCCCAGCCTGGACTGGAGAGCAGCTTTGACAGCTCGTACTTGGCCATCTCTTTCGCTAGAGCATGAACGACTTCGAAGGCAGATATCAGCGCTCTGATTAGCAGAGCAATCCCCCACGTCTGCCCCTTGCATTGTTCCAGTGTGAGTCATCTCAGCGTCCTACTCCTGACAAAGTAAGCCTGTAAAATAAAGATTTAAGCTAAGTGGAACCATGTAAACAGCTTCATAAGGAGCGCCACAGCGCCGCTCCACTAACATTTATGCTAACGGATTTTTAAGCTAAAAGCAAATGACGCCAGCCAAACCACTTTATTATGGTCTAACAACACACATTTGACTATATTAAAATAAAATATTTTATCAAAGCAAATGGATAAACGTTTCAAAAGCAGCTAACACTTACTATTTTGTCATTTTTTTTGCAGAAATGCGGCGCTCGATTCGGAGAACTTACAATATGGCGTCACCTGTTTTTCTGAGCCGTCAGCGGCCCAATCACAATACACTTTGGCCCTGCGTCATGAGGCATTCAGGTGCAGTAGGAACATCTTTACTTATTTTGAAGCACTTCGTCGGCAAAGTTGAAAATGAAAGCGCTATTGCGACTGTAATTTTCCACACCAAAAACTTAACCCATTTATTATTATTATTATTATTATTATTATTATTATTATTATTATTATTATATAATGTTTATAATGAAAGGATGTGCAGCAGGTTAGACTGATTACAGATGGAAGCTGTACTAAAGAGTGTGCTGAGTACATTGAAGAGCTGATGAATAACGAAAATAACAGAGGGGGAGAGATGGAGGACAGTTAGTGAATCAGGAAGGGCAGAGGATTAGTAAGGAGGAAGTAGCTATGAAGAGAATGAAGGGGATGAAGAGTGGAGAGGCAGTTGGCCAAGATTACATAAGTGTGGAGGTATGGAGCTGTCTATGAGAGTGGAATTTTTTAACCAGATTGTTTAACACAATCTTGGAGAGTGGGATAATACCTGAGGAATGGAGAAGTGTGTTGGTATACATTTTCAAGAACAAGGGATAATATTCAAAGCTCTACTTGGGCGAAAAGCTGATAAGCCATACAATGAAGCTATGGGAAAGAGAAATTGAATAAAGGTGATGATCAGGAAGCTGCAGTCTGGCTTAAAAATGAGAAAGAACAATACAGATGCGATGTTTGCTTTCAGAGTCTTGATTGAGAAGTATATAGACGGTCAGAAAGAGTTGCATTGTGTAGACCAGGCAACAAAGCAAGCTGGGGTGTGCAGTAAGAGTGTCTCTGAGCCCCTTCTTGCTTGCATTGGTGATGGACAGGTTGACAGATGATGTAAGGCATATTTTACGGTTCCTTACAGCACTACACACTCCGACACGACCGGTGGCAGCACACGTTTAGAGTCGCCTTGCGACTCGCTAACCAACAGTAGAAGAAGTCTGCTTGAAGCGTCACCGCAGGACCAAGCGGGAAGGAGCGGGCAGAGGTGAAGCGGTGTGAAAGCAGTGGCTATTTTCTTCTATTATTTAGCTAGCAGGCAGACTACAAGAGCTAGCTAAATAAGGGGCGACTGAAGACGGAACATGCCGCGGGAAATCATAACGCTTCAGCTCGGACAGTGCGGAAACCAAAGTACGTGCAAAGACGTTGATAGCGTTGAAACCGCTACAGCTTTTTTTATTGTTAGCTGTGCGAGATGTCATCAGATTGCCATGTATTCTGCTGTGTAACGACAGTAGCTAACTGCTAATAATAAGTCGAGCTAACTTTAAATGTAACAGAAACAACGACCTTGTATCCTAGCTTACCAATTGACTAATAGTGTCTATAAACATAATGTTATCGTGTGCATATTGTGTGATTACCATCAGGTGCCTTTATGCATTTTATGGTAACGGGCATCCGTGCATTTAGAGTAAAGTTGTACCAGTTTGAGTAGTCAAAATGAACATGTTTTGTTTACTTGTGCCCCCTCCCTGTTACTCAGTCGGATTTGAGTTTTGGAAGCAGCTGTGTGCTGAGCATGGCATCAGTCCAGAGGGGATTGTTGAGGAGTTTGCTACAGAAGGGACCGACAGAAAGGATGTATTCTTCTATCAGGTAAGCGGAGCAGAAGTATTCTGCTTCATAGCACATAGTCTCTCTTGCTATGTGTTACAATCAGCCTACATTTTCTGCACCGCAGAGTGTACAACGTCTCCAGTGTGATGATGCTTCTATGCAGCTGAAGTGCAATCATATTATTTGCGACTAGGTGGCATGCTTGTATCGTAAACTGTAAGAACCAAGCTCCTGCAGGGAGACGACAAGCTCAACACTGCAGTGTTTTCATCTAACCGCTTGTTTTTGATTAAAACCCCAAAGGCTGACGATGAGCACTACATCCCTCGTGCAGTTCTCCTGGACTTAGAGCCCCGCGTGATCCACTCCATCCTTAACTCCCCATATGCAAACCTGTACAACCCAGAGAACATCTACCTGTCTGAGCATGGTGGAGGTGCCGGGAACAACTGGGCTAGTGGCTATGCACAGGTGATCACCTGATATAACCTACTTTTTTCTTTTTGTTTTTTTTTACCCTTACCCCATTAATCTCAATAAAAAAATTAATAACACATCTAAAATCTGCTCTGGATTCTCTACCTCTAGGGAAAAAAAATTCAAGAAGACATCTTCGACATTATTGACAGAGAGGCAGATGGCAGCGACAGCTTGGAGGCAAGTTTATCTTTTATCACATACTGACTATCCCAGAGGGCTGGGACGATTGAGGCTGTGGCAGTGTGGAATTTTAAAAATTGATTTAAGAGTAAATTGATATGGATGTGTGTAGAAATATTACATTTTTAAGAGCAGCTTGAAACTGTAGCCTAAACCTTATTCATGCATTAAAGTGTCAGGTATTTGTTGTTAATGTGAGGGGATTACTTTTGAACCTGTTGAAATTACAGGGATTTTCTGTCTGATATGGATATACTTACACCTTGTAGCTTGTTTTGTGTTTCTTTGTAGTTTTGTGGTCATGCTGCAGCTCCATTTGTCTCTTTGTGATCTGGTTAACTGGTAATGTCTGTCATCATTTTGTGTCGCTCTGTGGTCATTTTGTGTCTCTTTGTAGTGGAGCAGTTGGTGTCTCAGTGTCTCTTTGTTGTCATTTTGCGATCATTTTGTCTTTCTTTGTGGTCACGTGGGCAGTTTTGGTGTCTCTGGGGTTGATTTGTGTTTCTTTTCAGTGACTTTTTGGAGGTGAAGCTCAGTCTAGACTGAGTAAACCCATTCGTTGTCTGAATACTGTTATGGAGTGGTGGATTTTACTCAGGCATGATTTCTCTCAGTCTTTAAGGCTTGCGTTTTGTTTTTGTTGTGGTAAAATGCATGTAGAAATGAATGACTTGATAGAAACGGCATGCTAAAATGGTGCCAGAGCCTGTCATCTTAAAACCAGCACAGCCCTAGCCATGCCTCACTATTATTCTTAGCGTCCTTTTTTTTTTTTTTTTTTTTTTTTTTTTGGGTGAACTTTCTTCAGCTGCCAGCCTCCCATAAAATAACAGTCGCATTTCCTTTCGAAGGTCTGCAATTTCTGTAACTCATTCACATTATGACCCCACATTATTATTTAGTGTGTGCACTCGTGTGTGCATTGGATAGGAAGGTGGGCCGAGCTGCTGTGGGGCATGTGTATGTTGGCAGGGTGTGGCGTGCGGTATGTCTGGTGATAATAGCCGGGCGAGTGAAGAAGGCAGGTATTACTGGGCTGTCTTGGGGGGGTGAGGGAGCCTATTTGTGAGGTGGGGCTGCGTTCCCATTTATATAACTGCAGAGGAAAAGAGGCATTTGCACACCCACAGGCACATTTAACGTTCTGCTTCAGAAGAGTTCACAGTAAGGTTCGCACATGTGTGGCGCACGCTGTAGCTTGAAATTGAAGGTATTGAGTGATCCTTTGTCTTTGCAGGGATTTGTCCTGTGTCACTCGATTGCTGGGGGGACAGGCTCGGGGCTTGGATCCTATCTCCTGGAGAGGCTCAATGACAGGTCCGCATGCACATACTCGACTTGATCCCTTGTATTTCTTTTTCTTGCAGTATAGTACGAGCAAATAATATATAATTTCTGTCCCACAGGTACCCAAAGAAGCTGGTTCAGACTTACTCAGTCTTCCCAAACCAGGATGAGATGAGTGATGTGGTTGTTCAGCCATACAACTCACTGCTGACGTTGAAGAGACTCACTCAGAATGCAGACTGCGTGGTGAGCAGCAGCATTATAAAAAGGAAAAAAAGAAAGGATACTAATTAATCCCATTGCTTTCTTGGCATCATTACACACCAATGACATAAATAATCTCACAAGATGGCATAGGGATATAGCAATCAGCATTTTTGGAAACCCTATAACCATGCCATGCAAAACAAAGTTAAAATAAACCAAATTGTTCAGCTATTCCACCCAATAAAATTTAACATGTTGAGATGAGATGTCTTAACATGTGCTTACTGGCCACTTTATTGGGTACAGCTGTTTAGTTTCCTGTTTATGCAGACATCTAAAAATCCAATCACATGGCAACAACCCAATGCATGTTGTGCATCTAGACTTGGTTAACATGACTGAGTTAGAATGGGGGAAGAAAGGTGATTTTGAATGTGGCATGGTTGTTGGTTCCAAATGGGCTGATCTGAGTATTTCAGAAACTGCTGACCTACTGGGTTTTTTCCCACACAACGATGTCTAGGGTTTACAGAGAATGGGCCCCCCCCAAAAAGAAAAGGAAAATATCCAGTGAGTGTCAGTTCTCCAAAAATGCCTTGTCAGCAGTCAGAGGAAGAATGGCTAGGCCAAACCTGCTGCAGTTATGAGACATTATCATGTCAATATGGACCAAAATCTCTGAGGAGTGTGTCCAGCACCTTGTTGAATCTGTGTTATGAAGAACTAAGGTGGTTCTGAAGGCCAAAGGGAGTCTAACACGGTATACCTAATAAAGTGGCCAGTGAGTACTTAAAGTCTGTATACTACTGTAGCTATCTCCTTTTATAAGGAACCCATACTTCACTGAAAAGGTTTCTTTAAGGTCTGTTTTATGTTAATTTTAACTTTTCAGTGTGACATTATAACACAGATACAAAAACTGTTAAATATTTTCCCCCCAATTTGACTACTCTGTTGTAATTTGTCTTTTAAAGTGAAATTACGTGACACTTGGCTTTAAGCACTACAGCTTAATTGCTGACGGTGCCTTTGATGGATGCTTTTTATGGCATTTTGTTTATATTTTGAATTGCACAATCTTGTTTTATGATGCTACTGATAGATAGAGACTGTCTAACTCTTATCTTTTCCTTTGTTGAAGATCTACTCTTGAGGCTGCTTCACTACTTGTCTAGCAGGCTAATAAAGAAGCAAATTGGAGTGCCAGCCTTGAGCCCTAGCAAATCCTATCTAATATCGAACTTATTAAATCTAAGTCCTGAATTGGTGATTGTATTAGTCTGAGATGCTCTGACAGTCTAATGGTGTTTCCCCTTTAATACCTACTTCCTCCAGGGTCTTGCATAAGGCCCCCATGTTGATTAAATTAGCCGCAGAGCTAATAGAATCTGCCCAAGAATTGGTCCCCCTGTTGAGACTGTACAGTGTGTCTTTTATATTCAACTCCTCTAACAACAGCACACTGTATTGCTTCTTAAGAGGTTCCTTTACTGCATCGTTACTGCGATATCCTCTCACCCTTTCTTTAACATTGTAGTAGTGTATTGGCTTTCACTATGCTGTTTTGCTGGAGAGTTTTCCCTCTCCCTTGTTTTTCCTCTTCATTTGTCTAATCATTGCCCTTTGTATGTGAACTGTGCTTGTGCGTCAGGTGGTTTTGGATAACACCGCTCTAAATCGGATTGCCACCGACAGGCTGCATATCCAGAACCCCTCATTCTCCCAGATCAATCAGCTGGTGAGTGAGTGATATAACACTGTGTTAGAGCCTCTGCCTCTCTTTTTGGTTGTCAGTCAGCAGGTCTTAGTTATAGGTGTAGTTTGCAGTCTTCCTTGATGTATTTGAACAAAGACAAATGTTGAGACAGACTGCGCGAGACGTGGCGCCCAATGCAGAAATTACAAGATGCACAAACTAGTTTGACAAGTTAGTTGAACTTTAAAATGGATTTCAGATTTCTTGAAAAGAACCACACTTGGCTTCACTTTCCAAACAGTTTAAAGTGCTTGACTTGAGCTACACTTTTTTTTAGGGCCAAGTGGCAAAAAAAAGAAAAGCTTAGGGTTTGATTTACATTTGGGTGCGTGGTTGTTGTTGTTGTTTGTTTTTTTAATATATTTTTATTATTTTGTGGTAAGATGAAAAATTTGTGTTTTCACTAGAGCTGATCAATAATTTTAGTTGTTCTATCAATAAAGTATCTGTCTTTTAAACACAGCTATTGAGCATATAGTGCAGAAATAACATTTCAAAGGAGCTTAATTTGTCAATGTCTGCTTTAACATTCATACATGCAGGTTTCCACCATTATGTCTGCAAGCACAACCACTCTGCGCTACCCAGGCTATATGAACAATGACCTTATTGGCCTGATCGCCTCTCTCATCCCCACACCCCGTCTCCACTTCCTTATGACTGGATACACACCTCTCACTACTGACCAGTCGGTGAGTTGCGTCCCTTGTGATGCGTGTGAAATTAGAAAATAATCCCGATGGTGTTGCGTTTGAAATCAATCACCCTGCTGTGTCTCAGGTTGCTAGTGTGAGGAAAACCACAGTGCTGGACGTGATGAGGAGACTCCTACAACCCAAGAATGTGATGGTGTCCACAGGAAGAGAGAGGCAGCCTAGCCACTGCTACATCGCCATCCTCAACATCATCCAGGGGGAGGTCGACCCAACACAGGTACAATTGTACATCTGGTGTCTGACGTGTTGAACTGATCCAACATAATTATGTTAGGACTGTATTTAAACATATGTGAACTGACTCTAGGTGCATAAAAGCCTCCAAAGGATCCGGGAACGTAAACTTGCCAGCTTTATTCCCTGGGGTCCCGCCAGCATCCAGGTGGCTCTGTCCAGAAAGTCCCCGTACCTGCCCTCAGCTCACCGAGTCAGCGGCCTGATGATGGCCAACCACACAAGTATCTCCTCTGTAAGTGCATATTGGAAAGTTATGTTCAGTTCCAGTGTGTAGCTATGTAGTGGAGACCTTAATCTGTCCTTGTTCATAGTTGAGGATATGCAGTGAGCTGCCCAAGCAGCATTTCATGGGGGATTCCAGGAAAAATTAGGTTTTGGATTATCATGCTGCCAAACAAGACATTTCCTCAAAACTAAGTAATCTTTTTACTGGTTTAAAACGAGTTGTAAAACTAAAAGAAGCTATAGCCATGTCATTTCATTATATTACTCAATCTAAGGTGATTTAGAAAGCCTTTACTGGTGGTTATATTGCTGTGCTTTGTTTTCTCATGAATGTAGGTCCCAAATTTAAGCAAGGGGAAATTAGTGTTACACAGAAGTTTCAGTCATGCAATAGACTTCATTTTTCTTTCCTGTAACACCAAGGCAAAGAAACAAAACAGAAAGTGTGACTGTTCTAAAAAAAAAAATCTGAAAAAGAACCTTTTGGTTCTTTTCTCACTTTAGGATGTTAGCGTTGATGTCACTTTTTCTTTTTTGCTGTCCCGCAGTTGTTTGAGCGGACATGCAGGCAGTACGACAAACTGCGTAAGCGCGAGGCCTTCCTGGAGCAGTTCCGCAAAGAGGACATATTCAAGGACAACTTTGATGAGCTGGACAACTCGAGGGAAGTTGTCCAACAGCTGGTAGACGAGTACAGCGCAGCAACAAGGCCTGACTATATTTCCTGGGGCACGCAAGAACAGTGAACAGACTTTGTCTTTTATACTTAATTCTCGCTTCTGGACAAAAATAGTTTTCTTTCACACAGATATCACAGAATAGTTATTTGGCTATAACTGCTTTTCTGGATAAAAACTATATTTATTGGCTTGCTTTAACATGTAATAACATAGTGTTTGTGTCTCCAAATTAGAGACTTTCATGACTATTAACCAGGAAAAGTAAATGAATCACATCCTGCAGATTCTGAACCCCCAGTTTATATGAAGTGTTCTCAACCTTAACAGTTCTGTGAAATAAAAGAGCACTAATTATAGAAAATCCTGTACAAAGCATCAACAGCTGTTGTCTCCAAAACATCTGTAAATGTATATACCCGTTTCTGTATTTTTATTGTTAATCTCTTGCAGCAATGTTATTTGCAGTTATCCTCAGCCTAAATCAACATTTTGCCTTGTTTTGGTCTATTTTTATACAAAGTACTGTACTTTAGTTTTTGTGCACTTGGTAGGCAGAGAGGTGTCCTTGCATATAGATGGAACTGACAGAAAGCAGTAGCATGCTGGTTAATGTGGTGCGCTGTACCATCTGTATGCTGCTGATACACATTGCTCATTTGTTATCACAGTACATGACCAACAAGAATGTCAAGTTGAAGTTGGATTGGAGCCATAAATGGTGTTGAAATACCTGCCATAAAAACAGCATTGACATTTTAACAGCATTTGTCCTCTAAAGAAAATGAGTTTGTGCAGCTGAACACAGTACAAGGATATATCTAATTTAAACACTTCATCTCTATGCCTGTAAATATTCTTGATTCACTGGCTTCCCCTGTGTTGTCTAAAAGTGAATATACTGCTACATCTCGCTTGCCTGTTGGACCTGTTTTAAACTGAATAAAAACATTTTCTATTATTTTAATTCTTACCTGAAATGTCTCAGATGTTATCTGAAGACACACCTGGTCGGTTGTATGAGAATGGAATAGAGCTGTGCTCCTGATGTTTGTTCATTCGACTAATTAAATGGCGCATAACCACAGGGCAACAAAGACAGTTGGCATTACTTGTTCAACCAGCTATTCTTATAAACCAGTAAAAAGCGTTGGCACTAACAGCACAACTGAGTTACCTCAAAACTACAGGAAGACAATAGTCCTAATGCTTCACAAGTCTGGGCACCACATACGTACATTTCTCAAAATAAAACAGGATAGATGAGGCTGAAAAACAGCACCAAAGACAATATGGTAAAAATTTTTATTAATTACATACAGTATTTATAGTTTTTTTTTATTGCACTCTCAAGTTAGTTTCAAAACAAACAATAGTGCAATTAACTATACACAAATAGAAAGGTACCATGCAACATACAAACAAGCGTAATACAAAGAAAAAACGTGTAGTTTGATTTTTCTTCTTTCCTTTTCATACAGCTTGGAGCTGCCTGCAGCTGCAGTAGAAAAAGCAAAGACCTGCTTCTGAGCAGGATACAGGGCAGACTGCAATGACTTGTCAAGGCCTTCCATGGTGAGAAAAAAAAAAAGAAAATTAGGCTGGTTATATTGCATGGGGCAGTGTAGCAGACAGTACTGGACTATTATCTTTACAAAGCATCTACTGTCTTAAATTCCTACATTGTAAATACTACACTAAGAAGACGTGTACAGCAGGAAAATGTTAATACAAGTGGAAATAGTTGCATATAAATTAGGGAATCTGTCCGCATTTGGTTAATTTCTTCTTGTAAAAGCTTATTAAAATACGCACATCTTTGGTCCGTGCTCAAACCCACGACTTGGTGAAACTTTGGCTTCAGAATAACCAGTGAACACAAAGGAGGAGCTACATAAGATTTACACATAAGAGCTGCTTTAGGGAGCATCTACGGCTCTGATCAGTTAAAGCAAACTTCAAATGAATATATGTATGGGTCTGAAATTAAGACATAAAAGGAGCGTTGAAACAAAATAATACTATGACAGCATCTGTGGCCTGATTAGAAAAGTGTTTCTTTAAAGTAGGGGCACTGTTCGATGATCCACATTGCCAACTGGGGCTGAGATTTTTATATTTATATATGTATAACATAAAAGCACCTTTTTTTTTTTTCAGCAGACTACAGCTGCATTAGGATATTTGTCAACATAAGCAAAATTACCTAATCAGTCAAGTGTTAACCAAATTTCAGTTCAAGGATTAAAGTCAAGACAAGCAGCACAACGAAGGACGAATCAGAGCATTTGGTAGAGACACTGTAGAAAGGACTCCAAAATCCTTTGGTTTCTGTGAAAAAAGAAACAGTTAATCCGGATCCTGAATGCGTCATGAAGAAAATGACACGGCTTTTCTGATTTCTCGATCAAATAGCGCACATAGGTAAGGGGTTTTGTAGCAGTGGCGGCCGACATGACTCAACTATAGAGTTCAACATCTGTTTCCAGTTCCAAGTTCACATGGCTCACTGCATCAACAGTTCTAGGTAATGCAAGCTCAGCCGGGACCTTGTGAAAACTGAACGTCTCTGATGAACATTTCAGCATAAAGGGATGTGAGAGTGAGCGGGTTTCTATGTGTGTGGCAGAGACGGAGAGCAGCAAAGACAGGGGAGATGTCTGTGTCACTGAATATTCTCAGCACTATGCCAGCAGTGCGTGAGGGATCGCCGCCTTCTACAAAAGGCAGCGCACATATGGCACTCTTCATGAAAGAAAGAGGACAAAGTAGTGTCTTTATTCTAAGCCATACCTTTATGAGGTGGGTACCACAGCTTATTGTTGCCGTAAGTCTCAGCTCTCAGCTGCTGTGTTTCCCCAACTACTCACATTGTCTTGAAGGCTGGTGTGAAGGAGGAGTGGGAGATACTGCCATTTAGGGTAACCTAGTAGATTGCGTGACAGGACTGGGTGGGGGGAGGGTGTTTGACACCTCATCAGCAGCCGTATTGGTTTCTGTGGGCTTCTGGCTTCACTTGCAAAACAGAAACCCTTGCCTTCTCATCCTCTCCCCAACCCCCCTCTCTCCTACATTGGCCAGCTCCTTCAGCTGGAAAGCTCAGCGAGGGTTTATTTTCAAAGATGGGGAATGAAAACAGCTCTCTCTTTGTTTTGGCTGCTGTGCCATTCCCAGCGGAGGAGGCACAGTGTCTTGAGGACTGGGCCTGGGACTGGGCCTCACAGGGGGCCACACAGAGGAGTTGGCTAAGGGGTTGGGGAGTGAGTGTCCGGGTATGGGTCCCTCTCAAACAGGGTGCGAGGGCAGCTCTAGGAGTGTGGGTGTCGGCGCTGATCGGAGGTGACGGAAGCCCACCTCTGTGCTGTCTGCTATGGTGATGTCTGCATCTTCCCCTTTTCCTCGTTGGCGATGGATGGCACTGAAATAAGCATTCATCAGCTGCATGATCTCAGTCAGCTGTGATGGAGAGAGGGAGAGAGAGAGAGGTCAAATTGGTGGCAGTCTCAGTGTCTGTCTGGCACTGTCACAGGAGGGCGGGTAAAGATGATGTCATTCAGCTGCCAGAAAAACTAGATCCTCCAGAAGTAAAGCGTGATGTTTGGCAGATTTAAGGGGACATACACATCTCTTAACTGTGTCTGGGTAGTTCTTCACTTTGACCACACTGTTCAGCAGCTGTTGCAGAAAAATTAAGGGAGGGTACTATGGAGGAGTTCATTTCTTCATGCGTCTCTCCATTACACAGACCTCAGAGGACATAACCACCAAACCACCAGAAGCAACAATTACCCTTACTCTAGTCCTACTGATTCTTGGCTAAACATAGTCTGTGCATAAAACAAGTCCCTGAGTTTCAACCTGCTTTTCAACTTCAACTATAACCCTGGAATCAGCTGCTAATCTTACACTCAACTCCAGGCCTAATCATAATCACTCCCTGCAAATCTGGGCTTTCCTTTTTTCCCCTCTGCCCATCGGCTGAAAACCTTCCACTTTTATGTCAAGAGGATACGACGGCTTTAAGTTCATAAAGTAGAAGTCTTTCTGAACCGTACTTCAATTTGCCTGTGTGTCCAATAAATAAATAAAGTCACTTTTGTGCCTCAAGAGAGATCACAGAGAGCTTTTGTGTTGTGTGTGGGAAGATGCAAGCAAAGCGGCCCAATGAAAGGCATGATTTGTTCTTGATTTGGGGGGGGGGGGGGAGAGAGAAGAAAAAGGCACATCTATGTTTCTGAGAAATGTTTTGCCTAATATTTTAATCTAACCACTGCAATAAAACTTACCCCCATGCTATTAAATGCCAGGAAGTGAGACTTTTGGTGGTTACCATCTGTTGGGGAATATGGGCAGGTTGTGTGCTCTCTATTTAGACCAAATTAATGAAGGTTTTTAAAGTGGGTCAAAGAGGCGGAGGGAAGGGGGTATCATGGGCAGACACTGTGCGTCTTTCTCTTACTCTGCAGAAAACTGCACAGTGATAAGGCCCCTTGGCTCTGCACTATACAAAAACTGAATCCGGCCTACAGCTGACACACATTATGTTTAAGGTCAGAGCAGAACCAGCTTCAATTAATATTTTCCTTCCAGTCACCTTCAGCCTCACCCTGTATGTGTCATCCTGGGAGGTGAGCCATTATACTAGGGTGACACATACTCTCAGAGATGCTAACCCTGTGGACTAACAGTTGGTTTTACAGGGCAAAGTCAGAACTAGCTCAGTTTAGGACATTGTAATGCTTTTTAATATTTTACTTTGAAAGTTTATTTGCTGCTACACAGCTCATGTTTCAATAAGTCATCCAAAGGTGTGGCTCTAATTTCATACTTCATAACTCTTTCTTCGCAGACCAAGATCCAGAAAAGCTAAAATAAAACCTTTTACTATCTAAATAAATCACAAAAATGACAAATTTTAAACTAAGAATGGCATTTCCCCCCTTAAACTAAACAATTCTGCACCCTGTTTATACCTTGGTGGTTTCAAAGAGTAGATCCCGGTCCCCAGCTGTAATCTTGAAGGTGTTGCTGTCAGATACACCATAAGAACAGATCTGGCCATAAGGAAAGGACTCCAGGGCCTCTGATTCTCCCTGCTTATACAAGGATACAGATGTAGCAGCTACACCCAGCCATAACTTCTGGGAAAAACTCCCCGTTGAACTCTGCAGGCAGAAAGAAGCGTGCAAATGTCAAGAGACTGCAGGATCCAAGTGGCTCTTGAGCTTTGAGGAAAAAAAAACGTTTAAGAGTGATACTAAAACTAAAGCATAAGCACACAATACTCACAATATAAAAGTCCACTTCATAAAGAGTGCATCCAAAGCCGGACCACTGGCGTGCAATTGTGAGGTAGGCGGCCATACTGTCCCTGCGGCTGTAGCCGGCCAAACCTTTCCAACGCTCCAAGATGGACGTCATGACAGCCGCTGCCTCCTCCTTCAGGCGGGTCCGCAGACGCATGTCCTGCTCAACTTTTTGCTTGTGTACTGCTGTAGCTGTGTGGCTCCACAGAGTCCCTGCGAGGAGTCCTGTGTGGAAGCGCTGCGTCGTGGGACAGCCCTGAGCAGCTACCTGACAAGGAGGCACATCTTGCGGTGCAGAAATTGACATGAGAACCCGAGTTTCAAGCATATGACCTGGAAAAAGCTCATCCAGAGGCGGGCAGGGGGCATGTGTGCTGAAGTCACCCATTAGGCTCTGAAGCCTCAGGGCAGCTAATGCCTGCAGGTCCTCTTCACAGGCTGGTAGCTGACCACGCACGACCATCTCATGGCACTGCAGCGCAAAGGTCAAAACCAGGACAGAGAGAAAGAGAACCAAACACAAAGAAGGTAAAGGTCGTCAGTAATAACTTCAAGTCCCCTCATCCATCCTTTCTACCCCACCTTGTTTTATTTCATCCCGTAACTCTTTTATAGAATTCCCCAGGAAAAAATTATAATGAAGCCAATGCTGGCTGCCTTTTGCCCCCTCTGCACTCCAGCCAGTGCTCTTAGTCATGTTTTTTATGCAGTCCATTTTATAACACTCACAGCCAGTGGGAAATTACAGACTGTGATTGCAGATTGTTTAGTAAAAGCATACACGATTCAACAACAACACAAGCGATGAATCACTGCATGACAATAAATCAGATGCCATCATCAACACCATCACTGGTCACTCACAACAAAGAAATAGTGAAAAGAGAAGGCTCATGTTCCACTCCATTACCTGCTCAAAGAGGAATAAATACTCTATGCTGTCCACTGATATGCTGTCTGCATCCAACAGGCAGTAGAGCTTGAAACACAGTTTCCACTGGGATTTAGACTCTGACTCTTTAGTAGAGAAGCTGCATAAGAGAGGGACAGAAAGTTAAATCTGGGTCAAGAAAAAAAGATACACTAAAGACACATATGACAAACAAAGAATCTTAAGCCTTCTGTTAATATGTTACAAGCTATTGCTTCCCTGCTGTGTAATGCCGTTGTGTAGTAACCCGACAGTTTCATGTTTACCCTGTCACTCAACATTGAGAGGACAGACACACCCATGCCTGTTTAAAAAGAAAAAAAAATAAAGCATAGCGCCCTTTTTTCCAGTTGGCTCATTGTTTTCGTTTTGAGACTATTGCCTTGTACAATTAAATGACATCATCTTTACCTTGACTAGCACCTGGCTGGCACTGCTGACAGACATAGAGACAAATCTAGTTTCCCAGCATAGTGTCATGTTTGACCAACAAGAACAGACAAGGTCACCAGATATCAAGGACACTGGTTAACATTCAGCATAGCACTTGGACTAGGGGGGAGATAAATAAACAGTGTGCTGCTCTGTCCATACTCATCTATAGAGTGACAAATAGGCTTTTTGCCACAATGTTTTGATAGCACGTCTGCTTGGTTTTATTATGACTGACTTTTTTGTTTGTTCTATCTTCCAGGGTAAAGACTGACAAGTCACTTTTTCAAACCTGGTTAGGATGTCTGCGACCAGAGCGCTTCCTGTGACTGGCTGCTCCCACAGTGCATTCTGCTCGTATAGTGCAAATGTATTTTTGCTCTCTTGTAGGCCGAGCTTCTCTTGCATCCTTCGAACCACCTGGTGAGGAGGAAGGAGAAGCGGATTGAAAAGACAGATGGACTCATAAGTTATTGGGCTTCAAGGGTGAAGGCAGAAGAGGGAGCATTTTACTAGGCTCTTGATTGCACTGTGAAATTTTGAATTGGAACTAGTGAGTAGCTGAAAGACTCTGAAGCCAGCTCAGAAAAGTTGTGCTGCCAAGTAGAATACAGGGAAATGCTTCCAAACCTCATTGGCAGTAGTGTGTGAGCTGATGTAGAGCTGGCAGGATCCAGGGCCTGGATAGTGCACGGTGCACAACATCTCCTGTCGGTTCATCAGCATCTGGATCTCCTCCCAAGATGGCACGCACTCCCGACACTTTGTCTTCTCCAGAGCCTCACTGATGAATGACGCATAGTTATCCATTTCAGACTCAGGACTTTGGCTCTGGATTCTGCAAGACAGATTAAATGTGTGAGAAAGTGATACTGCTGTGAGTGCGTGTCTGTGTGTGTGCGTGCATGCACTTGTGAAAGCAATTTGTCATAAAGATGAAAATATTAAGCACATAAAAGAGAGAATTTACTCATGCCTGCGACTCAAAATCTGTTAGGTGTTACGCTGTGATTATGGACTTTGCGTCACTCCATTGATTCAACTAAGTTTTTATTTTGTTTGGGCTGGCAGTGCTAGAAAGTCAATGAGGCGAAGAATGACAAATGTTCTCACTTTAGCTGTTAGGAACTTAAAAGACTCAACATCCCTTAATTCTTCAAAGAAAAGGAAAATGGCAAAGAAAACATGTTTGACTTTGGGTAGTGCACGAAACAGGAAAAGGCGTTTCCGCTCCTGTGAACCAGAGTGACCCCCTCCTTCCTCCCAACGGAGTGTCCAGGAGTGGAAGGTGAGTGTATGTCTGTGTGCTGTTGTTTTAAAGGAGGGGACAAAAAAAAGCAGCAAACCAATCTAGCGGGAGGCTGAGGTTTGCGAGTGTGAAAGGTGTGAAATACAACCTGATTGAGTGATTAGCTAAGCCCTTTGTAAACACAGGGGGGGACAAACAGGAAGGAAACAATTACACTCCAGTACTCGTCCCAAAATACGCAAAAACAAGGGCAGAAAGAGGAAAACGAGCTTATTCACTTTAACATCTTGCTGTCTCATAAGGGTGGCTGAAACATAACTACGAATGTCCCACTGATCTGTGTGAGATTTCCTATACTCTCCTTTGTACCATTTCCTGCTTTCTCTCCCTCTCCTTCTCCCTTGCTTTCTTTCTTTTGGCCTAATCTGTCTGACAGCAGACATTCCCTGTGGGGTTTCTCGGGGCACTGGGGGAGTGGAGGATGGTTTCTGGGCCTAATGCCCAGCTCCAGTCTTAGCTCTGCCCAGCTGCAGCCTCAGCAGTGGTCCAAACAGTGAGAGAGTGCGTGAGAGTGACAGCAAGACGTATCAAAACACACAGCCAGCGAGTTCCACAGAGTTGTTATGAATTGCCGTTGCATGCAACTGTTCCATTAGCCAGAGGGCGATTCCCAGTACAGAAATATAGATAGAAAATTGTAGTGGTTTCATGGCATGGCATTAGACAGAAAATCAAGGGCAGGAGATTAGTGCTTCTAATAACTTAGATTAGCATTCTTGACAGAAGGGCTAATTCAGACCTGTAAATCCAGCCCTTGAAAACTGGATCTGTCTAGGGAAGCATGCTAACAATGTGAAGGCAAATCATGCTACTATATCTAAACAAGTGTTTAGGGATGCTGGCGCCTGCTTTTTGTCCGATGTCTAGACCCCATGTTTCGCTGCTACCACGCAACACTGGTTCACCTTTATCTCCTAGGTCAAGCCATTCCTCTCTTATACCCTTGTCTATCACCTACAGTGTACTCCAGGTCTGATGTCTCATATGGGATTGAGGGCATCGTACTGCTGAAACACTCATGTAAGACAATTTGCATGACTATATAAACGACTTAATGCAACTTTTCTATTAACTGACAACTGCAGTCTGTTACCTCAAACTGTCAACATGGGTGGGTACGCTGTAGTGTTTTCCACCTTACTTCCACAAGCCACGTTTCCCAGTCGGAGAAATCAGAGCCAGAAAAAGCAAGAAAGTTTTCCACTTCTAAGTAAGAGATGACGAGGTGAGCAGCTTTCTCAAGTTAGGAGCATTTGTTTGTGCTTAATTGAATGTGAAAAAAATCCGGTCTGAATGCTGTTGCAAAAGCAAAACAACAATCTTGAAGCGGTCACTCGTGAGAACTGCTTTACTTGAGCTAAATAGTATTTCATTACAATAGTACTGTAATGAAATACTGCAAGATAAATACAAAGCGCTGCACCTGACTTCCCAGCAAGCAGCATTAGATCTTAGTCTTGGCTCAATCGTAGCAACCCTTCAACTGTCAGGCATCCTTTGTGTGCAGCTCACCTTTTGAGGTGGAATCGCAGGTATTTGAGCACAATTGGCCCAGGAAGGAAAGTGCAGCTCATACAGGTGAGAAGCTGCCAGTAACGGAGATGCGCGGCAGTGTTTGGGGAAGGCGTGTAGCTGGTCTGCTTCACTAGCTGGCAGTAGACCTCATCGCGGAGAGGCCGCAGGTCCAGGCAGGTCTGTAGCACACCCTGGATGATTGGAACCGGCTCCCTTGCTGATTCCAGCTGCTGCAGGCAGTTGAACAGCTTCACGGCCTCCTCACGCACCGAGCCGTAGCCTTTCCCACTGTGGTCTGGAGAGATAAACAAAGAACAGTGTGTCAAAAGTTTTTGTCAGGACATATTCTTCCTCCCCCACCCCTTTTCTAGACATTTGAACCTTGCAGATATCTTAAAGGAATGGTATAACATTTAATCATGTAAAGTATTGTAATATAGCAACCTATTACATTAGCATCTCATCAGTTTTATCATTGTATCATGATTTTTTTAGCTCAATAAAACAAAGTGTGTTCCCTGAACTCTCAGAGAGGATGTGCGTGAGAGAGAAAGAAAGAGAGAGAGCTGCAGGCATGTATTTTCACACTAAGCTCCCACGGTAGATTTCTCCCAGTGCATTTAAGTGATTGGAAGATTGTCCATTAGGGTGGAAGAAAGAGTGATTTCAGGGTCACAGGAGGAGAGTGCACGCAAGGAAGCATACGTAAGTAAAATGAAAAGCAATCTGCGTTGCAATGAGCTTTATTCTTCCGCTAAACAAATTAAACTGCAGAGCAATCACAGTTTTTAAAACAGTTTCTTTCCACTTAGCCACACTGCAATTACAGAAAACAGCTGCCAGCTTTGCACACACACCGAGTGGCCATGTGCACTGGTTATCTCTTTCGTAAGAGCTTCAAGGTAAATTCGGCCAGTTGACACTTACTCAAACAGTGCTAAAAAAAAAAAATGCTAATCATGTTATTGTTTTTAACCGGTACTTTCACATACATATAGCTATGGCAGTGTAAAAATCTTAAGCACTTACATGTGTGCTCCAGACTGCCATAGGGGAAAGGCAGCAGAGGAGCATATAAGGGTCCCTGGGTGTACTTCAGGATGGGGTTGTGCTGGTAGATGTGTTCCACTACCTCAGGGTTGAACTTATTCTCCTAAAACACACAAGTAAAACAAAACCAATCTATAATAAACAAACACATTTGAAAATAAACGTTCATGTGCAGTCAACAAGCACGAAGCCAGCCTGAGAACACTCTGTGAGTGCGTGTCTGTGTGTTTGTCTATGAAGGGTAACTGAGGTCGATTTGACCGGGGTCACAATCCAGCTCTGGCATCTTTTAAACAGCAGGAAGGTCAAGTGATGACCCAGCAAACCACACTAGCATGACTGACACGTTATATTTTATGCACTGGTGTCAATGAGTCTGGTGTGCGTGTGTTTGTGCCTTTTACTGGGTATGTGGATAGATACCTTCCAGCAGTACAGATGGCTTCCATGCTACTGCCCTAGCACCTGTTGCTCATTAGTAACGTTGCCACTGCTCTGGCTCTCTCCTGACTCTGCAACTCCCCGATCGTGCCTCCCTTTCTCTCTGGCTATGAGACAAGTCAGCTTTCTCCCTCCTTAGTGGGGCAAAGTTGACACATTCCACTGAAATGTTTGGTGCACACTGGTGACAAGCTTGTCTGTTTGAACTATGGGAATGACATGTTGCTCTATGGACCACGTGCAGTGGGATGCAGCAACTCAACATCCCAGATGACATTCATCCACTGATCCAGGGCCAGAGATTGTTTTTGTTCCATTTGCTCATCCACTGCCACATGCAATAGTTTGACATTTTGGGAAATACGCTTATTAGCCGTCTTGCCAAAAGCTAGATGAGAAGAACGATAGCGCTCGCATGGTAATTATGAAGGACTGGAAACAGGGGCAAACAGCTAGCCTGTACAACGGCAACAAAATCTGTTCATCTTATTTATATTACAAAGAAATGCTTTGCAATAACAAGCTCTAAAGCACGATTGTTTTTTTCTTCTGGTCTCTGTCAGCCTCATTGCCAGGTTGGGAAAAGGTTTGATATTCCAGAATACACCAAGCATGCTACACTACTTTGGAGTGTTCATATACCAAGCACGACTAAAGAGTGTGGTAAAAGAAAAGACAAAATAAACAGGGTTTCCCACTTTTTTTTCCATGGACAGTTATCAAGGTAAGGTTCTAAAAGGTCTGTCTAACATATTATTGGGCTGCTTGTGTTTTATGCCTCATTCAAATAAATTCAATTTTGTTTATATAGCACCAAATCACAACAACGGTTGTGTCAAGATGCTTTTTCAATTATCAGTTTAGCTAATAAGGAGCTCAAATGCCCCTGCAGCCTTAGACTTTTCTGTGTGGACTCTAGATACTCTAGCTTCCCACAGTCACAAAGACATGGATGTTAGGTTGACTGGTGATTCTAAATTGGCTTCCTGTCTCTACATGGTAGGCTGGTGACAGGCTGGTGACATGGCCAGGATATACCTTGCCTCTCACCCTGTGACAGTTGGGCTAGGCTCCAGCCACCTGTGACCCTGAACTGGATGACAATGGTTAAGAGCATGAATGTGTTTATGATCTAAGCACTGATAAAGTCACAGTTTAAATAAAACATTTCACACACCTAATCTCTTTCAAATATGACTTCTGGCTATAGATCCATTGCTAAAACTGCCAGGCTTTCGCCCCTCTGTGTCTGTAACCTGATTCTATACTTTAAAGATAAGCAAGCAGTCCTGTTCACACAAAGCCGCCTCTGTTTAGTCTCTCTGGATTTTTACAGTTCCAGTCATGGCCTCACACTTTAGAGAGAGAATACTTTGTCCAGTTGAGGAAAAGTGCCTATGTATAAAGGTGAGGGAGAGGGAGAGAGAAAGCAAGAGACTGAGAAAAAGGTTTTAGGTGGAAGGATGAGTGACCGTCAAAGCAATAAATGAAAAGCAGACCGCTTTATTCCTACAAAATAAAAGCTTGACCCCTTTTTGCAAACCAGATGAGGGTAGAGGGAGCAGACTAACCACTTTCTTTGAGATTAGAGACTCTCGTTGGGAGATTACTGAGAGAGGAGGCCAGGCAAAGGACTGCTTATCTCGTCCTGCTGCTTCATGCAGAGCCCTCCTCCATCTCCTCTGCCAGAACTGCCCTTCTCTACACCCAAGAGGCAGACTGATGCAAGTTGAGTCGTCTCTCTGCTCAATGACATTCCAGCACAATGTGTTCTCTAGCACACCGTGCATTAAAATATGACGATCCCTTGTAAACGCACTCCCTGCACAAACTAAGGTATCTTTCAAAAGCCACAAATCCTGTTTTTCTAAATATTCAAATAGCTGGAAATGCCTTTATCTTGGAATGACCTTTCAACTGCAGGTCTGGTATTATTTCCTGTCCCTGTGTGACAGAATGAAATGAGGTCATTCAAAAGAGAAAGGCAAGCAGAATAAACTTTGGACTCCCTGGTGCAATGTGGTCGTGTGGTTTCCATGGTAACGGGGCAGGGGTTGTGGAGCATTATGTAGCCTGATGGCCGTTTGTGTTTGGTGGCTGTAATCATAGGTAGTTTGGCAGCAACCCTGTGTATGTTTGTGTGTCTGCGTTGCGTGGCCCACCTCGATGTCTCGAATCAGGAGCTGTGTTGGCGTTTCCACGGGTGATTTACTATCAATGATTTTCTGGATGGCACAAGCCCAGTGCACAGCCTCATTGAAGTGCTTGGTGTACAGCCTATAGCAATGTTTCCGACCATAAACTGTAATGCTCCAGTAACCTGAAAAAAACCCAATAATAATAATAATAATAAAGCAACACATTTAAAAACCATTGCAAATCTTATGACATGTAATGGTAATAATTCATAGTTAGTAATTTAAACTGGACCTTATCTGACCTGACACTTTTCCACACATGTGTGGGATGTTTTTTTTGTTTTTTTTTTTAAAGTAAACAGCATGGATTTAGGCCTGATCCAGTTTCCTACAATGTGAGACAATAAACCGATTCCTGCACATCTTCCATACAGACTCTCTCTCCTTTACTCACTCAGCTTCACTGATGATCAAAGGTCAACTTGAGAAAAAAAAACCTCAGACCACACCAAAACCAAACAAGAGTAGATATTCTGCAGATGTCTTAAGACACGAGTCCGAAAGCCCTTAGTGAGTTTCATTTCGGGTAACATAATAAAAGCTAAAAAAGAGGAACATTTCTCCTTCTACAGAGGAAGTATTAGACATACCCCAGGCAGCCTAGCTTGATCTGTAGCCCCGTGGCTGTTATCAGGCTTTCCTGCTACGTGACTTGGCACCACATCCTTCTTTGTTTAAAGTTCTTAGTCAAGTATAACCCCAAAATGAAAAAGTTTTACTACTCAAATCATTACACTGCACTATTGCCACTGACCAATTTGAATATGTTCACATATAATATTAACCACTGCTTTCAAGGGTCTATGAGACCAAAAATGGAGCCCTTAAAGTGAACTCCTATTTTATGGCAACAACGAGAAAATACAGAGGAAGTAAAGATTTCTTGCAACTCTTTTGTGACAAATTTCCCTGCTTAAGAGGAACACAGATCTACTCAGTAGTGAAACAGCCGGGAGTCTGTGACAAAGTCGCTGTTGAAAGTCCTCCTCTGTCCAGAAAAGTCCCCTGGCCTATTGAGTTAGAACTATGTTTGGGTTTGCACTATGGTTTTGGCATTTTAAGCGGTTTGGTAAAGTTAGCAGGGCATAATCTCCATTCACAGAGAGGCAGACAAACATAGATAAAGGGTATCTGAGGAATACAGATTTGAAAAAACACAAGTCATCCCTGTGTCTTTTCAAAAGCAACTCTTTTTATAAATCTTTGTCATTTGTTTCCTGCATCCAAGAGATTGCCTTGCTGGTTACGCGAATGAGACACTTGTAGGCCAACCTTGACCCGCATTTCTGACCAAACAAAGCCGGGGCTTCCCAAACTTACTAAGAATTACAGTACTCATGGGAAGGGGAAAGCTAGCCACAAGTCACCACTTTCATATTGAAAGACCCAACAATTTACTGGGAAGTTTTAAAATAATGCCTATGATCACTATACCACAAAGGGAATTAACACAAAGAACTAACTGGATTCTACAGAGATTACAGGAAAGCCTGTATGAGTGTGAGTCAGCTATGTCTCATCCCGTCTGCATATGGTTAGGAATATAAGTGTGTCTTGCTCACCTGTCTCCTTGTATGTCTGCTTGTCTGGCCAGATGACAGAGCAGAGGTTTGTGAGGACCAATGTGCCTAGTCTCCGGGCACCTTTCTCTGGTCCGGTGTAGTAGTCAAGAGAGTCTTGGGTCAGTACAAACCAGTATCGACGTTGCTTAATCCAGTTGCCACGCACCTCCCGTAACAACCAACCTTTAAACAAGCAGAATGCATATTTTTGGCTTTTACTTATCAATATGAAGTAAATATATAGTAAAATATAGTAAGTATAAGTATATAGCACATTTTAGCGGCTACAGAATGATGACATCATGGGTGCAAAGATTGGCCGCCTATAATCAAGACCGAACGATAATAGTGCTTTTGTTTTCACTGGTAGCTACTGGTGACTTTTCACAGCTAGCTGACAGGGTGGAAAACCTGAGTAACTGTGCAAACTCAGTCCTTATTATTGCATTTACACAAGAATAATAAGAAACAATTCAATCTTTGCAAAAGAGATACAAGGAATGGGGGCTTGAAGTTGTCTGCTGTGGCTTGAAAAAGGATATACACAGGGATTATGTTACAACTTAACCCTGAAATGAAAGCTCACACGCCAGTTCAGCTGCAGTAAAGGATTTTTTAAACTGATTAGTCCAGCAAAAGAAAATTAATCTTGAAATGTGATGTTTTCAAATTTTCAAGCAAGCGAGCCTGCAGCTTCTTGTCCTGTTTATTTTACTTTTTTCAGTAAAGACTAAATACCTCCTTTTTATTAGAGCAATCTCTGGCAGTAGTTTCACATGACTTTAAAAACAAAAAGAAAAAACCCATTAGATTGTGTCCCCTATAAGAAATCTTTGCTACCACCAAGCAAGTTGTACATTCTCAAAATGGAACAATGCTCTGCAACTTTCTTTCATAAGTATGGGACTTTCACACTAAGGCAAGCATTTCCCTTGAAAGATTTTTGGGGGCAGGTCGTAGGTCTATAAATGTTGCTACACCCTGTCTTCACAAAGAATAATCTCCAAGGGCTCTAACTGTCCCTAAAGTTCGCAGAAATCTATGAGTAAAAGTTTTGCTGGAATAAATACTAGGTGCTAAAAATAAGGCCAGATAATAGCATAGGCATTAAAGGCAGCACAAAGCTACCATAACTGCCACTTTTGAGGCTGACAGAATCAGATAAGGAGACAGAGACAGAGAGAGACACAAAGAGAATGAGGCAGCTAGTTTTTAGGCATGTCTGCTAATTTTGTCAGGTCTCTCTCTCTCTGTAATAAAAGACTCTTGTGTTCCTAAAGTTCTGAGGACTGGGAAAACTGCAACAGCCCACATCTACTGATCCCAAATCTCTTCTGCATCCCCAGTTGTGTACAAATTGTTCCTAATAAGGAACAATTACATAAGTACATAAGCATTTCATGTCTGAGCAGATAAATAAACTAAATTACTTTTGGCTGGCCACCTTGACTGATACTGGGTTGTGTAGGACTATATGCAGGGCTAGGGCATTGAGATGCAGTGACAGTCAGCCGTACATGGGGTGCCTGTGCATGACAATACATATGGCTTGCATATGCATTCTTGAGATTGGTTTTAGAAGAAAGAATTAGGCAATACATCTTCAGCCTCTAACCCTGTGAAACTGTAATAACGCCTCCCCAGCATCACAACTTCCTCTCTGGTCAGCGAGCTGTGTGTCACCTGTTACCCAGAGATAATTTTGCTTGCATCTTTCTTCCTCTTGCTCTCATTCTCTTCTCATTTACTTTCATCTGCCCCAAATTTCTCTTCTCTCCCTCTTTTTAACCTTGCTTAAATGTGGTTTACCCAGGAAGTACAGAGAAACTGTTGCTTTGCTCCTGCTTCAAATAAAAAAAAAAAGAAAAAAAGAAAAGAAAGAAAGGACGGGGTGAAGGTTCAGGGCTCAATATGATATAAGAGGGGATTTTGAACCTACCATAACCAACCCTCAAATATAGCCCAAAGTGAAAACCCAGGAGGTACTTAACACCACATCAGAGAGGGTCAGCATCAAAACCCAATGTGAAATGGATAAATAAAAATCACAAAGAAAGCTGGGATGACACGCAGGACAGGAGGCAGACAAGCTGGCTGGATCAAAAACAAGACACAGGCATGCCTGCATGCCCCGCAGCTCTGTCGCAGGCATGGGATATACACCACATAGGCTGCACTTAATATTGCAACTTTAAACAATGCAATAAGAATTGATGTGAAAAGGACAGAGATAAAGCTGGAGACCCCATGTATAGCCCACCGATGATCTTCCATCTGGATCTCATCTCTGTAGCCAGCTAATGCCTCCCCCGAGGGCCACAGCTCGCCCTTAATTTGTTTCATTTGTGACCCTTGACCCTTCAGTGCCCTGCCCCCTCAAACACAGATTGAGAAAACACTCTCTCTCTCTGTGTATTTCCATCTTTTTTACTGCAAGCCTCCTGCTGCTCTCACCGCTGAAAGTTTGTTCAATATACTGCACATTGAACTCCATGATAAAAATACATACGTCTGAGAAAATGGGTCGCAGTGTTGTGCTTGCCGTCATTTCATAAAAACCATCTCCGGAAGCAGAGCAGCATTTCAGGAAAATAATACGTTACAAACTGGCATTGAACTACTTTTGTGTGGAACAGTTTAAAAAAATGTAAAGCTAAACCTTTCCCCTGCTTTGAATCATAAAGCAGCAGACAGATTCAGCTGCAGACGACTGCAGCATGAGAAACTGCATCACATGAGGAACAACTTTAACTTTAAATCAACAAAGGTATATCAATAAACCAATGTCAACATCTCTGTCTGTCAGCACTCGTCAGTCTATATCTGTAATGTTGTTGGCCTACTTTAGATACTGGGGCAACATTCGCCCATGTAGCCTCGGGATGCCCTACAAAAAAAAAAGGGAGAAAAAAAAGAGAGAGAGTCCTAATGGAGGCATCCTTCAAAACATATTCTTGTGCAGTATGCAGAGAGAATTATCTAACACCCTGAGGTTGCCTGCTGTTGGCTGTAATAGTGGTGCCTAGTGAAGTGTAGTGAAGGATTGCTATGTGGTGCAAGAGCTGAAATGTTAAATGAAATTTGCCCACAGACTGTGGCCGTCCTCAGTTTCACAGGGAAACTCTTCTAACAGTGAAACAGTGGGGACAACAGTAAGGGAGGAGGCCATAGCCAAGGGTGCATGGTAACTGCTGTCAGAATTAGGCAATCTGACTGTCGCCATTCCCAGCAGGACATAACATATCTAAGCACTGGCATTTTACTGCTCCCTGTCAGCAGCAGGCCGAACGGAAAAAAAAAAGGAAAAAATAAATAGCACAGAAATATCCTATGAGATCATTCCTCAAAAGCATCAGACATGCAGGATAGAGCTCCTGATGCCAGTAGCTGTCTTTGCATTAATACATACAGAGGGGAGGGTGGGGGCAGCTGTGCGCCACATGTGGTAAGAGAGGGGTTGGCTACAGGGCAACAGCCCAGTATGGAGCTGCGACAGGAGGCAATTAGCCTGATGAAATATACACCATACAAAAAGACATGAACAGCACTGACTAAGCCCTGCAGGGAGTTGGTGAATAAACTGGAAAACAAAACTACAACAACAGATTTTTCACTTTGTTAGTGATTGTTCTTCATGTTAGGTTTTGGATTTTTCAATCAACTGTTTAGCCTTAAAAAATAAATAATAGTAAATATTACATGAAAAATTTTAATATACCAAGGGGAAGTCTTAAAATAGCTCATTCCCCCCCCCCCCCATTTGGCCAAACAACTGTCCAGATACAATTTGCATTGCTAGAAAAATGCTAAAAAGTTAAGTATTTCTGTTAAATAGTAAACTGACGACTGGCATTTTAAAAAATAATTTTCCTGTCTGAAGCCTACTTAATTAGTAATGATGTCAGCATAATGAATATCTGATAATAGCAGGTAGATGCATTTATTTAAGGAGGATAAGAGAAACGGTGGTGCTATGTTAGTTGTGTGTGTCAGGCTCACCTTTTACCAAGAGTTCAGGTTCTTCCTCCTGTCCCATCTTATTCTTGTCAATGATCAGGCTTTTCATCTCTTCAGAAGACTCCGAGACAGTGTGGCTAAGTGGAAGAGGAGAAAGAGAATGTAAATAACCCTGCTTCCCTCTCAACTCAAGTCTTCCCCTGACTACTCCCTCCCATTAGACAGTTAATTGGCTCAAAGACACACAGTTGGCTGTGACCCCCCGCCCCTATGTGACTCTTTGCCAGCGTTGAGCCCCTCTGATACTCTTAGGTGGGGAGGGGGATCACACTGAAAGAGGTGCCACGAATATCTGTCCTCTAGCGTTTTCCCACTTTCCCTCCCTAGGAGCACGCAAGCCCACAAACACACACTCATACATACCACGCCACTGTGGACAGCTCGTCTCTCTTTTATCACTTTGGCCGGCGAGCCAAAGGGGCGACTGAAAATAAATGTGACAGAGCGACGCCGGCCCCGACTCCCAGCCAGCCAGCTCATGCTGGTCACGGGAAAGCAGAAGGTTCAAGAGGTCACCGCCTTAGATAGTTTAAAGCATAAACATCAAAAACATAATTAAATCTGCTGAATGGATGTTTTCTTGTTCGCCCTTTAATGCCCCACAATCAAGTCTACAGCCGTTTCCACGCACACTGACTGTTCTGCATCTGGTCAGCAATGCTGTGGACAACTTCAGACTTGTTATCTCTGGCCAAGGCCCATTTCAATTCTATTACATTGTTTAGACGTTTTATCTCTTGTCATTTATTTACCTAATTACTCGTTTGTTTTCTCTATTTCCTGGATCTAACTAGCATGTTAGGTACAAGTGACGAAGCGCTCCTTCCTTCCTGTCCTCTCCACCTCTTCTTCCTCCCGGGATTACCACTCAGGAAATGAAATCAAGCCCTCCCTCCTTCCCTCCCCGGGTTATCTCTCATCTATTTACCTATGCATTTGCTAGCTGATTTATGTCATTATTGATCTGATAATTCAGGAAGGTTCCTCCTCATTGAAGGCAGCAATAATCAGTGGGTCAGAATATACCTTTATCTGCACTGGCTCAGATTACAGCAGCTGCCAGTTTCTGTCCTTTGACCTGATCACTGATCACAGGGGAGAGTCGAGATAAGGTCAAAGGATTTCTGAAATGCTGTCTCTTATGCATATGTTATCTTTATGATGTTTATTTGCAGTGGCTGATTCTAACTAACTGGCATCTCTAATTTAAGCTAATGTCCAGACACCGTGAAACTCTAGCAGGCCATTTTTTCCATATGTGTGTATAAATTGGTATGACGCATAATCAGAAGGCAGAAGAGAGAGACTGTCACATTATACTCAGCCATGCTATAAAACTAAGTCTGCTCGCCTGCCACAGCAGCAGCCTATGGGGATCTCTATCACCCCGTCCATCTACAGACCCCATTTAAATGTATTAAAATAAACACAGAAATGTGACATCTCTTTTTTTGAGGTTGTTAACTCCCTCTACATAACAGAGACATTCACGCAGACAAAGCAGCCCAAACAGGATGGGAAAAGGATCTATAGAACAACTATGAGAGGAGTGCGTAGCTGTACTATTGTTTCTGTTTATAAATATCAGTTTAGTATACACGAATATTAAGTCTGAAATTCTAAATAGCTCCTCTAAAGAAAAGCAGGATTTGAGAGAGGTGTTTCAGAGAATTGAGTACAAGTGACATTCAGGTCATGTCTAATGCTTATCCATCTTAGAAAACTTGGCTCTTGTGTGCATTTTTTTTGCTACACTTCAAGCACATTCATATATATTATCTCTGACCCCTAATGGTGTTATCCCCCACAATGAACCTGAAATACCAGACAAGCCAAAAGTCACTGCTACAAGGTCATGTACAGAAAGAGGGAACATTAAAAGAGGACAGAAACTCAGGTAGGAGGCCAGGTTTCTGTCCAACGTTTTGAACTTTAGCGTCACCGAAAGCCCGACTTTCAAAATAAATGATTTATAAGCAGGGCCACTATTGCCCCAAAAGCCACTCTAATATCAAAATCTATCCATCATTGACTGTGGCTGCAGACCACAGCGGTATAGTATTATTACTACTGTTATTTCTATATAACAAGCTGTTTTTGTGGCTAACATTTTTTCTAGCTCAAGAAGAATTACATTAGAAGATATGAAAAAAACAACAACACTGTAGCCTATATCAGAGAATAACCATCATTGTCCTCTGACCACATGTTGGAGGTATAAAAAAAATTGCTTCAACAGATTTATTACTCTGGTATTTTGCAAGTGTAGGTACAGACACATGTGGACATTCCATTTTGTCTATGTATACATAAACTGGGTAAAAAGTACTATTTCTTCATGGCAATCTATGGTGTAACAAATGGGGCAATTGCCTAAGTAAAGTTGATGTGGGAGTTTTGGATCTCCACAGCTGTCCAGCATCCCTACAGTACAACCCCAGTCCAACCCCCTCGCCCCCATACTACCACCCCCCACATTCCCAGAGGTTGCAGCAGCAGGCCGTGACGGTGGGGCGGTAGGCAACTTCCTGAGTGCAGGAAGCAATTTAACATGGGGATTAGACACCACGACGAATAGAGCTAACGCAGATCTACAGACCACACCTCTACAGACCGCACCTCTCTCTCATTTGTCCTCTCCTAGAAGGCAAGGAGAGGACTTTTTTTTCCAGTTTTTTTTTTAAATCATTTGCAATCTCAGAGAAACACATTGTACGGCAGTATTGCTTTTAAAACCAATATGGCAGCGCATGTAACGTTAAAGTGAAAAGTAAAGAAAGCCAAAAAAAAAAAAAGATCCACATCACACAGGTCAGTTTCGACTAGAAAATAAAAACTGTTGGCTGTCCCGTGAAGTGGAAGAGGGAGAAGTTATGAAAATAAGGCTCAGAAAAAAGAGACCTGATTTGTGAGAGGAAGGGACATATTTCCCTATTATCACACAACCACAGATATCTGACTCCACAGCGAATACAAAGCACGTTTTAACAACCTGTGTAGTTGCATGCAGGCAATATCTTCTGTCCTCTGTACAGAAGATATTGCCTGCGTGATGTAAAGCCAACGAGGCCTTAAATACTGGGCTATGTAACAATTTGCGTTTGCCGTATCCCAAATCTTTCAATGTAACAAATTTTGTTTTGCCATCTCTTTTATGCCTAATCCCCACAATGGCAACGTCAATACACAGTTCAGGAGTCGATGTGGTTACAAGCAGCAAATTATTTGTGAAGTATTTGACAAATGGGAACAAAATAATAGAGAAGAACATACCAAAGAAAAGAGGAAGAAAAAGATTAAGAGTACAATATAGCTTGAACTAATGCAGAACTCATTTCACCTCAATTTGGAAATGTGTTTCCATTTTACGTTTTTTTATTGGTAGGATCAAGGACACCATGCTTTAGAGTCTAATAGGGTGAAAATTGCCACATCGTACCAATAATACCAACACTGTAACTTCTTTTGCCTTACAAATGATTATTTGGAGGGCCTGAAAATCTCAGGGGGTAAATAAATGCCAAGAAATTATAAAGGTTTAGCAAGATGACTTATGCCAATACCATTTATGTCATACCCATGATAATAAAAGGTCTTGAACACTCATGTAGGTGTATACAGTTGAATTTGTCTACCTTCTTTAGCTGGGTGGAGATTGAGTAGTAATTAGTAATGAGGTCACCAAATTCCATGCACTAAATAGAAAGACAAACTTGAATGTTGTCTCAAATGTCTCACCCTTACAGGTGCAACAAGACTAAAAGGAGAGGCAAGAACATGTCAAACAGCCACGGGTGTGTACACACCCACAAAGGCAATAGGAAGATATCTAATCAGCCAAAGCAGGTAAAGTCACTGCCATATGAGAATTTAGCTTCCTCCCAGCAACTTCATTACCTGCTAATCTTGTCCATATATGATTATGTGCTCTGCTTCGTAAGATCTCGTACCCTAATTTGGGTTTTGATTTTAGTTTTCCACAATCATAGTATAACTAGGTCACTTGAGGCAAATTTCAGAGGTTTATAAAATATCAAAAGTTGTCCTAACCACAACCTCACTTCGAATTAAAGTAAAGTAAAGTAAATGTAACATAGGAATAGCAATGCCAGGAATAGTCAAGTTGAAGTCTGGAAGACCAAATAACCTTTTGAAAAAACTGCTCATTGCTAGAAAGAAAGGAAAACCCCGGTTTGACTGCCAAAGGACGTGAGGAATATTTAACAGTCTGGAGAAGCGGTGCCACTGTTCTGAAGTGCAGTGGCACCAACACAAAAATTATCCTCATGCATAAGTCATCAGTAGAAATACAGTTTTGGTTCCTAACAACAAAAAAGTGAATTATTTCCTGAAAAGAAACATGCACGGCTGCACGAATGTGCTAACAAGCCATCAGTCGAATATTTTTAAATTAGATTTTGGTCCAGTACTCATTTAAAGAGATGGGTCACGTATCTGTGATGGTATATGATCTATTCAGTTCCATTCTATTCTATTTTGTTCCGTGTTTACGACATCACATCAAGCCATACCGCATGTCTTTGCACTTTAATGCTAGTTGCACAGCTAACCAGGGAGGTAGCTAACAGCAAAGGGTCAGTAATTTGATATCCCAAGAGATTTTCTTTGTGTGTTTGCAACAGTTTGTGACTTAACAGCAAACAGTGATGAAGTAAGCTGACAATGATTGAACGTTTATTGAACTTCAGTGGAGTGTGTGCCAGACACACACCCAGTGAAACTGAGAGGAGGCAGAGAAAAACTAGAAAGACCATTAATGACAGTAAACCACAGAAAAGACTCACAAGGAGTCCCGCACTAAGCCGAGCAACTGCAAATAAACTAGACAATAATGCCCTTTTTTTATTTTATAGATTGCTGCTCATCTTTGTCCCAAAAGCAATTTAGTACATTTATATATTTAAATATTTTTATTTCTTCTATTTTCTTTTACAAAGTTGGGAAATGAATGTTTAGGTCAAGACTTGCAAGTCTTGACCTAAAGACACATAGAGGGAGATTGCTGGTCTCTAACAGTCTATAAATGAAGCAGTGCTATCAGAGTTGTACTTGTATCAGCAGATATCCAAAGCAAAGGTATACTATGGACAAAAGTGGGCCCCACCTCTTAATCTTTGATTCATTTTTTTCAGTCCTATTTCCAGTTATAAAAAAAAAAAATAAAAAAAAATGAGTCTGCCTTTATAAACATTTGTGAAAGAATGGACCATTCTACAAAGCTCAAAGAATCCAAGCACAGTACTTTAATAGGATGTTAGTTCATGAAATGTATTTCCTCCAACATATTACACAATCATCTTTAAGTAGTATTTGCAAAGCCGAAGTGTTTTAGGAACCGCAGCGACTCGGGCACTAAGTGGCGGATCATGTAAAGTTACAGAGTGAGGTTGCGGAGTACTGAGGTGCATAGTGTGTCAAAGTTGCCAATGCTCTGGTGACTCAATAACTGCGCAGCTCTTAACAACAGCACAAAAACTGTGTGTCGGGAGCTTCCTATTACAAAGTTCCGTGGCCGAGCTGCTTCTTTAGGCATGCCTACTACATGCAAGCCTTGACCTTGTGTAGGTTTTATTCATATAATGTATCGGTACTGTGACCATAAAGTTTGCATACCTACTAAAAAGAGTACGTCTTTGAACACAAATATTTTCAGTGATCCCTGGCCCAAATAAATGGTTCTTTCAACTGAAGAAAATGATGTACATGATGTGAGTGTTCCTTAAAGCCAAGGAGTGCAGTTGAGTGCGTGAACTGCACATGATGCTCTGTGAACAACAATACAGCTTGCTGGTATGAGAAATGTGAACTACTTCAATTTAATCTGTGTGAACTGAACTTTGAGCTAGCTCTTGCAAAGGGTGACCTTGCACAACACTGAGCTTAGGGAATATTTTACTGCTGGAGCGAATATTAGATTCATTTAAATGCCAGCAAATCCCAGAAGAAAGGATGTCCTGCAATTTTTTTTAAAAGCTAGTGATAAAAATGATCCTAAACATATTTCAAACTAAACAATAAACTACCTGAAGAGACACAAGTTCAAACTTTTGCCATTGGCCCTAAATGCCACAAAATCTCCAGATAGACCTGAAAGCAGCATGCATGCAAGATGATCCATCTTATAGAAGTAGATGCATTTTAAAGGAAGTAAGAATGCCTTAAAAGACAAAATACTCTTAAAAACATGCTGCTGACTATGTGAATATTCAGTGTGTACAGATATGGAGATGGACATTTTGTGGAATTTTTTAAACCAAGATTACCTTTCTGATCTCTAACTGAGATAGAGAGCAGAGATGGAGATAAAAAGGTAACCATCATTAAAAAAAATTAAACAGCGTAATATTATAAAAGTCTAAAGATTAAACAAATTAACCAAATGTCACTTCTCTAACTTTTCTCTAAAGAGAAATTTTTGAAAAGGATTCCCAATATTGTGCATGATTTTTTCACTGTTTGTTTTTTTTAAAGCAGCCAACGTATAGGAAATCTGTACAATGACCATGACACACATCCAGCAGTGTGAGCAGCACAGTGAATTAATTAGTTTGCGTCTGTCTGCCTGGTTTTAGTTTCTGTGGCAATGAGTAATTGATTTCAGTCCAGGATCTAATCACACTGCTGAGACATTAATTAAAGCTAAAGAGCCACTGTCCTTGCTCTCGGGCTTGCATGACCGCAGTGAAATGAAACATTCCTTGTAACCCAAAAGAACATGCACGGTTGCAAAAATGACCATTGCATTGATTAGTCACAGGAATACTTGGGAGAGTTGTCTGATGGATAAATAGCTCAGGATGTGCCCAGAAAGGCATTTAGAAAAAGCACCAAGTAAAATAAATCAAAGTTTATTAAAATCATGCTCATATCAGAGGCTTAATAATCATTCTTCCTGTAGAAATCCATCTATTTCTCTTCCCTTCTCCAAAGAGTGCATAGGCTGACTGCATGGGCCTCTGGCTGAAACTGGGCTGGTGGGAAAATGGGAATGTGGTGATTAAGACTGGGCCTATATGACCTCCCAGCTAAAAATACACTGTTTTCTCAAGACCACTGCCAAGAAGCTCTGGACTAGGCAGAGGGGAGAGGGAAAACAAAGTCATGTTATGAGACCTGAGTAGGAGGGACAGGAAGTCTGAGTTTGTGACTGAAGAAGTGTTGTCAGCAAGGCATTTTATGATAGAGAGTAAGTGACTCTTTAGTTTGAATAAAGCCATTCTACTTGTGAAACTTAGTAACGCGGATTAAAACTTTCCATATTTGTTGATGTTGTAAACAAGTCCAGATTGTGATGGTTGGATGGTTGACAGACAGGATGACAGACATCCAGACAGGCAATTACTGGGGGCCCACTCCTAAGCTCTTCACGCAAACACTCACTTGTGTTATGCATACACACCCTCTGTCCTGCATGTACATAAATTTACACACATGAAATACATTCCTTAATACTGTTCTCTTTTAGTTATCTAGTGGCAAAAACTTCAAGCTTCTGACTACTTCAGAGAGCTGTCAACGAAGAAGAGGAGAAGCTAATTCCAGAACAGATAGAACAGAGAAAAGTCTTCAAGTGTCTACTTTCTTTTTAGAACAGTTTGTACTCTCCCCTGCCTCAGCTATGAGAAGGAACTTGAGAGTGAGGAAAGGGAAGATTAAAAAAAAACCAAAAAAAAAAAAACATAGTGACAATGTAAGATGGATTTCAGCATGAGAACAGCAAGGAGGGAGGTGGCAGCTGGGTGGCACTTCCTACTGACCGAAACACCGACAGGGAGTGCCTCGTGTCATCTGCCTGAAGACCCATGTTTGGACAATTAAACATTTTTATGTAATTTTGTGTCTCCACACCACCCAAGTAGGTTTTGGGAAATTTTCAACTTTAACTTTAGGAGATTAACAAAAGTATTGCATTAACTGGTTAGGAATTACACCCCTTTTTTATGCAGTCTCCCATTTTTAAAGTTTCAAAAGCAACTGGACAGTTGAGTGATAAGTAGTTTCATGACCAGGTTCGATCCGTTTCCTTGTAATTCGATGACAAATGAAGCAGATGAAAGATCTAGAGTTGATTCCAAGTACTCGACTTTTACTTGGGAGCCATTCACGAGACCTCAAGAGGAACTTTGTTACCCATCCAGGTGACCTCTGCAGTCTCAACTAACTGCAGGTTTAACAATGAGCAAAAACAGAAGTTGCTTTTGAAGAAGTTACTGGCAGCACGCAAAGTAACAACTGGGGCCTTACCAATGTGTTGTGAGGTCAGTTTCACAATTGTTAATATGCAAATTGTCATGACTACAAACAAATGAGAAATGGCTGCAATCATAGTATTGTAATATGGTAAAGGGTTTACCCTTAGGCCCCCTCCTCTGTCCAGAGATGGCCGTTCCCTTTTCACATAAATGCCCTCCTTGACTCCCTGCTCAAACCATCATTCCTCCCTGTCCAGGATGTGTACATCCTCATCATTTCAAGAGTGGCCACTGGTCTGTAAGTGTAAATAGACTGTGGAGTCTTGGCCTGACAAGGTAGCTAAGGTTGTTTGGTTTCACTGATGTATAATTCACAGTAATCCTCCTGTTTGCGTTGGGGACCCCGATCCTCGGCGTGGACACATTTTCTTCAGCGGTCAGGACAATTTGCATATTAATGATGCTGAAACTGAGCACATGGTCCATTGTTAGGCAATCATGCTGGTTTTGGTCATTGTGCAAATGGACTTTTTATAAGGTTGGGGAAACTGAGACTAAAAAAGTTGCTTGGATGAATGCAAAAACGTTTCTCTCACTGGAAACGCTACGTCCAGATGAACGCAATCATCTTTCTGGGATTTCTTGATGATTGAGATTGATTAAGATATATAAATACAATTGAAGGAGGCCATCTTTAAATATTCGATTGGTGCTGATACAAGTAGCAGGATGATTTCTGAAGTCCACATGGGTATTCTCTGCTCAAATTCACACATATGCTTCAAGACTCATCAGACAGCACTTCACAGTGTAGGTGGAGAAAGACCCGAAGCATACGGCAAAAGCAACCAAAGAGTTTCTAAAGGCAAAAAGAAGGATATTCTTTCATGATGCAGTCAACATCATCTGATCTCATCATCTGATTGAACGCAGAGCCCTATAAACAAGCAGCAACCAAAGGTGGCTGCAGTGAAGGCCTAGCAGATCATCTTAAAAGAAGGAAGGACAACACATAAACAGTTACTCGGCTTATAGTCTTCAGTTACTTCATTTCAAATTGTGTGAGTTTGTCCAATTAATTTTGAGGAAATATGTTAGGAAGTTGCAGGCATGGATTCTGTGAGACCCCCTGAAATCAGCTAATGCACAGCTAATTAGCAGAGTATAGCCATGTTAACAAAAAAAACCAAAACCCTAATTAATCACAGTCACACCTTTATTCCATCTAATTGTTTAGATTAACATTTCCTTGTGCACAATGCAATTCAATAGTTTGGTCAAAGTCCGATGTAAATCAGAGCTTGCGTCTCCTCTTATGCAACAATTAAGATGAATTGATATGACTCAATTTGCTAAAATAGCAAAGTTCTGGCTTATCAGAGCCTAACTTGGCATTCCTTCCGTACAGCTGAACTTCTGGGTGTGTCCATTCATTGGCCAGGTAATGAGCAAGCGCTATGCTCTCTAATCTTTGCACTTACTGTGATGATTACAGCCAGGCAAACACACAGACTCTTCAAACTAGTAGTTAATCATGCCATGCGGACCACAACAGTGCAGAAATGACATACATGCACACACACACGCACATGAACCCGAGCCACACCTCTTTTAGGAGTGCTGTTGAGGCAGGACTGAGTCACCCAGTCCTTACTTCTTTCCGTCCTATTTTCCCCCCTCAAGCCTCAAAAGACACCATGTCACGTATGACTACAGCAAAATATTTCATTTCACATAACCACTTCCTGGGACAGCTCTATTCTTGTTGAGAGTTTTTGCAGATCCTCGTCTGTTCATTTGTGATGGGCGATAGGCCTACAAGTCAAGCTTTGTGATTCATTGCCTGTGAGTCGGCAGATGTACAGTTACGATTGTGGAAGGGAGAACGGGGTGGTGATAAGGGCACGATGCCAGAGATAGAGAGAAGCACAGCCTGGCTACATCACTGTCTGAGATCACAGCCATGCACTAATAGTCTGGATCAAGCCCTCCATGAATCACTTTTGACTCTCATTTGCATTAACATGTAATCCACATGGCCATTTGAATCTCATTTACAGTAAGATGCCCTGATATTGAAAGGGTGATTGGTTAAAGTCATCTAAGATGAAGATTACATTAACCATGTAATAAAAGTAAGTACATCCCAAGGAAATCCTCTGCCATTCACATATGCAGATAAGCAAACATCTCATCCCTTTTGAAGCAATATCTTTAAATAAGTTCAATCCAATCCAATTGAAAAATAATTACTTGTCTTTTGTGGAAAAAGTAAATACAGGAAGCCACAGAAACTAGTATTGCTCCCTTTAGCAGAAATAATTAGCTTCTTGTATGCATTTTTCATAATGACTCACTCTGGTGTAGGCTTGCTAAAAATCTTGAGTGCGCTTCATTCAGTGGTACGATCCTTAGCACTGTTTTTTTTCTACTCAAAACCCCACACAAGATCTGAAGGGGATTCCAATCAGGAATTTGAATGGGCTTATTGAGCCATTCTTCAGTGGATTTGCAGGGAGGATGAAAACCTGTTGAAAGGTCCAGTTAAAGTTTTATCTGTTTAAGACTGCTGGCCACACATTATCTTCAAGTACCCTTTGATATGATGCAGGAGTCATAGTTCATAATTACTGAATGCAGGCTGCCCAGGTCCAAACATAGCGCATCAACCAGCATCACTGTGGCCAAGCAACCCAGTCTTTGATTTGTCTGTGCAAAAGGCCTGGTCTTCAGAATATAATCATTAACAAACTGTAGGTTTTGCCTATTCAGAAAAGACACATCTTGAACAGAGGTCCAATATGTTCTATATTTGTCTAATTATAAAAACATTTACTTTGACATCAATAGTATATGTGCTTGCAACAAATAGTCTGTTCTTTAGCTAATTATCTGGTGAAGTCTGTTCTTGACTAATTGCAAGTTGTTTAAAATTCAGCCCACTTTTTCGCTTATGATACAACGAATAATGCTGGGTTCATAGGCAGCCATAATCTCTTTTTTTTCCCCCTCTGAGGGCCTTTATATCTTAGCCGAATGACAGGGCACACTACAATAGCAAATGACCTAGATATCCGAAATTTAAATAAGACAAATTCCATCTATTAATGCCTCAGGAGGTTGGGGGTGTAATAAATGTATGGTTTTCCTTAATGTTCCCATTATTTGAATGCACCCGATTTATCTATGAAAATCAATTGTTTGGAAATTTAAACATGTCAAAAACCTCCATCAGACATCTTTCACATGGAAAATTATTGGCAAATAACACATAACAGCCATAACAGCCCCAAATAACAGCCAGGTTAACTTCTTAATGGTAAAGCTCAACCAGTTTGAAAGACTGAAAACTAATTTCACCTAAAAGAAATCAAATATCACCACATATCAGATCATCTGTCAGTATGTATATGACTCTGTACCACTTGCATGCACACATGAGAACACCATGAGATACTGAAGAGGAACTGAAAGAAATCAAGTATTAACACATGCGCCTGCGGATATATACAGAAATCCCCGGCGCTCAGAGGAAGTATACAAGTAAAAGACGGAACTACTACTTCCCTTGTCGTTTGCACTGTAGCCTGCAACCAAGTCGAGCTGAATGGGGGAACAAATCGAATTGGACATAAAATGGACTTTACCCTGCCAGTTCTATGTAATGCCCAGACAAACCCATGTGATAATAGAGCATATAATTTCCTGGAGAATTCATAGTGAGAGATTGGGTGTCACATGCCCCGTCCTCGGCATGCTCTTCCCAGAAGCTATATACGCTCTATTGGAAATGGACCATTTCCACTACAGATAATGCAGCTGACATGTACAATCTCTTGCTATTGGCTACATGTGAAAAAGGACAAAAATCAGACAATGCTGGACAATGTCCAGATCCAAATCTCCCAAAATTGACCAAAGTTCAAGTGTGAAATTGGCTTCTGTAGCTCCTTACCCATTTGTTCCATTGGCTGTGCAAGATGGCTGAGAAACAATCACCTCAGCTGGAGTCTGTCAACAGAAAAGAGAGAAAAGGGTAAATCGACAATCATGCACCACAGACATTGCTTTAGCTTCAGAAATAGGCCACAGTTTGAAGTGATCCTTCAATGCTTTGCCTTCAGGAGCCATGTTACAATAGGGCATGCAGTTGTTCCTGGCAAGCCTCAGCACATAGCTGCACTATTCCTGTAATGCTTGGCTTTTACTTGCAAGGAGTAAACTTGATGGGAGAAATATGGCATGCAAAACAGGCTAATTTAATATAAGTGATGGGAACAGAAGAATTTTTCATGCTTAAGCTGAGTGCACCCCAACATTCGCAACCCAAAGTGATTTTTTCTCTCCATTCGTTTCTCTAAGAAGATTAACCTAAAAATAACATCAGTTTTTGAGAATTCATGGACAGCCAGAACAATTGTATTTATCGTTTCTATCTGTGAGTTGATTGCTATAAGTTGTGAGAGTTTGAGGAAAAAAAAACAGCAAGAAAGACAAAGAGACCCTTTAGCCTTAATTATAACAGCTTGCATTGAGAAAGTGCCTTTCAGAATCTTTACACTAAAGATAAACACATAAGTGTAAAGATAAAGTCTTTACGGTTATGCTATTGAGAGAAAACAAAATCAAACAATACCAGTGATTATGATAGAGATGAGAAGCCTTAAAGACCCAAGGTTTTCCTGATTAACTGCACTTTACCTAGTAAAATTTATTGTGCCCTAATAATCATCTGATGAACAGATTAATTATTTACTTAAATATTAAACTGAAGCTGGGATAGGCTGATAGCCTCGATAAGGAAAAACAGAAGAGAATGGATAGAAGGATGGATATTAAACTGCAAGCCAGCTATTCATTTAAAAATCACATAAACACCTTCTTGGACATTAGTTTTGTGTGGAAATTGGAATTAGTTCCTCTACTGACTAAAATGAGCCTACCACTGGCAGACATGTAAAATCAGATTTCATGGGTGAAACAATGAACTTTTCATTCCAGGACTCCCCTGTGAAGCAGAAGATGGAAGAGGATGTTTCCTTTCACAGTGCTCCGGCCCCTAGATTCCCAACCTGACCTTGGAAAACCCCATCAGACAGCTTGCCTGTGTGCAATTTGGACAGATTCCCTGGTGTGCAGAGCAGCACTGTGTGTCCCTGTGGCCTGACTTGTTGTCTCTGTGAACCACAGCCTTGAGCCAGCTCCTGTGGCTGCCCTGACCCAACTCAGGGGTGTTGGCCTACCTGAAACACTATCCAGGTCAGTTCTGGGCTCCTCACAGTTCACACACCACACTTTACTACAGGGCAAACTATCCTAAGTTTAACCATTGCCCCACAAAACAGTCTAGGCTTCTTTTTAGATGGTTCAAAAATAACAAAGAAAACATGAACTGCAAATTTATAGGCTAGCTTGGAATCTATGTTATATTTTTAAGGCAGACGGACCCATATGCAAATAAGGAAAAGATTACAGTTTGGATAATGAGATCTCATTAATGTTTAACTCAGAGGGAAGTACTGTAAATGTCAAACCAGACTGATGCGAACAAATGAACAGACAGTATGTGTATGGTAAATCATTTAGCCAAGCCAACAGGCCTAATAAAAAAAAATCTAGACAGACATCAATGACAGGAAACCCTTAATAAAAATCAGTGACATAAAAGCAATAATTTAATAATATCAACTAATCAAACAATCAGTAAACTAATAAGACAGGTAGGCACAGTCAAAATAGTCTGAGTCATTGCCCACAAGTCTTTACAATTTACTGAAAAAAATGCTTTCCAATAGAGTTAATGGGCTGTGGGGTGAGGAACAAGGATAGCGTGCGATGTAGGGCCCTGGCAAAAGATCTCTCTTTGTGGACGGCAGGGTATGAATCATTCCAGACTAGAGCAGAGCTTGAAGAGAAATAGGGAAAGATGCCGTGATGTGTTCATTCCGTGGCTGACTTCCGCTCTCGCTTTTCCCAGTTTATTCTCTCCTTCTCTTTCTCTCTCCCTTCAGCTCTCCTGGGAGGCTGAGTAACCATGAGAAAATGCTTGGGCTCAGCCAGTGTCGGCCTGAAGACCAGATGTGTGGCCTCGAGGTGGTGAGGCAGAGACGCAGCGGAAACCAAATATAAACCAGCGTACCGTGACACCTCTGAAAGCAGAGGGCAGCAGGGATGGCTAATAGGACCTGCTCTCAGCAAAGCAGGACTGTGTCTGTTTGTTCCGAGCAACAGGATGCACTGCGGTACTCCAGTCCACACTTACAACTGCCTGGGCCTAAACCTCTGTGGTGGTAGTTTATTGGTAAAACTGCATACATATTACATAAATACTGAATAATGGTTTTAGTGGAAACATGGAAAGAAAAGAGAATGACGGATATCCTGCCCTAAAATTAGTGCCCAAGTATTCCTACACTGGAGGCATTCAGCCTGGTGTGACTGTTTGGGCAGCTGTTAAAGAGTAGTTTCTTTGAATGGCGACTGTAAACATGAAGAGAAAAGGTTTTGGCATAGCCCTGTGCTCTCAAGGGCCAAGCCTACATAAGCATCGGCACTGACTCATGATCCCAACGTCAGTAAGAAAAGTTCTGGCAAGGAAGAGTGTGTCATCTATGGCTTTGGTACTTCAGTTTCTACACATCATGGCGTCTTCTGGCAGCATGTTGTAAAACAATGCAGGAGCTCGTGATTTTGAATGTCTTGAGGATGGTTAATGATGGTTAATAATCGAACACAGCCCAGATGGCTTTCCTAGAAATCATTATAGACCAACCCTTCAACTGACCTCACCCCCTTGGTAGAAATGATGGAAAACCAAACAGTATCAACTGGATCTACTCTGGGGACTGTAACACAGTTAAGATTGACCAGCTGATGTGAGATTGGAGTAGTTTCAGCTGTGTTCCTAATTATTGGCTCAGCTTAAGATATTGATAACAGCATTACAACTGTCACAATCAGAGTGGCACAAAATAAGAGGTAACATGATTTGCTGAAATGCGTCAAGCGCCTGGAAGCGTCAATAAATAACTCCATCGCATGAGGGGGATTTATTATTAGGCGAAGGATCTCTAAGACCAAAATAATGCTTTACTGCCAATTGTTACTGTGAATTACAACAGTCAACTATTTGATTCCTTCCATTTACAAGTAATGTGATAAACTGAACATGCCTAACCACATGATAGATTAAGACAAAATGCCCCTCAAAAGAAAATACATCTCTCAGATTAATACAGACAGGCAAATACTTTATGACTCAGGTCACGCCTTTCATATTCATAAATATTTACGAGCAGAAATCAATAGAGCCAAGACTCTAATCGGTGATGTAACATCAATGTTGGGGATACAGTAGCTCTAAAAACAAAGCAGCACTATGAGCTTAAGAGTGGTGAGTTTTAAACTGCCAGAAATAACAAAAGCTGTTTTTAAACAATTATTCTTGCATAGATTACAAATTTGAGCTGACCTTTTAAAATGTCGCTGTATCATTTCATTATTGGGATAGTCTTGTATTCAGCTCATCATTTGAACAAGACTGTTAGTCTATATGCCATTAAATAAGCCCTTTATCTTCTCTGATTACTATAGGAGTTCAGTAGGCTTGGTTCAACTCTCAAAAACGAAAAACAAAAATGCAACAACTTAGTTGTAATCATAATTTTGCTGTTCCCTGTTACTATCAGTTATGTATCAGCTCATATAAGTCATATTGGATTCTTATAATAAAAACTAGATTCAACGACTTCACTTGGTTCCTTTTTGTTCAGTCAATAATGGCACTCTGGTTATCTTTATATGTTTTTAAAAGGCCAGGATTCAAGTCTCAATCAAGCTTCTCTGAAAAAGCTATAATTCAATAAACATTAAACCAAATCCCCCAGAGGAGCACAATTATGCACATGGATCATAGGTTGCATTTTAACGAGGGAATCCGGGAAAGTTAGAGGAAAAAGGATCTCGGTGTCTCACTTTAGAAGGCCATCAGCCATCTCCACTGGGACATGTAACTGTGATCTTGTATTGATTGCAAATATGAAGCACCGTTGGGTTCCTCTGACCACCAATGGTAGAACAGATGGTAGATTATGACCAAGATAGTGTGTGCTACACACCAACACCTCTTCGGATAATGCTGAGTAACAGATGTTGCTCTTATCTGGTGGTTTTTGGAACTGTTAAATTTCTGTTGAGCCAATAACTGTGTAAAACTTATCTGTTTCCATCGTTTACATGCAAATTGCTGTAGTGTATAACTGGCTGGCTGCAAAAACACAAAGGGGGCAATAAACAGATAAGCAGGATTTGCAAGTAATGGCTCCAGGTGGTATTACTTTCATCTGCAAAGGCTTAGTGTTGGTGTAAAGTTTATCTCAGAAGCACAAAATAGCTGTGCCTATAATTTCAACCAGCACATAATGTTATTTAGTGTGCACTGAAGTCAAAGTCTAAAAATATGATCAAAAAAAAAAAAAAAAAAAAAAAGAGCTGGTGTTTGGAAAGGCACAAAATCCTAACAAATATTTGAGAGGATTTTTTTTTTCCTGGGACACTTTACATTAAGAGCTGCATGTGGGGTTGTACAGAAAGAGCCTACCTTAATGCAAGGCAACAATGCCCCCTTACAAGTGGGTGGACAATGCTGAACTCTCTGTGGCTGATCAGATGACTAACATTACAGAGAATACAAGGCCACAGTCTTATTTGCCACTGAGCAAATGGGAGGCCAAATACACAGGATCAGTTCAACACAGAGTTCGACAAGTTACATCAGAGAGTGTGTGCATGTGGGATTGCTCAATGTTGCCCAGGCCTCAAAGACCACACAAACCTAAACGTTAAACTAAGGATCAGTAGATTCTGTGTCATGCATCAGTTTTAGAGGCTTGTACTGAACAGACAACAAGGTTAACAGTGAACATGTATCTAAACTAGCACGTGAACACTGTAGCTCACCACTTCACTGGACATAATGCCATAAACGGGAGCATGATAAATTCTTTATCATACCCTGAATTTCCAACCTATATGTACAGTACTGTGCAAAAGTCTAATTTATTAATATTTTGCTCACAAGAAGCCAGACCCTCTTGGTAATTTTTAAGTGGTCTTTAGTAATAGGTCTCAATGTCTTTCAAACTTTTATTTGGACATTGGCAGCTTTTTCAGTCATTTTCAGTCCAGTCCTTGTATGTGCTCATTTTCAGCCAAAGATGCCCATTTGACAGGCATAAAAAAGTATTTTTGCACCAACAAGGTGATTCCCAAAGAGCTGTTAGCCAAAATGGGAATGGCATTCTGTATGTCCTGTACAGCACGCAAGAAAAACTTGACAAGTAGAGGCCAAAAGCCTAAAGAAACCCTAAAAAAACAACAAAGATCTGACAGGACCAGAGAAAAGCATCAGGACCCTTGGTTGATTGATCTACTGTTCACCAAACTTCGGAAATGATTTCAGAGGAAGGGCAGCTGCCATGAAGCCATTTTAGCAAAAGGAAAGCAGGACAAAAGGCCAAATGACAAAAACTAATCTAAATTTGAAATGTTGGGTTCATCAGCACGTATGGAAAAGGCCAGGAGAGAGGTACAGTGAATGCCTAAAGCAAAACACGGTGGAGGCTCTGTCATGGTTTGTGGCTCTTATCAAAACTGATGGACTCACAACTACAGAAAAGTACGAACATTTTTTGTTCCGCCATGTAATACCATCAGGAAAGTGTTTACTTGGCAACTGACCTCATTTCTCAGCATGAGAATTATCTCAAACACACTACCAATGCAGGTAAAGCATATACGGAACACAGTCTGCCTTGGATTGGCCTCCCCAGAGCCCAGACCTCAACATTAGTGGTGTGGGATCATCTTGACAGAGAACAAAGCCAAAGATCTCTAAGAAGAAGAGAACTATTCCTGAGAACTACTTCAAGAAATTACGAGAAAGCTTGGCTGAGAGTGTTCAGACTGCTTTAAAGAAGGAAATTGATCATACCAAATATTGACTTTTAAGCTTGTTATATTTAAACAGTCTGTCTCTGCCTTGTATACTGCATGCATGTTTGTACAAATGAACCGTTGCACCTACGCTAAAGTAAAGGGTGACTCAAGACTTGTGCACAGGACAGTAGTTTTCCAAGTGAAATCATTTTCAAACACTGAACTAACATTCTTTTCGTTGAATTTCCAGTGTAGTATTGGTTTTAAAAACTGAGCAGTTTTTAAAACCAATACTGATATTTTAAATGTAGTGTGGGCATTCATTAAAAACATGCTATTAATTTATTGGTGCGCTGAAGCTGTTCTAGTGCAGGTGGTAAGTTTTTACCCGTCCATTGGGAGTCAAGTCCTCCTTGTTGCGCAATTCAAAAGATTCTTCCTCCTCTTTCTCCCCATAGTCCCGTCCGAGCAAACTGAAGCCCTGCCTGCAGCACAGAAACCAGCAAACTCCTTGCAAAGGCATTCAAATCAGGTTAAGTGTGTCGTCTTCTTCTATCCAGGTCGGTAAATTTAACATTCACGGTGTCGTCTCGACCGTAAGTAACTCCAAAAGCTGCGTGAGCGCATACAGAAAATCCTCTCCATAGATGTCCAGCGAGGAGGGTGATGGAAAGCATAAGCTTATTTTCTTCCTTTATGTAAAGGAACATTAAAAGTCTAGTAAGTGTACATGACAGCAATCGTTCTCCAACACAAAGATGTGGTTAAAGGAAAATCCTCCACCGCTTTCAGAGCTCCAGCTGCTTCATTCGCAATACCCTGCTTTAGACTTCACAAAACCGAGGCGCAACAAAACTCAAAGTTAGTATCCCAACCTGGTACTTTAAGTGAAAAACACCAGTGTGAGTAACCCTGACAGGAGCACCGCTATTGAGATCAGCATTGTTTGCTCACATTTAGCGAGTAACCTGGAAATGTACCTCAGCGATGTCTGAGTCCCGAGTTTGAACAAAAGCGTGCTGCTGCTTGGACAGGACCGTGTGGGAAAATAGACCACGCCCATCGACTTTAGCTCTACTGCGCTATTGGCTGGACACAGACACTCCCCGGGATACCACGCCCACGGTGCACGCCTCTCAAAGCAAACATCATCCACAGCGTCACATGTCCTGTGGTAGATGACAGTAATCAAATCATCCAGAATCAACATGATGTATTATAATATTCTAATATTGACTGTCTCTAGTGCTCACTTGTAGGGATAGTGTCATAAATCTCTCTGATGTAGTATTTGTAGTATTTATACAGACACTCATTATGTCTCAGCAGCCAGTTTAGTCTGTGAATATATTGAATAAGGACACAAAATCATAAGTATCTTAATAATACACTTCTAAATGACCGTTAAGTGTATTTTAAGATGACATTTTACAAAATAGTAATATGCTAAAATCATGACAAAATTCTTCACAGACTTGTTAGTGTTATGCTACATTATGTCAGTGTCATGTTTGTATAATTAGGAATCTTTCACACTCTCTTTACTTTGCTCTCTATACTATACTTTACTAAAATCCACAAAACTGCAGCAGTAGGAGGCAGGAGCACTGGTGCTAAAACTAGACACGTGACAGATCCAGCCCCCTCAGCACTCATGGCTATTTCTCCGTTAATATGCCTTCATTTCCCCTTTGCTGCTCAGTGTAGACTTCCCCCACACACTTTTGGCTTTAACTCATTCCTCACCAAGTAGAGCTCCCAGCAGCTGGTTCACCCACATCGGCTCAATAGGTATACTTCTTTAATTCAGTTCTCAAATGCAGTACATACGAACTAAGGGTCATTTTTGCACTGTGAGCACAAAGGAACATCACTACTTCAGATACTTTTAACCTCTGCACTCTGCATTCTCCCTTGGGGCTTTGAAAAATCAATAAGAAGGCTTATGGGGGTCACATTTTCACCTTAGCATTATGGACCATAAGCGTAGCCACCTCTTTACCCAATCTCCCACTGTCAAAAAGGAAAGAGGAAAGGAAGCAAACTGGTTTCATTTTAAGTATGTTTTGTTTTGACAAACGGCAAAAAAAAAGATGGCATATATTAGTACACAGAAGAGAATGTTTCTTTGCCTGAAAGCCATAGCTTTTCTCTTAGTATCGCTCTCAAGGCCAGATCCTCCCTGTCCTCCCCCATATCCCAAAACAATACGCTTGGGGGCCTCTGCTCCCACAGACCTGGAGGAACATATGTTTTATTTTTAGAGCCCTCTCTCTCAGCCCACGCTAGTAAAGTGAAAAAAAGAGAAAAACCCTCCCTCCGTGTATGGTTTCTGAAAGAGCTGAAGTAGAAAAGAAAGACTAAAAGTACTACAGCATAATTTTTTTCAAATATCAGTAAAAAACTTAACCCAAATATGATCTGCAATTAGTTTTTTTTTTATTTGGTACAAAAGCAGCAATCTGAAAATTTCTATTCTGTGTCATGCAAACTTTATCCCAGTCTTTCAGTATATTTCACTGTCTCCATCCACCTCCTCCTCCTCTCTTTTCCCCCTTCCAAGAGACGACACACGATTCTCTATTAGCACGTATGCATATATGCACTCACACACTCACGCACGCATACTTGGATAGACACAAGATAACCTGATACAGTGTGTCAGGTTGAGGAACCAGATCAGGAGTAGGGCAGATGATTTGGTAGGGCTCCCAGTTTGAACGGAAGCCAAGCTGGCTGGCCTCAAGATGGCAGAGGAGAGGAAAGTGTGAACCTGGAGTAACAGGGTAGTCATTGAAATCTGAAAATGTGATGGAATGCAGCTGCTAGATGTAGTGGAGCTGCAGTATTTCCTTGTGTCTCTGTAACAACGAGTAAAATGTGATGTTGCTTTTAAAGCACTGTGTGAATTTGGATTTCTTGCAGGTAACATGAAGGGACATTTCTCTTTTACTTCTCCTCATTCTTTTCTTTTCAGTCCTCCACCCTTCAACCCCACCCCCATAATCACTACCCCCATCCCCAACACACACACACACTTCCTGCCTCCAACTTCTCACAACACCATTTGTTGAAATTGGCATATGGGGTTTCCAACTGAGACGTAGAGTAGACACAAATCACACACATCAAGAGACAGAGCAGAGCAGTGTGCTGTTCCCTTCTCTTTCTGCCTCTCCCTCTTTTCTTTCCTTCTCTCTGTCTCTCACTCTTTCCCCTTTGAGTGTCTGCCTGCAGGATCCTGTTTCACTGCTGCCCGCATCACAGCCAGACTCATATGTTGGTGAAACAAATTGATTGTCAACAGAAAAAGATGTGAAGTCTGGCCTGCCAAAAAGCTCCCTGCATGATTCACATTTGGGTGGTTGTTATGTTTTTTTTTTTGTTGTTTTTTTCTCCTCTGAGTGATGATTGATAAAATCTTTTGATATGTTTCAAGAGCTTTCTGCTTTTGAGGTTTAATTTTGAACATTCAAAGGGGTCTCTAGACACACAGAGCAAACAGTAAGAAGCTCTATATCTGTATTTGAAAGCTACTCCGCATCTGGTAAATTGCACCTTCTGTTCAAAAGTCAGGTCCAAGGTCAAAGTTTATCTGACAGCCCCCATGTAAGGATTTAGGATTGGAACGGACCCTCTGTGGCCCTGACTCGTGACTCAGACAGGATTTCCTCCCTGCTGTATTCAGCATTGAACTTAACCCTCATCCTGCTGTGGCACCAACCCCTTTGACACCAGTCCTGTGTGCTTAGGGTGACCAAAAGTTTAGGCTGCAGGTTAGAGGACAGAGGACTGCTGTTTGATGGCTGTTAGCCCATGTAATGGGATAGGCTTCTGTAAAGCCCTGGGCCGGTTGACCTCAACTTCAAACTGTGAAATATCCAGCAGTGCATGAGATTACTTGTGACAGAAAAGTTGTTTATGTACAAAAAATGAGTGAAAATATAGATGGACGAGAACTCAAAAATGAATAATAAAGTCACTAGAATACCTGGCATACCTGAGGATCTGGTTTTAACTGCAGAACATCCAGTCACAGGGGGCCTTGTTAAAAGATTTGTTAACCAAATTATGCATCAAACATTAAACAAGAGAGACAGTGGGATTCTTAGGTGCACACCTGGGCTCACACCCATGCCATGTCAAGTATCTTCTTACCCTTTCCTGTTCTACAGTACTTCAGAGATAGTGTTTAACAGTGTTATGAATGCCACAGGTAAGGAAGTGTTTCTAACCCTGGCTGTGGGTACATCTGTTCCTGGGGACTGCATGGTGTACACGATCGTATCAGTGACAGGCAAGGCTAGAGAAAACATTCCTGGCTTCAACTTCTGACCCTCTCGCCCCACTTAACCCCTCCCCGTTTCCCTTTCTTTCCTGGCTTCGTTACAGTGACCCTCAGCACTCAAGATTACTGTGCACCAGTTCAACCTGTCAATGCATTAACTGTCAGCAAAACTTGTGCAATGGATGGATATAGTTTCGCAACAATGATTCTCATGTTTTAAGAGACAGGGTGATATTCTATACCTGAAGCATGTGTCGCAAGTACCAAGTACGGAAAATGTGCAAGAAACATCACAGTCTATTAAAGTGATTTTAAGGGTCTTTTTTATACAGCAGCTTCTGTCAACTAGATGTTAGAAAGATTTCAATCTGGGTATTTAGATATATTGACACCATTATTCATTCCAGCAGATAAATGAATGCTTTTAACTGTAGCATTGCTGATTCACTGTTTAAATTCTTCAGACTTTACTGTACTTAGTAATTATATTTGAAAAGCATGCATTCCTCCGCTTTGGTGAAAATGTAAATAGGAGCAGACATGATAGCAGAAATGTGGTTATCACTAACTGTCATCAAAAAACAAATGAGGAGGGGATGTACTGGAATCAAAGAGGCATAGAGAAAGATGGGAGACTGATAAAAATCAATAGTCAACTGGAGTAGATAAACAGCCAGGGCAACTGAAGAATAGACACAACATCTGACAATACAAACAAGCAGAGATATGCCCTCATAGTATCTGGTATTTTTACATCAAAGAAGAGGTAAAAAAAAAAAAAAAAAAACCCAATAAGACTCCTCAAATAGTTGTGCTGAACATATCTTCTTACTTGCTGTTTACAATTTAATCGTACAGGACAATCACGCTCTCCCTCAGTCCTCTATTTTTTTCCATAGTTTTTCTAAAACTTTTATCATCCCGTACTCGGGAATATCCAAATTGAAATAATTTATTATAAACCTTTGGTGTCTGGAAGTCAATGATACAGTAGGTTAAACACTGTGAGTGTTAGAGTGAGGGAGAAGATAACATATTGACATTTAGGAAGGCTGGGCAGAGAACCAGAGTCCTTCAGCTATTTTTGGATGCCGACTGTGTGAAAGTATGCTGAATGCAGAATAGATGACACATTGCCAAAATCTGAACCTGTGTTGCATTAGTGGTGTCTGTGCAAACTTGAATTTCTGTTCTTAAGCATATACATTTGCAAAAAAAGACGTGCTTTGGCACAGAGGCACATGTATGCATATTCTAACACTTATTTGATGGAAATAATGCAAAAATTACTCTGCATTTTAAGAATGGGTTGGTTGGTAGTCACCATAGACGTGTCATCAGGATTTGCAGAATCGCTGGAAACAATCTGCTGTTTGTAAAAGAGTCCAGTCCTGTGCATCTGTGCAAGGGCTTGCTCTTGCTTCCTGTGTTTAGAGATCAGCCTTGAGAGCAGCTCTTACAAGTACAAGCAGTATAATTACTGAATATGGAAAAAGTGCCCACTGCTTTCCCTCAGTCTGAGCAGTGGCCCTTCACAGAGCAACTGAGTAAACTTCAATTCCTTTGGTCCTGTTTGACAGTATGTATCTGGATGTTTTTGCAGAAGAAAATAATTGCACACTCCTGTGATTTTGGGATTTTCCACACTTCTGTAAACAGGATCTCTCAGAAGCTAAAAGTTTCAATAAATGGGTATTGAATTCTATTAGGAGGAAATCAAATATACGATGATGCTACAAAGAGTGGAGGTCTGCGATTCATAGGCACACCTGAAAAAGAACAAGGTAAGGGATTTGAGACATTTCTATATTTCAGTTTAAAGCAGAGGGACAAAGAAGAGGGTAAAACACAAAAATTTAACCTGGCCTTAAGGTAAATACGTGAGTTTACAACTTGTTTGCATTAGTTGGGATGCTAATTAACAGCCTACTGGGTCTTTCTTTCCTTAGTCTGGCAGCATTAGCCCACACATCACCACATATTGCACTTACCTGAACCCACTGCTGTATCGTAACAAAGTTTGATTAATCTGTTTGCATTTAAGGAACTGTGCCTTACTAAATAAACTGTGTGTGCTTGAGACAACACACGGGCGTCCCTCCATGTGTTGTCTCGTGTTTCCTTGAGGGCTTGAGCCAAGCTGTTGCTAGGTGCCATGACCTCCAAGAGCAACATTCATGGGTAGAGAGGGTGAACCCTGTGAGGAGGACCAGGGCTGTATTTTATTTCTGCACCTCCCCCTACCACAAACACACACTGTATACCACAAAGTCCCAATGGGCCTGGCCTCTGGCTAGGCTCGTTCACTCAAGTTCATCATTAGCATCCATTTATATTCATAACTAATGATCTCTCATAACTAATGATGTTTCTTAACAGGAAGCAGTGCAGTCTATGATCCTAAGAGGTAGGATATTTCAGTCTTTTTCCCCCAGTGATTAAGGTTTTAGTATTAAATAGGCTACTTTATACACTACATTGCAAGAAATAGCCCTCCCTTGCTTTGGCTGCCCATCAGATGCCCTAGCCCCCACCCCACCTAGAAGCTGTGAGTGGAGTGGGGCCCAGCATTGAGGGGACAAGTTGTTCTGTAACCTCACTGCCAAAGGTACTTTACTGGAGCACAGAGCTGAGCTGTGGAAGGGAAGGACACACTTTGCATGTCTAGTCAGATATTTAAAGAGTGTGTGCATGCATAGCAAAGTGTATTGTAGAGAGGGTTCGGCAGAACGTTGAAGAAAAACAGGCCTTGAGAATTAGCAATTGCGCTATTGCAATTACTGGAGTATTTTCCGGTGTGTTTTTTAGCCAAAGAGAGAAGCATTCAGTTGCCACTTTTTAAAAACAAGCACAGAAACATTGTTGGTTAGCCAACCTGACCACCTTTATACGTTGTGACTTGGCATAAACCCTTTTCATCCTCACTCATCATCCTTCCAGCTGCAACTGTCATTTACTACAGACAGTTTCAGATTAAACAAAGCCCGAGGCAGTGCAACACAGGAAAAAAAGACAGTGGGCAAACAAACTGGGAGGCAGACTAAATACTGCGGCTTGTTTGCTTCGTGAGGGAAATACAGCCAAGGAGTGTGTATCACTCATTGAGGCTATACATGTGCCTATATGTGAACTCCTGCGTGTGTGCCGTGTTGGCAGCAAACATCAGAAACAAAAGTGTCTCGACTCCATGTAACTCAGGCCACAGCTGCTCATGGTATTTAAACCCAATGCAGGAGCCTGTACTGTTGTCTTTGTGGACTTGTCATTGTGTTTATACCAACCTGTCTTGTCTGTATTTAAATCAAATTTGAAGACATGTGCAGGTGTGTGTATTCACAAATATAGGTCACTATTTGTGCAAAAACGGTTGACGGAGCGCAACAGATGTTGTCCCTTGGCATCAGTCCTTTTCTTCTTTCAAAGTGAAGGAATAAAAGTACATTAAAACAGAATATAAACCACATGTACTCTAATCTTCAAGTGCTATGTCTTTTATACGGTATTTGCTAAGCAATACAGATACTGTAGTAATACAGAAAGGTTACAAGACCTATAAATAGAAAATATATATAAAAAACAAAACAATAGGAGAATTGGATTTTAAAGGGGTAATGTAAATGTTGATCAAGTGTGGAACTACAGTGTTTAGGGTTCTACATGGGTCCTATCAGCCTAGCTAAGTATAGTACACGGTGCATGCTGGGTTGACCTGGAAACCCCTGACATTGAATCTTTGACAGGACTGCACAGCTTGTGTCTGAAGTGTTGCTGGTGATTGATTGCATGAAAAATTAAATACTGAAATACTGAATAAATACTTCAAACACAGGTTGTGTAACACATTTTGCTTGTTGAAATTTCAACAGAATCTATACCACTGTCATGATTCCATGACCACATTATTCCTTATACAGCATTAAAACTATAAACATGGAGGAATGCACTAGTCAGATTCTGTCCAAAAGCAGCCACATCTACTCACCAGCACCATTAGAGCTCACTAATCACTGTTTTACTTTACTTTTTCTAATCCTTAGAAAATAGATAAAGCCAAAAATAACAAGTTTTCTTTGCTGACCCTTTGACAGATTTTTTTTCTTAGCAAAATCAAGTTGCAAGTCAACTATATTCTCCCAGAACGCACGCATAGCTTCTACACAACCTCTCAAAAACCAAATTTTTCTTTGAACTGAGGTGCTTGCACAGATTTAACAAGAACAAAAAAAAACATCTAATTTTTGAGCTTTGCAAAGACTAAATGATGGGCTCTGTTAGTTTGGACAAAGATTGCTTCCTTTTGCTTCTAGTTTTGTTAATTGAGCTGGTGCATCCACTTTTGGTGTGAGTGGTTAAAGAGGTTGTGGCAGCTGTCTTGAGCTAACACTGGGGGAGAGCCTCCAGGACCCCTGTACTAGTTTGCAAATCCCCCGCTGGGCTCACTTTTAGCTGGGATTGGCCCTCACCAGCAGGAGGTCATACTAGTGTATGGACACCTGAAAGGAAGCTGTTTTAATTGCTCTGTTTACAGCCCTTTACCCACCAGTATGGAGGGACACCAGGTTCCCATAGTTTGGGATAAAAATAAACACCTGTCTCATCAGTGTCTGACTATCTTGCTGAATTATCAGGTTTCTGGCAAACATTTGAAAAACCAGACACCATCAGCATTATTTACATCTGTTTTGCGTTAACATATCAGCTACACATAAATAAAGACAGCACTTACCATAGAAACCTTTCCAGATCCTTCCGTCCATCCTCATGACAGTGTTATTCTATGGTAACAGGTCAGCAAAATTATCTCTTGGAAACATCTAGGCATGACCCTTGTTTATGCGTAAATGTGTGTTTATATGCCCTTGGCTATGGGCTCGACAGTGTAATTGTATTTGTGAGAAATTCTGAAGCGTGCCTTTGCGCTCGTACCCTTATAGCACATGTCCTTTTATTATGGAGTGGCACCCCTATGGAAAATACACATTGTGCTAATGGGTGCAGACCACAGTAAAATGTGATCCCAAAGCACAAAAGGTTATTTTAAAATCCAGGGCTTTGTGAGAAACAAGACCATCATAGTTCTCCAATTGTCAGTTTGTTTTTGCATGTGTGTGTTTTTTAAAGACAGAGAATATTTTGTGATTCAGGTTGAATGGGGAAAAAAGAGAAAAAAGCATGAGACTGATGTATACACGATTATGGAAATACCTTCTTACTTCTTTATTATAAATAATTGTTTGTGTATGGTTTAAGGTGTGCCGGGTTAATTTTAGAAAATGAAAGCTCCCTCTTTTATTCATTTAGAATTTAGAATTTTGAACATTTTTGACAACATGAAATGTTTCGAAAGACCTGCAAAACAGAGTTAAAATGAACAGATTGTGTGAGATAGTTGGATGGCAACCAGCAAAACTGCTGCTCAAGTGTTGTAATGTGAGCAGACCCACTGTACTGTGAGAAGCAGCGACCCAAGTATGAGCCATATCTGACATCTAGTGGTGAATTGTGCAGTTTTGCTGTTACTCTTGTGTAACTGCTCCTGTACTTATCCTGCAAAAATGCTGCACATGAGCACATTAAAAAAAATACACGTTAATTAAGTAAGTCTAAGTTCTCTTTCTGTTACCTGAGTTGTAATGTATATTACTTGGGGTAACAACTCAATGTAAAGTGAAGTAGAGTTTTTCCCTATTATGGATTAATTAAGAGCATTTTAAACAAATATTTAAAATATTTTAATAGTTTTTTTTAATCGTGACCATTGAGAACCATTGAGAATCACAACACCCCCTCCAAAAAACCCTCACACATATTATCTGGAAAGTCCACCACGAACTGGTCATATTAATCGTTTATCACTTTTGACATTGAGTTGTTTTATCCAGATGAACTGTTTAACCTCAGCCAGCATTAGGCTATCATCAGCTCTCTAAAGTCACTATAAGGTCAAATATAAAAGGTAATTAGAGAATGAGATGGCCTCCAGCCAGCCAGATGTGCTGCATGCATCTACTGCATGCTCCACATTATATCTAAAATAATGCCCGTTGAAATTAAGTAATCCTCTTTGCTTGCTGCCTTACCATAAATTACAGTGTACTGAACTATAAATTATCCAAGCTGTATGAGGGTGTTAAACTCTTTATTTTCCTCTCAATATTAAGGGCATCTTATCGGAAACAAGTACATCTGTAAAATATTACTGATTATTGTACACTCCACTACTTTAAAACCTCAGTTGAATATTTGGGGCAGTAAGGGGTTTCAAGAAATTTCTGCTGTGACTGTAGAAACTTTGCTTTCTGTCTCTTGTCAGTTAGACAAATCCATATGCAAAGCCTGGAGACTATTTGCAGCCACTTTCTGGTGCTGATTTGATGTCCTATTTTACTCTCCCGTGTAAATTTCTCCTGCTTGCCATTGTCTTCTCCCTGCAGATATAATTCTGTACTTTTACGGTATTTCGGGAGTGAAAATAGTTGCAGCTTACAAACAGACAATCTGATTTGATTGAAAACACGTAAATCCCACGATAAAGGCATTCAATCTCACATCATCACTGACGCACTGCCGTCCCATAAACCCAATTCTTAATCCCAAAGCCTCCCGCCCCCCCTTTTGTGGTCAGTGTGCCACCCATCGCCATAAATCCCTCTCCTCCGCATCAGTCTCACCCCGCCCCCACTCCATTGTGCATGTGAGTCTCCAGGGATGAATCTGAGTTCAGCCACAACTGGCATCCTTAGGCTATAACCTGTTCTGTTGTGAGGGTTGCACTTGCACGAAATACCTGGACAAGGGTCACACGAGCATCAAGCAGAACAGTGCAGCCTACTGGTCAGATGTGATTGTCATAGCCAACTCTGCGGTTCTGCTGCTGGTAAAGGATATTACTGAGCGTCATCTTATTTTTGGAAGAAGTTCACGTCTGCGTTCCCGGAGAGAAAGCGTTCTTAACCAAACCCTCGAAAACACGGGGCACAACCGGACAAGTGGAAGCCATGAAAACAGTGCCAAAGGATGATATGAAATATAAAGGAAAAGAAAAGAGGAATGAATATTCAGAACATTGATATTTAATCGAAAACTGATTGAAAACTGATCACTTTGACCAGCTTCACGATATTGATTTGGGGACTGAAATCACTGTATTCTTAGTTGCTGTGGAGAACACCTGACAGCTGCGGATTTCAAAAGTTTTTTTGTTTCTTTTTCTCCGCCTATCAAATTTCTTCTGCATTTGAAAATCCAGGCTCCTGCGTACGGGACCCATCTGAATCCTGTCTGAACTGCCTGCAAGCGCACCGCTTATGCAGAAAACTGAAAAGCATGTTGATTGCCACCATACAGGAGCTATTGCATTCCATTACGGTCATGTAAATAAAACCATTAAAAGGATATAAAAGAAAAGTGCGCGCTCTCGGCGAAGCGCAGCATCAGCACCAGCAACCGATGCGCGTCCCCGCCCCGGTAGAGGCTGCCCGAGATCCCGGGAAGAGGAGTTGGAGCAGCGCGAGTTAAAGTTGGGCTAAAGGGGGGGTGAGAGGATGCTGCAGAACAATCTACGATCTAATTAACATAGCATATGTGGATAAACGTGTCCTAAGTGAAGGATGACTTGCAAAACACTGAGCATATGCCTCTTGTTTTGGGGGTTTCAACATTGCTCATCACGTAAGTCTTGTGAAACAGCAATTATTCATCTACTGTCGCTTGCTAGAATATGATTAAAATATTTCAGGGTGTATATACATGCATTATCTGCAGACTGTTTAGTGTCGGATCATACGCTGACGAAAAAGTTGCATTCTAACACGCGATAACCTGATGAGTGAAAAATACCACTGGAGGGCAAAATGTAGCCTGAGATGTTGGGATGTTTGAAGGGCAACGCACGCTGCGACGAAACCGGGCATTGTGTTAAACGGACACGATTTCATTTTCACGGCTTGCTTTTGGCTACTGAACATTTCAAAGCACGAAAAGTGTTGAAGCAAACCACGTCGGTCCTGCATAAGGTGCGCACGGCGATCCCCCTTTGCACTGGACTGTCTGCATTGCAGTGCTTTCTCCCAGCCTGCACGCAAGTTTCTGCAGCGTGCGGGCTCAACTCTATTTTATTTTAAAAGCGCAGTGCTGTTTATGTTGATTCAAATATAATAATATACACACACAGTGTATCTTCTTGTTGGCGAGAATCGGTTGAGCGATATTTAATAGCAACGTTTGAGAGAGCAGGGCTCAGCTTCCTGACCGGGACCAGCCCACTGCAGTACTTTTTTTTTTTGGGAAACCTAGGTGTCCATGAGCTGCCCAGAAAGCGCTGCATCTCGCTTTTAGCTTAATGGGAAATCAACATCTGCTATAAGACTGCTGAAGTGCTTCAGTTGTCTTGCAGGTGACAGAATAAGGAATACGTTTGTGGGGGTATGTTTGGGGCTAAAATTGGGTAAGGCTAAACACCCACCTAGACCCATTCACCAGAGCTTGAATGCATACTGATAAGCGTTATGTGTGATGTCACTGTCAAGATGACCTCAGAGAGTCTTCACTGCTTCTTTAACGCACACTCCCAGATACTGGCTCATTAGTATCTGAAATTCAGATACTGACTTACTGCTAGTCTATCTATCTATCTATCTATCTATCTATCTATCTATCTATCTATCTATCTATCTATCTATCTATCTATCTATCTATCTATCTATGTGTGTGTTATTGTTAGGTTATTGAGAACATAAATGGTTCCACATTGTAGTATTGATATATGCCTTTGAGATATCCCCTTATGAGAAATTATAACTTTGCTATACAGGAACTATTTTTTTTTTATTTTGAGAAAAAGAGAAAGTTTCTCTGTGATGCCACGCTAACTGCAGAAGATGAACAGAGAAACCAGTTAAGCTGAATATGTTTGTCAAGTGCATTCGTTTGCTGATTTCCAATCAATAAGTTGATGTCTCTGTGTTTTATCTACAAAAGTTCTGATGATAGTTTAATGCAGCCCTCTGGTCTGCTGTGGAGACATGCACAGTGGAGCTGTGCCAGAATAAAATGGAGCCTTAGATTTCAGAGCACTCTAAATCATCCTGGGGTGAGGCTGAAACTCGCTCTCTGAAGTGAGAGAGTGTGTGTATGTGTGTGTGTGTGAGGAATAAGAAGGTGGAATACATGTGAATAAATCTAAAGCTTATAGTTTGAATAACAAGGAACTAACTGTTTGGTTCATGAGAGGGGAATTTATATCTAAAGAAGCTGTAATAGTCATTTCGATTTAACTTTAAGTCTCAGCAGAACTCTGATATTCTGTAGTGTTTGTAGTTTTGGTCCTTGGTAGTCAGGCACCACCCACTGTGATGTCTGCCCAAATATGAATAATTTAGCAAAACCTTTCTTGCCATTCTTATGTACTGCTTTGTTGCAGTATGTTTTGGTATGTTTGGAGATGCCCGCATTCAGTGGATGCCTTCACTCAGACAGGGTTGCTGTGTGAATCGTCAGCAGCCATGCATCACAGAGCAGCGTCAGTCAAAGGAGGTGCCTCTGCATACTGTATGTAACCGGCAAAAACGATGTGTCAGCCCAGACAGGCCTACCCACACTAGCGGCAGAATGATATTTCAGCATGAGTGGTGCTAGAGCTCTACACAGCTACGCTGTTCTCCACAGCCTCTTAATGATAAACGGAGAAATAGACTACCCCGTGTGGTGCACAGACAGGAGGGGTGAAAAATCACGAGTAGCAGGGTACACAGGCTTCAGGTATGCTCTAACTGCTGCAGCATGACAACGCCCAATAGGGAAGAGACAGGCAGAGAAGGCAGAGAACATTATGCGATGATGATGATGATGAGCAAGAGTAATGGGATACAGTGAAAGCATGGAAGATTGGAGGGTTTTTAGAGTTGGGGTGGAGATAAAGAGAGTGGTATCAAAAGGAGGGAAAGGAAGTGAGACAGTGAATAGGTCTGGGTGTGGAGTGCGTGACATGCTTTTCATAAAAAGGAGGAGCTGTGTGACCTAGGTTACCTTGATGCAGTCTAAGATGAAGCTGTTAAAGCCAAACACCATTTCATTTACTAGTAACTGAAGAAGTTAAAGAAGTAATTACTCAAGCTACGAGTAGAAAAGGAGCTTTTCTTATGTGATTGCATCTCAAAACTTCAAAGTATATGTATTTTTTGTGGGACTGGACATTTGAGGGTGTGGTTCACTTGAAATGGCTTTAGAGCACAGCAGTAAAGTAATGCAGCAGAGATCTGTTATTGATTATCTGCAGAATAGCAGGCATTTCTGTATCACAAAGACAGAGAAAGCCATTAGAGAAGAAGCTGAATCAGAAAGTCAAGGTCATATTTCCCTTACTCAGCACATTTCCTCCCTCTGAATGTGCAGCATGCCCTTGGAGAGATGTGGACAGAACTCATTAAAGTTGTTTAAAATTTCAGACTGTGCTCCACTTGTCCTCATCTAGCTCCATTTGCAGTCAGTATACTAACTCTGCTAACATGCCTTGTCCTTAGCTGCTGGTTACCATGCCTTCTTCTGTATGACCTCCACGAATGTAAAACAATGATTAAAACTCCTGTTTAGTAGTAAACAACTCCAAACATTTAAGAGAGGATTATACTGACACTGGTGGAACGTCAGATAGGAGCTTCTTCCATTTCAATAATAGTTATACATAAGCAAGATTAAAACATTTTATTTATTTATTGATGCACCTGCTTTGTCTTTCATTGAACAAATATTATCCCTCCAGGATTTTGGTTTATCTATTTTAAATGTCTCAAGAGTCTCAAGGAGCATATTTTGGCACGTAAAATGAGAAACTGTTTCCTTTACAGCTGGAGGTGAGGGCATCAGCCATTTATCCCCAGCCACGACAGAAGCAAGATTAGGTGGAATTATGGTCACTTTTAACAGCCCTCAAGCAGGGAGCAAGTCTGAGCAGATGCGTGATGGCCCCATTAGCCTTATAACCACATGTACAATAGCAAAGCAGCATGACAGCGCTCTCTCTCTCTCTCTCTCTCTTTAAATATTATATATATATATATATGTATGTATAATAATAATAATAATACATTTTATTTGAGGGTACATTTCTGAAACCCAAGGTCACCTTACAAAGAAAAGAAAGATATCAATAAAACAGTAGATTAAAATACATTAAAATACAAAAAAGTAAGATGTGTATTGAGCTGTGACTTAAATAAGGGAAGGGAATCTATATTTCTTATGACAGGAGGGAATGAGTTCCAGAGCCGAGGAGCAGAGCGACCGAAAGCTCTGTTCCCCGTAGTGATAAGACAAGCAGAAGGACCAACAAGATGAATTGCAGATGAAGATTTGAGAGAGCGGGAAGTTAGTGGTAATATGGAGCAGATCACATAGATAAGGATCTGTTTAATTTCTGTTAAGTTTGAGAAAATTGGAGGAGAATCATGATCTCATCTCCATAAGACAGAAGGGATGAATTAGGTTTGGAGGAAATGTAGAGCTGGGTGTCATCAGCATAACAATGAAAATTGACATTATATTGTAAATGTATTATTATTATTATTATTATTATTAATATTATTATTATTATCATCATCATCATCATCATAGTTAACATGTGTTTATTTTAATCTGCAAAAAACAAACAACAAAACAATACTAAAGGTATTAGTGCTTTGCTTTAAATTTAATTGAATTGATCCGAGTAAACGTGTCTCCCAGAGAATGCAGCAACTGCTAATTAATCTCCAAGTGGAGTTTTCTTATCTAGCTGTGCAGGAGTGCCTGCTGTTGTTATTCATTTCGAATGATGCATCGTTATAAAAAGCACCTTTTTAAAACACCTTCTGACGTTGGTGTTGTCCCTGTTTTCACTGCAGGAGAATGTGCCGATCCACTCATCTCTGGGCTGTATGCGTCCTCCTTTCTGGCCTCTTCCAGATATAACTTTCTGTACTCTGCCAATTTTGCCAAACTATATGGTAAGTTCTTGTAATGTAGAGCCAGTCCTTAACTTTATGCTAGTTATATTTGAGACCTGATTCACAGCACAAATTCACCGTAGTACTTCCATTCAGATCCACTATCTATAAGCCATAAAGTGAGGGACTCTATCTTAAGGTGATAATACTTTCAATGGAAATGAAGAGAATATGATATAATTTATTTAAAAAATCCTGCTACTAAAACATAAAATCACGTTTTATTATTTTTTAATTTGATTGAACCTACTTTTAGCAAAGGAAGCTATTTTTTTTTAACAAAGTTAACAACTAGCAGGTCAAATAGAATGTTTACCAGCTATGATGCAGGTATTTCAAACACAGTTTGATAAGTAGTAGCAGTACATTACATACTGTGTAATCATTCCAGTAAGATTTAAGGTTAGCTCTGTAAGGTCACAGTTATATTTCCAGTTATTTGATTCTTGGCAAATTTGATCTAATCTTTTGTTTTCATGCCCTCAGGCAGCAGTGGCTGGTCCCCTTCCCCAAGGGACAGACAGCCATGGTTGCAGATAGACTTGGGCAGGAAGTACCGACTGGTGGCAGTTGCCACTCAGGGGACCTTCAACTCATATGACTGGGTCACCAAATACACTCTGCTCTACGGAGATCGACCAGACTCCTGGACGCCGTACATCATGAAAGGAGGCAACTCTGTAGGTGTCACTGGGCCCTAATGGCCGTGGTGGGATGAAAGCCATAAAAGGGATGAGTCGAGGATTAACTAGTCAAATGTAATCTCTATGGCAGATTTGGGATTCAGTGGGTGTTCCATTATATTCATTGCCACAGGCTGAAAAACAAAGACAGCACAGAATATTATCACTGACAAAGCTAATCTCATCATCAATTCATCATCGCCTCTTAATAAGGCTTTAACACCATAGCAGTGGCTCAATAACTCTCCACTCTTCTCCTGTCTCATCTGTTTGCAGACGCTGCCTGGTAACTGGAATTATTATCAGGTGAAGAGGAATGTCTTCCATTACGCCTTTACCGCTAAACATATTCGTCTGCTGCCTCTGGCATGGAACACAGAGAATGGAGGGAAGATTGGTGTGAGACTGGAGCTGTTTGGCTGCCCTTATGGTAAAAATGACTGAAGGATGCTCAACATGGATTTCATGATTCTAAATGACATCCAGCAGTTAACCATAGCTCTTAACTATATTTTTTAAAACATGCCAAATGTGCTATATTAGTTCCATATTCTTTCATAAGCGACTACTCTCAGTACTCTTCAGTTGTTTGAATGCATTACGCAAGCTAAAGTGCCAAACAATTTCAAGGAGCTCAAGGACAGGAGCCATGTAGCATACTTGCCACATTACTCTTTTAAACTGAATCAGGTTGAAATTTTGTTGCAGATTCCTATGTGCTACAGTACAATGGAGATGACTCAGTGGTCTACAAGTATCCTGAAAAAAAGTCCCGTACGCTGCAGGACCACATTGCCATAAACTTCAAGACTCTGGAGCAGGATGGCCTTCTTTTGCACAGTGAAGGGATTCAGGGAGACCTCTTTACCCTGGAGCTGAAGAAAGGCCGGCTTTACCTGCACATCAGTCTTGGTACAACCAGCATTAAAAATTGTTTTGCATTTATTGTAACCAGGAACTAAAATCTTTGTAAGAGTAACATCCATCTCAGAGATAACCTGAAACAAAGCCGAAGTGTCACGGTAGGGACCTTGGTATTGCTGGTTAGGTTGTTGAGTTAGGTCTTTCAGTTATGCCAAATATCTTAACATGCGTTGAACATTTTTATTCAGTTTTTATTCAGTTCCTTCCATGCTGTGTTTGCAGGAAGCAGTAATGTACACAAAGTTAATGGACGGACTACACTGACCGCTGGCAGCCTTCTTGATAATCTCCACTGGCACTATGTCACAATCAAACGTTATGGTCGACAGGTGAACCTCACAGTGGACAGTCAGACAGTGACAGCAATATGTAATGGAGAATTTACTCATCTGGATCTAGATAAACAGGTACTGTCTGGAATATATTCTCCTTTAACTGCAGAAATATTAGTGAATGTAGGACAATGCGCTGGGTATCTGACTGTCTTAATACCCGATGCTTAGATCTATGTAGGAGGAGTAATAGAGCAAAACATGCCTCACCTCCCTTCCACACCAAATTTCGCGGGCTGTATGGAAAACGTCTTCATCAATGGCATCAATGTCATCGACAAGGCCAAGAGAGAAGATCCCGACGTCCATATACCAAGAAGGGTAGGGCTCTACGATAACTCTAATCCATTATATAGCAACATCATCATTTTGGGTAATCGCCTTTAAAATTTGAAGCTTCACCCAAATTTGTCTGTTTTATGTTCACAGTTTAATCACAAACACTGTCATTCGTTTCAGTGTGGCTAATGAGGTCAATGTTCTCTCTCCATCTAGAAAAAGATGCATTTTACCTGCCGTGACATTTTGCTGAAACCAATGACCTTCGCTGGGCCCAATAACTACCTGCAGGTGCCAGGGTTCTTCAGGAGGCCCCGCATGTTTGTCAAGTTCAAGTTCCGCTCATGGGACTACACAGGGCTCCTGATGTTCACACGTTTTGCTGATGATCTGGGTGCTCTTGAGCTGGGTCTGAGCGAGGGACAGATCAATGTCACTATATTCCAGCCTGGCAAGAAGAAAATTCAATTTGCTGCTGGTAGGCTTTTCTCAGACACATATTAATGATCAAGAAACAGACCTCACAGCCCATTGCTCGCCAGTGGTGCTAGTTTCAGTCAATATGCAAATTTACTCTTTATAAGGGTGGGGAAACCTGCAGTCAGCTGAGACTGAAGCAGTCATTTGGATGAGTGACGAAATGTTTCTTCCACTGAAAACTTTATGTCCAGATGAACAGAATCAACTTTTTGGGACTTTGTTAAAATAAGATTATTAATGCATCACATCTTGATTGTTTGAAATCCACAATGGTGGTATACACAGGCAAATCACAAAACAGTATCATTGTCTAAGATCTTATGGATGTAAATGCATGGAGGGTCAGGAAAGTTCCATAACAGAGACATACCACCAAACTTTAATTTCTCCACATTTAAATATTTTCTGCCCCTAAACTCTATACGGCCAATTCATGGCAACCTTTACCTGACAACTGAAAGAATGGTTAGCATTATGCATGTGATTTTTGTACTGATAATATGTACAAAAACAACTGTACATATCTGTACTGATAACATAATATGACAGCATCACAAAGGGCTTCGTCTTGTTCCACAGGATACAGACTAAACGATGGTTATTGGCATTCAGTTGATTTGGCAGCCAGAGACAACCTGCTAACTCTCACTATTGATGAGGAGGAGGGCTCACCACTAAAGATCACCAACCCTTTCACTATTCGGACAGGCGACCGCTACTTTTTTGGAGGTGAGTCGATTTCTCAGATAACTGCTAACAACAAAAAGATCAAATAGATCAAATCTGTGCTCATCAAATCTTACAAAATTTGCTTTCCTCCGTTTAGGTTGTCCGAAAACTAATAACACAGTCAGGAAATGTGAAACCAAGCTGAATCGCTTCCATGGCTGCATGCAGCATATCTTCATAGACAACGAACAGCTCGATATTGACATTATTCTGATGCGACAGTGGGGAAGATATGCCGAGCTGCTGTTGGGCACCTGTGGGATCACTGACAGGTGAAACACACTATTAGTCATTCAGGAAACCTGACTGATTCTGTTTAATTAAAAAGATACTAATACAGCACTGCAATAATGAGTTATTAGTGTATGTCATACTGAATCATTTATCATATTTATTAATAACCCATATGTAATTTTTGTGGACTACTTGGCCCCACATTGCTGTCAGACATAACTGTTTGGTGTGTCTGGTTTTTAAAAGTAACTTGACCTCATAAACTCTCTAAAGGAACTTGGCGGGACAAAAATATCACAAAAGGAGAATAGGATGGTGAAAAAAAACCACTGGTTATTTATGTAAGTCGCTCACTTTTTCAATAACCAAAAACTTAGTATAATAATCTCTTTTGTCTGCAGATGTACTCCAAATCCATGCGAGCACGAAGGTAGATGCATCCAGTCTTGGGATGACTTCATCTGCCTGTGTGAGAATACAGGCTATAAAGGAGAAGTGTGTCACATGTGTAAGTGCTAGCTGATAATTGTAAAACGCCAACACTTTCTTAAATAAATAACACCTTGCTTGTGTTATTTATACTCCTTATTATAATAAATTGCTCCATTATTTCCCCAAACAGCGGTTTATAAAGAATCATGTGAGGCCTACAGACTCAGTGGCAAGTATTGGTCTGGAAACTACACCATCGATCCCGATCTCAGTGGGCCATTGAAACCATTTGAAGTGTACTGCAAAATGAAATGTAAGTAGTCATTGTTGCTAATAACGCATGGCTGCAGCAGCACTGTGTTCAGTGTTTGATGTTTTATCTGTAGATTGCGAAAAGAGGGAGAGAAAAAAAGTCATGCTATTATGTGAGGGTAATGAGAAATGTGCACTGAAGTTTCAAGGGAAATTAAAAAAAGGATTTATATATCAAGAGAGATCCAGCTGTTGCTGTCTTTGCATCTGTCTTGTAAAACTTTTCATCTTCTGCTTCCTCCATATTATTATAGAGGAAGATATTATTATATAGTAAATTTCTCTTTAGTGTTTCATCATGTTCCTTACTTTCCCCCCATTATTCTCTTTGATCCTTTTCTGATTTGACTTACATCTATCAAACCTTTTTGCAGCATATAAAGCTTGGACAGTGATATTGAGTGATCGAGTGGAAGGTACTAAGGTGATTGGGAGTTCAATCGACAAGCCATATATAGGAGATGTCAACTACTGGAATGCCACCTGGGATGAAGTCACTGCTCTTGCAAACACCTCCATGTACTGTGAACAGTGGATAGACTACTCGTGCTATAAGTCCCGTATCCTCAATACCCCCAGTAAGTAGGATGAGACAGATTTTAATAGGGTGCAGATGATCAATAAGCAAGAAAATATTGAAAATGAATTCATGTTTCAAACACAGATTCAATTTCTCTTTCAAAATAGATGGAAGGCCTTTCACTTACTGGATTGGTCGCAACAATCAGAGCCATTATTATTGGGGTGGGACATTCAGAGAAGTCCAAAAATGCGGCTGTGCTGTCAATCAAACCTGCGTCGACCCCAAGTTTCAGTGCAACTGCGACGCTGACTATAGACAATGGTGAGAGAAGAACACGCTGAACGTGTTTACCTTGTGACTTTGACATTAATCGTTTTCTTTGTGGCTTTTCAGGTACTCGGACAAAGGCTACTTGGACTTTAGAGACCATCTGCCTGTGAGGAGGGTGGTGGTCGGGGACACCAATAGGACCGGCTCAGAAGCACATTTCACAGTTGGGCCACTCCGCTGCCATGGCGACAGTGAGATTAAATATTATGGCTTTCGCTAACACATATGCTCATTTCTAGTGTATCAAGGGGCTCTGAGTTGTTTTTCTCCAAATTTATTTCAATGTTTTCCACAGGAAACATCTGGAACACCATAGCCTTCACAAAGCCCACTTACATAACATTCCCCACCTTCAGGCCTGAAACAACTGTTGACATCTCTTTCCACTTCAAAACCTACCGTGACCATTGTGTCTTCCTGGAGAACTCTGATGATCATCTTAGAAACTTTATAAGAATAGAGCTCAATAGTGAGTGGGTTCATCTGTTAGAAGGCAATTCTCAAGTTTATCCTATTAGAACTGTACATTTTGTAAAAAGTATTTTGCTAATTGTATCTTTTCTTTTCCTCCAGCCACCCAGGATCTTGCTTTTGTATTTATGGTTGGCGATGGCATCCTTAATGCGACCCTACACTCTCCTGTGCCACTTAATGACAACGAGTGGCATTTCGTTCAGGCCGAGCTTAACGTGAAGTTGGCTCGGATTAAGGTAGATTATCAGCCATGGGCAGTCAAACGCTTCCCACCTCAGACTTTTATCACCATGAAGTTCACACATCCTCTCATTGTAGGTAGGTTTCCTGAGGTGTACTTGGAAATTTCAAAATATAAAAACGACACAAATTAAATCAATTTAATGTGTCCTCTAGCCACTGATACAAGTGTTCTTTGTCACAGGTTCGGCCAATCGTACCTTGAGACCTTTCTTGGGCTGCCTTCGAGGGTTGCGGATGAATGGCGTGCCTCTCGATTTAGAGGGGAAAGTAAACGAAGAACAGGGCATAAGGAGGAACTGTACTGGACAGTGTCTTAATGCTACCATACCATGTCGAAACAGCGGGCAGTGTATCGAGGGATACGCTTCCTATACTTGTGACTGTAACAATACAGCCTTTGATGGTTTCTATTGCCATAAAGGTAAGTTATGTTCAGCACAACAAAAGTAAATGTAATGAAATGCAGACTGAAATCTAATAATTCTTTTTCTAAGATATTGGAGCTTATTTTGAGATTGGATCATGGATGAGGTACAACATACGAAAGAAGCCAGTATCAGATGAAGCAGCGTGGGCCAACTGGATTGACCCGCACTACGACAATTTCAGTCTCGGCTACAACGATACAGCAGATGACATAGAGTTCAGTTTTAGCACTGTTCACACACCAGCCGTGTTGCTCTACATAAGCTCCTTCGTCCAGGACTACATCGCTGTCGTCCTCAAGACTGATGGTATGGAAAACTAAGAAACAATGTTTGTTGAGAATGGGAAAGCCGTAACTTTGCACATAATCTCATTTTTAGGAGAGCGTAGGGATTTTATTCACTTGTTAGAGTTATTCAGCAAAACAGTACTGTACGCTATTGATTTACTCTCTTGCCTCTCCCCTCAGGTAGTGTAGATCTGAGGTATAAGCTGGGAGTCATAACACACAAGTACCAGCTGACTCACAGAAACCTGGCAGATGGATTCCCTCACTATGTGAACATAACCAGACACAACAGAACCATCAAAACCCAGGTTCAAGCTGTGATTGCTCCCACTGTGTACAATGTGATCTGTGGTTTAGATAACTTTCTGTGAAATCATTTATTATGTCTCGTAATTCTGAACACTACTTAAGGATATCCAACTAACTGAACTTCCCCAAGAGAAGCAGAATTTTCCTACAAATTATAAGAACAGTGATCTACACAAATGTTCAAGTAATAGTTTTACATGGCTGGAATCTTTACCTTTGATAAAAGCCAGGTTGGTAGCCTCACATTTATTACTTTCATATGTCACGTCAGAGAATGTCTTAAAAATAGTGCTTTTTATTTGGAAGTGCTTTATCTGTAGCTGGTTAACTGTTTATAATCATTGATGCTGGTCGTACTATAGGCATGCAGTGGTGTCTTTTTATTCTGCAATGTCCCTTTGAGGTGTAAAAACAAATGTTTCTCTATCCATAGGTGGATTACATGGAGCCTATTGTGGAAAAGATAACCTTGGTGGAAGATGCCAGGTTTGACTCTCCAAAGTCCATGTTCCTGGGCAGAGTGATGGGTATAAGGCTTATTAACGATCTGTTATTAATAACATCTTGCTGCAAGGATTTTTTTAAAATTATTTTTTGTTTAATCAGATCCTCATCTCATGTTTAATTTCTGTATCGTTTCCTTCAGAGGTTGGTGACATTGACTACGAAATCCAGAGGCACAATGCTCCAGGCTTCATAGGCTGCATATCTGGGGTCAGATATAATGTCTATGCACCTCTGAAGACCCTGTTCCGTCCAAACGAAACAGATCCTCCAGTACAGACGCACGGCTATGTCTCTGAGTCTATTTGTGGTGCCTTCCCTCCTGTCCTCGGTTATGTACCATGGGAGGCCGACCCCTGGTTTACTGGAATAGGTAGAAGTTTATTTTTCATAGTGTAACTCTCATGAAATAAAGGCATTATTGTTTTCTGTTCATTTCCTGAACTGTGTATCTCTCTCTCTTACAGAGTATATTTATATCCATGATGACCTAGGTCTATTTTGGATAACAGGTAAGAATAATTTTTATCTTGAAGTTGTACAAAACGTGTAATGTGACATTTAGTAGTTTATTTCATTTAATCTAAAGCACCACTCATCTCCTTCATTTCTGTTTTACTCTTTTCCTCGTGCCCCAGATGACACAAATGCTGTTTCAAATTCTCTCTTAGTTTTTCCTAAAATCCTCTAATCCAAAATTAGAGCAGAGTTGTCAGAGTCTGACAGGAGCATTTCAGTGGTTGATTCTTTCTGAAGGCAGAATTTTATTATATGTGGAAAAACAAAACACAGAACATAATTACAGTAAAGTAAATAACTATTTTTCAAGCATTTCAGTTCATACCAAATGATAGTGTTGTCTATATTTGAGTGCATTCAGGTATACTGATTAAATAAAGAAAATTAGTGTAATGTATGAGTTATTTGATCATACATTACACTATATATATATATGTATATATATATATATATATATATATATATATATAATTAATAGCCATGAGTGTTGGACCATACTTGCAACACAGAGATATAAGCTGCCATAACAATAACAATGCCAGCTGACTTGCTTTCAATATGCATTTATAGAAGGTATTTGTTATATAATCAACATGAATATTATAATGAGAACATGGACGTGGAGGACATGCACTGAGAGCAGATGAGCAGCCTGCAGCATAGTATCACAGATGAAAAAAAAATTAGAGCAGGTCCCCCTGATGAGCAGGAGAGGCTGGAGTCTCAGGATTAAACTGCAGCACAGAGACTCCCTGCTCCATCCCTGTCTGAGACCTTTACCGGATCAGCTATATTTAGTCTGCATGGCCCCAGCTTACTGTTCACCATTGATAGATGCTTTAGCTTAATAAATCATTTTGCTTCTGAGATATTATGCTAATACTGGACATCAGCATGTCATTAAAGATTAATGCAACATTCAGCTATGCTGACAAAGGTCCCTCCCAGATATCAGACATCTTCTCTGTCTGATATATTGTTATAGATAAAATGGTTATGACTCAGAAATTACACCTCCTGTTTTAATATTACCAATGAAATAAAATGCTAATCTCTACTGGCAGAAAAAGCGTTCACAGAGATAATAAGACCCGAATGCTCGAGCTCTACAGTGAATGATCCAGTGGCTCTGTTATGCTCTGGGGGATATTTAGTCAGCCTGACTTAGATTCCCCTTTTACTCTTTGAGGGAATAGTCACTGCAATCAGAACGACATACATCTTGTGGAAGGATGGTCTTCCTCATTTTAGATTGAGGTAAACGTACAATGAAGTTTTAGTGAAAGGATTCAACACCATTTTAGGACACTTTATGTTGATTTTCCTTCCATTTCTACCCTTCTATATCTTTCCAAGAGACATAGAAATACTGTAGAACATCAGAAGTTATCTTTTTTTATACTTCACAGACCATTCTCTGTAACCATTTTCTGTGTTTATGAACCTAAGGCGCTGAGAACATTTTATTGGCAGAAAGGCTGGCAAACACTGTTGATGTTTTGCCATTTCATTACACAGCGAACAGTCTGAGCGACAAAAAACCTCCACACACCTACAGGCAATTTAATGCCACGATTGCACTCATTGAATTGTCAAATATTAAATGTGGTTGGTCTAAAAGCTCATGTACAGCTGGTCTCTGAATACTTACAAGCACTCTCTTTTAAGATGAAAAACCATGTTTGTAATATGGTCTTTCATCTTGAAGTTATAGTTGATGTCATTTCAATCTGATGCAAAAACTCATTTATGTCTTTGCTGCAGCTGGATTACAGAAAGTCCATCTTCAAAGTCCATATTCATTTAGCAAATTCTAAATGCAGCTGCTTGGGAACTAAGGACAAAGTGCTTATCAGGTCACTCCAATCTTCAGAAAATTCCTCTAGCTATCTGAAAATTTCCTCTGGCTTACTAAGACATTGCTTCAGAGAGTGCACTATTTCAGATCATATTTTAAATGTATCAAATCCAACAGAGGATTACTGAGGAGGAAGTGAGGACATGTATGGAGAGGAAGAAGAGTGGAAGGCGGTTATTCAGATGACAGAAGTGTGTGGGGATGAAGTCAGGAGTGACAGAGAAGTATGTGAGGGTGTTGCAGGACATGCATGAGGACAGTGGGACAGTGGTGAGGTGTGCGGTAGGAGTGACAGATGGGTTCAAGTTGGGGGTGGGATTAGCTCAGGGATCAGCACTGAGCCCCTTGTTGTTTACAATAGTGATGGACAGGCTGACAGATGAGGTCAAGTAGGAGCCTCCATGAATGTTTGTAGACGATGCTGTGATTTGTATTTGAGAGTAGGGAGCAGGCCTAAAAGAGTCTATAGAGATGGAGGTATGCACTGCAGAGAAATGAAAGTCAGCAGAGGCAAGACAGAGGAAGAATGAGAATGAGAGGAAGGCAAGAGAGGTGAAGAAGAGCGTGCAGGCCAGGTGGAGTGGGTAGAGGAAAAGGGAAGTCAGGTGAGATTTGTGACAAGAGTGAAAAGGAAGGTTTGTAAGATGATAGTGCAATCTGCTATCGTGTATAGTGCAGCAATAACAAAAAGACAGGAGGGACAGGTCAATTTGGAGATAAAAGTGAGAAAGGCAAGGCTGAGATCATTTGGACATGTGCAGGAGAGTGTATATGCTGAACAAAGTATGTTAAATATGGAGCTGTCACGTAGGAAGAAAAAAGAAGACCACAGAAAAAGATTTTTGAATGTAGAAAAGGAAGAAATGCAAAGAGTTATAGTGGGAGAAGATGCTGGTGATCGGGTAAGATGGAGGCAAATGATCCATCGTGTCCCCTAAAAGGAACAGGCGAAAAAAGAGGAAGAAGAGATCCAACCCAGAAAAGAATGTCTCGAAAGGCAGGTCTAATTCCAGTGAGAGCGCATTCAGTATTTATAAATCACAACAACAGTTGCCTCGAGGCAGTTTATATTGTAAAGTAAAAACCCCCAAATGATACAAACAGAACAGAGAAAACCCAACAATCAGATATATTTTTGTCTTTCTGTATGTTTGATGACCTTTCACAGTAAATCACACTAACTAATTAAATCACTAGTGTGAGCTGTGATTTCTTGTTCAGAGAGACCAAAAAACCACACATGCGCAGGATGTAAACATCACACTTAAGATGTTACAGAATTAGATCACAGACTTCTGGCACAGCAGAAAGAAAGTGTGTTATATCATCATAGGCGACATGAGACCTAAATTAATTTATTCCAACAGTTTGTCTTGTTAAGATAAGAAAGTTGTACCTATCTTTGTGTCAAGCAACACTTGCTTGTCATCAGTATTTCTTGGAGCAGCTTTTTCTTCCAGGTCTTGTGGATAATGTCTGACTCCTATTCTTGTCCTTCAGTTATTGTGATCCTGGCGCTGTTGCTGCTCTTTGGAGGCCTGTACAGCATCTATGTGTATGCCTATCAGCAGAAGGGCAGTTACCATACCAATGAACCTAAAAACCTGGAGTCCCCCAGTAGCTCCAGACCCCTCACCGAGACTCTGAGGAGAGAAAAAAAGAACCTCCCAGAAATTGAAGAGGAGTTCAGGAGCGACTAGCATCAGAGAACCTCTTGGACAGTGGTTGGGGTTTTGAGTGGGGGTTGGAGTGTGGGAATTAGCATCTACAAAACCACAGATACCTATATTAAGTTTTCTATTCTTTTTGTTTCCTGATTTTTTTTTATTTACATTTTGGTTTCTGTTCCTTTGCCCAGTTGATTTGGATATGATGCCTGGTGCTCTACATAGTATGTATTTTGGTAAGTCTAGTTTTGCTGGGTTCAAAGTTCAAATCAAGCCCCGTGTTGCATGAGTAGCCAACAAGTCTCACACTGTATTGCAGGATGAAATACTGAAGTGCCTCATCTGAGCAAGCTTGATCTAAAGTACCCATAATAGCTTATTCAGATTGGGATTAGTTTAGACACTGTGGGAAAGGATGTTTAATTAGAACATCAGATTTAAGTGTTTAGGCTTTAATTGAGTGATTTCTTTTCTGAGCCATTTTTAAGACAGATGAAAACTACCAATAACCTACTGTATAGATTTATGCCATCCAAAATATACCTTTTGCTGACAATCTCTTCTGGAACCACTATCGACACCATAGTGCATAATCCATTTCGATTTTAAACAGTAAGAGCATCTGAAGTGCGGAACTAAAACAGTGCAAGGAAAATCAACACACAAAACTAGTGTTCATGGATAAAAAAAAGAAGCATCAACCGAAAAGGAATACACTGATAAGCATGGAGCTTTGTGATGATGAGCTTTGAGATGATACGTATAGATTCTACAAGGTACATATGCTTGTGTTTGTTGTATTGAAGCCTATAACATTGCATTACATATACAGTGTCAGTAGAAAGCAGCTTTGCCGATTACAGTATGCTCAGATTCAAAACACATTCTCAACCATGGGGGCTTTGGACATGAGAATGTGATGATCTGAAGATACAGTACCTCTGGTTGTAGGAGCTAACAGGCTGTTGGTGTACTGCAGAATGAAAACAAAAAAAGTTCAAGTGATGAAGCTTGCCAGGGACAGAGTGAACTAGATCTTATTTCTTCTGTCTTACTTCTGGTTGCATATTATGATCAATCTGCCAATAGGTTGGTGCTACAGACATTTGAGGCTCTAACGTCTCAAGAGTGTCAGAACAAAAAGAGTATACAGTAAGTCCTTCCACAATCCTTTCTTTTTCAGTGAAAACAAATTTCAGGGAAAAGCTGCTATGGCCATATGGGAAGCATACATAGAAACACACACACACACACACACACACACACACACACACACACACACACACACACACAATAACATATGTACAGAGGACCACAAAAATGTAAATGCTAATCTTTTTCTTTTAGCTCATAATGCTAAAATATTTTTCATGATATTGTAGTGCAGTAGCTGACCACAAAGTCATCACTGCTACTGCTGCTTGTTTAGCTGCTTTCAGTGAAAAAGTGGAAAATTCTACAGTCACATGAAATTTTCATCTCTGGCAAGATGAAATATCATTTGATCTGTGGTGCAACCAAAGCTTAGGGCTATCATCACTCACTGCAGCTCCTTGTGTACACTAAAGCACTATCGTGTATGTGGAAAACAATGAAAAAAGTAACACATTTGCAACATATCAGCTATGCATATGTAGAGCATGAGCGCACTTTGCAGTAACATGCAATAATATTAGCTTCTTCCAGCCACCAATAATGTTAATGCCTCAGTTTATTTTGCTAATGCACAATAGCAAGTAGGATGCAATGAGTGTATACGTAACTATATGAATAATGTGTCAAGTGACTTGTTTTTAAAATTCCTTCAGTTTGTACAAGAAAAGCTACAGTCAAATGGAATGGTTTGAATGTATATCCTCAGACTGTGTAATGTATGAGCAGACACTACACTGAAGACCTGCTCTGTTTTTATTGTAGACTGCTTAGTACTGAAAGTAAAACTATTCATTGTAGCTTTTTAGAATGCTCAGGATAAAGAAAGTACAGTACTTGTTCTCTGTAGCACTAATACACCTCCAAAACTCAACATTGTTGGTTTTTCTTCCGTTACAGATGGACAGGACTGTGCGAAATTGTACAGTGAAAGAATGTACAGTAGATGTAAAAACTGCAATTACTGTAAAGGCACGACTTGCTAATAATGTATGAACATGTATAGATTTGGCCAAAACTGGCAAATACAGGCTCTATTTTTCAGAATGTACTTTATTAACACGAATGAGAGTGAAAAGTGAGCAAACAGAGTGAAACTGATGGTTTGTGACGATCGAAGAATGATTTATGTTTTTGTTATTTGGACAATCGCCACATTAACAAACTTGGGTCAAATGTGCTTTGTTGCCTTTTAGCAAAGAGTCGACTTCTTTATCATATAAATGTATATATCTCACTGTATTCGTTGGTAAATGGACTGTAAGCATTCAGCATTAGCAGTGTCACATTATTGCACCTCACTAATTAATTCATATGTGGTCCCTGGAGCGTGTGTTTGTGTGGTCTGATGTTTTAATGTTTGTGTATTTACATTTTTCCCACCAAGATACAACCTGATCTTAAAATAATGACAAACGTGCACTCATGCCAACTATTCAGCTCACTTATTGTAGTGCACCAACAGTAGTACAGTGAGACAGTGTTCAGTATGGCTCCTATCTGCACAGGCATCACATGACCTTATCCTGAAGGGACCATCCTGCAGCCTCGTAATGGAGGAAAAGAAATGGGTAGGTTAAACGTCCAGTAGAGGGAGTCAGCCAGCTGGATGTTATCTAAGACAGGGTATGTGCAGACGATTTAAAATGTCAAACTTTCCGAGCATTGTTTAATGAGTTGAAGCTCAGATTAATGCCAGAATTTACAGGATTAAAAAAAGTAGATTTAAAGGGGCTTAAATTAGGCTCATAAAGGAATTGTGATTTGTGTGTATTGTGTTCTGTTAGCACTTAGAGATTTTAGTGTCTATAAAGGCCTTAAAAATCTGCAGACACCCTGTGAACAGTGATATCATGTCTGAAATCATGTGAAGAGTAGGCAGGTTAGATTTCTCTGCAACATCAAACTAAATCCTTCTGGAACAAATTCTAGAAATGAAGATTACAGTTATGTTTTGATCACCTTGAAGTGTAGATTATTTTTCTGTTCTCTCTGCTCGAGGTTGTTTTGTAATAGTTTCACTGTAAATGACCATAACTGTGTAAATCAAGGCAAAGCCAAACTGTCATCTCAATAAATGAAGCTTGAAGGAAATCAATGTGTTGTTTGAGCTTTCAATGTAGGGAGCATTTAGCACAGATAAGGACTAGGGTGGCATCTTTAATGTATAAAGTTAAACTTTTATTTTTATAGGCATACACTGTACACAGCATTAAACTCCATTTTGTTCATCTCTATTGAGAAAGATCTCATTTCAAAGTGGGCTTTTAATGTTTTATAAATGAAGAACAGACCAAACGGCAAGTGTGGACATAAAAAAAATAAAGAAAAACAAATGAAAAAGGATCATTTACATTCACATGTGGGGGGGCCTTAATATTTGGTCAAACACTAACAAATTTGCTTTTTCCATGGTCATAACCTTCATTGGTTACCTTTAACACAGCTTTGTTATGCAACACAGCCATGTTGTTTCAGCACTTTTCTTCCTGGAATCATTTGGCACTTATTTATTTGCAAAGGAAACATCTACTCTGTGACTTACTTTCCTGGCAAAATGCGAGAGTATCGGGCTGTTGTAAACACAAAGATAAATGCTTGACGTATGCATGCCAGTCTGAGTACCAATAATAGGATAATGTTTAAAATGAAAAGCAGAATGAGATCTCTTCACCATCATCTACAGGTTACATTCAGTCAGTCGGTTTCTCGTCTGGTTGCCTATTTTTGCAGAACAGTGATATAAATGCACAATAACTTATTTTACCATAAAGATGGATGAAGTTGCTAGCTGCAGAGAAAATTCACAGGGGGAGCGCATCGAGTTGCGCAACCTGATCAAGTTTCTCTGTAAAACAGCGACAGCTTAACCTCATACTACAATACTGCATGACTGCACGTTAACAACAGTATCTGTCCAAAGCTAATGTTGCATCTAACATGTTTAATGGATGGTTTGTCACATGCATTTCATTTACCATCATTACATACACTGTAAAAAATTGCATTACATACTGAATTCTCAAAGAAAAGCCAGTCAATAAGTACAGTAACAAAACTGCTGAGAGTTACACACTGTGCTATGGGTTATTTCGGCTTTGTCTGCTTTGACGAGATGGAATAAAAAATTTGAGATGCTCTCAGTACAGTAAGTGATAGGGGTTAATAGTATTTCCACTTTAAATAGTTTAAGCTTGGTTGATACAGTTTTACAGGTAGGCGGATGGGTCTGAGCAGATGAGGAGGAGAGCTAATGGCTGTCACTGAAGGAGGTGGTACAGTGTTTGTGGCGCATGAGCACCTGCAAACAGCGGGGAGGGGCTTTCTATTTTTGGAAGTGCAGCAGAGAGGGCAGAGACGGTGACTGCTGATAGAAATTTGTCAGCTAAATGTGATGCTGCAGACGGGGAAAGAAGCATTAGTAGGTGGCTGAGGAGTTAAGGACCAGTTCTGAAGGTAGGCAGCCGATGAAGCTAAGACAATTCTACCTCCCTCTCTATTCCCACATATTTGAGGGCATCGGCTTGGCTGTATCTGTGGGAGGAAACAGTATGAAGAGTGTGAGTTTGTATACATTATCTCTTGAAGCTGGAGATTACAAAGGGGCCTTCAACTCTACCTGTAATCAAAGAAGAGCTCCTCTCCTTGAAGGATAGCTCGTTTGGCAAATATTCCAATGCGGTGGTCTCCATTTACCATCACCACTGCAAGGGCAGGGAATATAACATCAGACAACATAACTCTTATAAAGCTGCTGAATTCATATAGTAAAGCAAAGTGACCCCCACCCCCCCTTCACTGACCTTTAGCATAGCAGTTGGGATTAACTGAATGATTTGCAAAGCGGATTTTGTTCCCCTTTCGTGTGGCATCCACAACAAAGTCTAAAGAGAGAAACAGAGTATGTTATGGGTTTTTTAATACACTGCAGTGGTACACCTGGCTTAGAATTTTACGCTGTGGGGAATACATGCCGTTGTTCAAGTTGAAAAGGAAGCTAGACATGTATTTGTCGTAAATCCTTCCACGTCGGTCTGCTTCATCCTGAGAGATCAGCTGCTTATGCACACATATAGGAAAAATAACACTGTAAGCACGCAGCATGGATGATGCATTTGAAAATAAAATCGACTAAACTGCACAGACTTGCCTCTCCGCAGTATTCAGAGATGAATTCATTCTTCTGAACAGGCTCTTTGATGAACGTGCCCCACCCAGCAACATCAGAGGGAGCCAAAAGCAGGTGCTAAAAACACCATATGATATTTGAGTTATTTAATACCACTAAATTTCACTCTTTAAAATTTTTAAACAGCCACATCTTCCAGTGTACCTTTTTCAGGCCTCTCTGGATGCTACAGTTCTTGCAGGAGACTACTTTACTGTCCCAGTGGTCTGCGGCACCGCACGTCATGCAAAGATCTGGGTCACATTCTCTTACAGCCAGGTAGCAGGGACATTGTTTAGTGTTGCACTGAGTCTTACACCTGCAGCCTGGGAAGCGGTTTTGGCCTAGACAACATTTAGACACAGAGCTGCTTTGAAAGGGGAATTGCTGACATGTTTTATAAAGAAGTTAGCAGTAAACCAGAAATATACTACATTATGTGAAGAAATATCATTATGATTAAAAAACCCAATAAAAAAAAAACCCTGAATTTCGAAATACAGTTGCAGAAGAGGAGCTCAGAGGTTGAGTAATGCTGAGAGGTTCATTAATCAGAGACCTCTGCTGGCAGACATGCTGAAATACAATTTTGAGGCGTGTAACATAACACCCTCAGGGCAGATGAATGGAAGGCTCAAGCAAGAATAACGGAAATGTCTTTCCAATAGCCTATGCTTGGAAAAAAACTGTCCATACTAAGGCTGCTCAAGGCAGCCTATCGCTTCCCATTCCCACCACGAGTGGATTTTATACCTCTGTATCATCAAGCGCCGTTTAGCTCGAGCTATTTGACTCATACTGACGCAGGAGACGATGTTATATATCAAGCACAGAGCCTGTCACATCCCTTTGATTTCACTCCAAGTTTTTAATGCACGCACATGTGGAACTAGGGCCTGCTTCCTGTTTGGCCCCGGCTCTTTGCCGCTACGGGAAAAGGCGAGGTAATCAGGAGATGGGAGGAGAAAAGGTGACTAAACCAGCACAGATGAACAAATCAAGCAGAAAAAAACTCCTCTTCCGAGACCACAGAAAAAAATGTTTGCTTAATCTTATCCTCTCTCTTTATTATCAACTCTCCAGAGGGCATCATACAGAAAAAGCATTTCTCCACCATGTGGCCATTTAAGAAAACACAGTTCTGGGGCATTGCTGCTGCAGCAAATAGCTCATTGTGAATGCAGCTCTCTGTGAAGCAGACACCCACCTATCCCTGCCAGAGGACAATTTCTCCTCTGACTGCTGCCAGACTACTGCAAAATCGTTTTACATTCTGCTGCCCTGCTCTACTGAGGCCTGGCAAACGGCTTCTCAGTGGAAAATGTGATTATAACAAACAATCTTCTTTGAGCATCGCATGGTCAAGCAGGCTATTGTGTTTTTGGTAGAATTAAGCCACAAATTGTGATGAAATGAATTAAAAAGTTAACACTTACACTCATGCTCACATTGGCAGAACTTCTCACAAAAATTTTGGGTCATTACACACGGGCAGGAGCTGTCACATGGGTGGTCGGGGTGGTCACATGGCTGATAGTTGTACACTTGATTGGATGAGTTATCTGGAACAACAGAGGACAAAGCCCTCAGACTGGAACAGTAAGCTGTGTTGTATGTCAGAAGGCATAATGAAGTAAAAACCATGTCTTTTTTTAGTTATACATACCTTTCTTAAGCTGAATCTTTGCCCACAACCTGTAATATCCATTAAATACATTAGAGAGCTTTATTCCTCTTTGCTAAAAGCTCAAATTTCTTTCACACCTATTCCAGAAGACGAAACAATAAGTCAGAGAAAAGATAATAACAGTTGAGTTCTTGCCTATGCTTCCTTTTCTTCTTTTGAGGGGAGATGCCTCCATCTTCCAAAGGAACACGATGGATCAGAACCTCTTTCACTGCAAACTCATAGACCTTTGGGAAATGACAATGACGTGGACGACATATCATCTTGCAAGTTCAGCGTGCAAGCAAACAAATATGAAGACATTCTGCAATTATTTTGTGCAAAGTAACAAAGGCACCCAAGTTTCAAAACAAGCTGCTTATATAAAACCCGACTGCAGAGACCAGACATTCACATGCATCTGTGTGAAAACATGCTCAACCACTTCTGGTTGCTAAAACCCAGTTTTGGCCTCTTTCCTGGGATGTACACATACATAATGCAGCTGGTTTCAGCATTTCCCCTCAGAGAAGCAGTGGGTGGGTGGGGCAGTCAGAATATTAGCAGCCCAGTACAGATTTGTTTGGCCATGGAACGAGAGGGGATACAAGGGTTGGATATCAAGGGTGACGCTTTTTAAATAAATGCACAACTATAAAAACTTTTGAAATCTAATTTTTTAAAGTAGCAAAATGTTCCCGACAGAGCACTCTCATGCACAGCCCAAGGGAAGCTGGGAATGTCTGAACAACTCCATCATGAGGGAAAATGAGCGACGTCACATCTGGTTGGCATTCCTCTTTATGGTGCCATATGCAATTCTCTCTGTAGTCAGTCCAATTATCCACACCATAAAACCACAAGCACCGGATGCACGTTATTATACTTGGACTGACGCAACAGAAATCAGCAGCGCAAGTATGGTTTGTACTTTATTTCAAAAACAACTATGAATCAGTTTTAGAGAGTTTTAGTTGAGTTCATAGACTACAAAAAACACACTTCATAGTTAGTATAGTTAGTAAACAACAGATGTGAGAGGTAATCAGGCACAACTGAGGCACAACTGAGATTCTCTTTTTCTTTTTTGTTTTGTAGTCTACAAAGAGGTTAAGAACTGTTTTACTTATACTTCCTTGCATTTTCTTATGAAAGCATCTGTACTGTCATTATAAAGCAAGCTACATTTTAATGTCTGTTTACTGGTGCATTGGTTCATATGACTGAAACTGTTTAACAAAGCTATTTGTGAGTTATGATGGGGCTGTGCAAAATGTATAAAATGATGTCAGTTGAGTCAAGCTGCTCTAAAGGCAAGTTTGAAAAGGAAATCAAAGGCATAGAGTTAGCAAGAAATCTCTGTGCACTGCTCCTCACTTCTGCTTGAGGCTTCATGTCTCCAGGCTACATTTGCTGCTACAGGCAAAACATGTTATAAACTCTCAACTACATAGTTTGAAATCTAATTACACTGCGGTTAATGTAGCTATCCTATCTGGACACAGAATGAGGATAAAGCTGAAATAAAGTGCAATTATTAGCGGTGACTAATATTTAGTAGTTTTAACACCAACTTTCAAACCAAAACAAGTGAACACCTGTATGTGCCTGTATGTTTTACCTCCTTGCAGTTCTTTGTACCGATGAGGCGAGCAATAGAGCAGAAGTTGTTGAAGTATGTGCCGTGTAGCACCCTGAAAAGCGACTCCTCTGCTCCACTCCACTGGACGACACAGCACGCCTGCTGCTCCCCGTCATCATCTCCTGGACGCAGCTTGGTGGGAGTCTGGCACCGTGAATTCCCCTCTTTTTTACACACAGACACAAACAAACATATTTTGGGGATTTAGCTGGAAAGCATTTTGTCACTTTTTTTTTTTTACTCAACACGTATCTGAACAAGCAAGCACTTTTTAAATTACTTGGTCTTGGCAAAGTTTGTGACAGCTTTTATCCGCAATCATGCAATAAAAGGTGCTCTAACCTTGCACAAACATAAAAGCTGCTGTTTCTAGAAGCCGTCTTTGTATATAAATGGACACAAAGGGGACTGTGAGTTTTGATTGGGGTTTTGGATATCCAACAATGATGTTCGTGCATCCACAATTCAAGACAGCGCATGTTGCCAGGCAACAGACTGCATGGAGCATTACTGTGGCCACATGCTCCAGCGCTGAGTGTCTTTATTAATCTGCTCAACAATCTGCTTTTTCCACATTATCCCAACACATGTGGGAGACTCTGCTGAGTCACTGCCTGAGTACCAGGAGTTTCCAAAACTAACACAGGCTTCTGGTAAGGAACTGATAGAAATCAGCAACAACCTGAGAGTGAATAAGAGAAAGAAAAACAGCCAGGGGTGTGTGCGCTTATTTCCTTCCTCTTGCTCTCTGCATGAAGAAATCAGTAGAAATGTGAAAGAATATAGTGCAGTAAAAGTAGTGAGGTGGAGAGGGAACAACGTGTTTATGTTGAGGCTGAAGCATGCAAAACTAATGGCTAGTTTATTTTTCTTGGCAAGAAAGAGCTGATACTACGAGGAGATTGAAGAGGGAAGGAAAGGAGAGAGGATGTGGCTTGAAAGCTGTCATCTCTAGCCAAATTTCACTTTCCTTAAGAGGGTTAGACAGGGTGGACCGCCTTCTGGGGGGTGGATCGCAAAAACTAATTAAAATATATACACTATCTATACTGCATGAACTCATAATGAAGAAAGCCTTTTGCTACCAGAAAGAAGAACACATGAACTGATTTTTCTAAATTCATTCATTCATTCAAGAGTAAGTGACATTTTGAGAAGGTGCCCCACCTGAGGAGGAGGTGGTTTCATGGTCACTGTCACCCTCCTTGGGTTCTTCAGCAGAGCCAGATGGTCCAGGGCAGCTGGAACTGGTGGGACGGGGCTGCCTCCGTCGCCTCCGAGACTTCTGTGACCGCAACATATTCTGATCCACAAACTCTTTAGCCCCTTTCTTCACAAGAGAAAAGACGTAGAACATTTAAAATATGATCAGGAGGAAAACATAGGGAGTTCTAATGTGTAGAGAATGCATGAATGCATCAGTTAAACAACTGTGGGCATACCTGTAACAGAAAGCAGTCTACACCGCATGGCTCAGTCTCCATGCGGATCTCCTTATTCTTCCTCTTGTAAACATTGGGTGTAGCATGAAAAGCTTCATCAACAGAAAGAAAAATGTTTTGACCCCTGTTTTTCATTATGTGGTTATTAGTAGCAGCTTCATGGAAAAAAAAAACAAAAGACTCAGAAATAATAAATATATTACCCTCAAAACTCAGAAGGAACACTATAACCTTAATATATACATTTCAAACTTTGAAAGAATATATAAGAAGCTATTACGGTGGAGGAAACAGTCGTATTTGAAGCAGCGTCTGCAGAAGAGTGTGTGGAAGGAGTGTAACGACTGCTCTCTCTGCACAGACTTTGCAAAAGGTCCGTCTAGGTTGGGGGTGCAGAGAGGGGGTAGCTTCACTGGACTTGGCGGCTCCAAGAGGTCCTTGTACCTGTGGAGGACATATGAAAAGTTTCAGCGGGATATGTCACTTCTTTGTGGCGCACTATTGACGCTCATTTAACTTAGTGAAACAGTGCTGGACAAAGATGAAGATTTTTTCTTTCTGAGCACAGCTCTTTCAGATGCTGATGTAACTACCCCTTTGAGTCGGAGAGCCTGACAGGGAGCGACTATTATTACTTTCCTCTCTGACAGCTTTCGTCTCCATGGTGAACACTAAGCAACAGACTGCCCGGCATTGTGCGTACAGATCCCCGGATAGACTACACTTTTCTTACTTTTCCTTCAGCTCCTCTGTGGTGCCTTTGTAGGGGAACATTGAGGCGATCGCTGTAAATATCTTATCATTGGGGATCTTCTTGCTGCTGGACATGTCCTTCACTGTGGGAGACATGTGATGTGAATCACCCAGGTTTGTCCAGACATCAGGTTTTGATACAAACTCACAAACAAAGGTTATGCAATATGTTCTGTTGCAATGGTAAAGTTCCTTCCATTCTCAAGGTCACTTGGTAAAAAAAAAAACATGATAAAAGAGAAAAAAATGATGTAATAAGAACACTGTACATCTCTTTTACCATTATCTTTGATTCACGTTCCCATCTTCTACACATGTATTTGTGAATCAGTCTCTAAATGACAGTGTGCCCAGGTGTGCTTCAAATGAACTGTCACTAAGTGTGTATATAGCCTAGTTTTCCATAAAGCTCGGTGCATGAGGTCATTCAGTTCTGTAATTAGAGCTGGGCCATATCAGTGTAAAGGACAAATGGGCTCACTCACACACAGTAGGGACACAGAGGCAGCTTTAAGGCAAACAATGTCAGCTCAAGAGCTGCTGTGGCAGGGCGACCTTGTGGCAGGTGTACAGTGCAATGACACGAACAGCATGAGCCTGTACTTTTCTTGTTCTCATCATCTGAAAACACAAATGCGCCAAGCTGAAGACTCACCCTCAGTAGTGCTTCTCCTCTTCCTCCTGACAAACGCCAAAGATCCAGCTTTATTCTCTTCCGAGCCCTCCACTGAGCTCCTCCTCATCACCCTCTCTTCTTCTTTCTTCCCTGTCATGTCCCCAACAGTTCCTGCTGAGGCCTCCTCTTCTTCGTCCTCCTCGTGGTCAGAATACTGGCTCAGGGCGTCCACTAACTCTTTAAATATCTCATCACTGATGAACCCTCCCTCTGGAACACAATCGAGATGTCATACCGACAGTTATCACCAATTAAATGTGTGATTCTTGACTTTTTTATTAAGAAGGCAAAAAGTCTATTTGGTTTTAAAAAGTGCAGGATCATTGAAAATCAAAATTCAGTTGTTCTATGCTATCCCTTTTATCCTATCCACTGAACTGTTTGATTAGTGAAGTACGAAAAGGATGCAAATCTTAAAATCACCAAATTTCAACTTAACACCTACTGGAGATTTTTGGACCAACATATCAGACAGTACTCCCCACCCCAATCATCAAAAACAACCAGAGGAAAGAATTGAAGAATTTGAAGAATTACATCCAATTCCACCAGCAGAGTTTCAAAGATTTTCAAAGAAAATCACTGACAATATGCACTGAAGCTGTTCTGTCGGTACGAGGTGACCCATTACCTTACTAAGACACTTGATGCTGCATTTCCTTTAATATGTCTCTTGTTTGCAGGGACATATAATATTCAACACAAACCTCTGTCACCATGAACACCGTCATAGTTGTCAATCAGTTCTTCCAGGAAAGCCTCGTCTTGCTCCAGCACTTCATCGCCCATGTAAGGGATGTTGTGGAGGAACGTTTCATCCTCCACCTAGAACATACAAACTTTGGTTAAAACAAGTCTCTAACTGCAGATGCTTCAGAGGGACCAAAACTGTAAAAGCAATAGACAATCACACTTGTTAGCAGAAATTTATTCACAAAATAAGTACACGGCCTGACTGAAAAAAATAAATGAAAAGTTCTGTTGTAAGAGTGTTCTGTTTTTTGGATGAACAAATATGTTTTTTCAAAATGTAACTCCTATGTTATAGCTCGATAACATATGTTCCTGAGTTTATTCAGCTGCCCTAAAAGTTCCATGAAAAGAGAATTTAATAAGAAAATAGCAGAACATTATCAGTTTCCATTTAACTCATAACTAGAATCAGATGAATTAGTAACACATTATATTCAGCGTGCTCTAAGGGTGATATGACACTGTAACTGTATCAATGACAATTGTGTTTTATTTATACCATAAAGTTGTGCTGCAGAGGGGACCAGGAGTACATAAAGGGGATTCCAGCTACTGTTGACAGTGGTCTCATGGCAATGGCTTGAGTTTTGAATCCTGGGAAGCCAAACTCCACTGTACACACCTGTAAGATAACCAGAGGTGGCTTGAGAATCACCAGATCCCAGAACAATATGCTGCAGCACTCGGCCGTTTTATAACTACACACTTGCTGCTTAACTCTGAGCAGGGGGAATAAAACCAGTTAACACAATACAGCCGACCGTGACAGCATGCGGGAGGAGAAAGATGTGGTTACACCATCAGGCTGTATGTATTATAAGCTCCCACAGGACCGCAGACTGTTAGACTGTCATGCGATCCACTTCTACAACACTTCTCTTTCCCATCCAGTTGGGAATCGGTGTAGAAGATTGGGAGGCGTGAGGAGATCTCAACATGATGTTCAAGAAGGGATTTCCTCACAACACATTCACATTATAAAAATATATTGAACTTCTAGCTTAGCCAGAGCATCTTGGACAGGAATAAGAAGACGTACCGCAAGGTTCAGATAATAGTGCAAATCATGTGTCCTGCCATTGTCTTAATAGTCTCCATCGCTCTCTTTTTTGCATATTTTGGGGGGCTTTTAGCCTTTATTGTGATAGGACAGTGGAGAAAAGACAAGAAAGCTGACAGAAGGGAATGAGCGGTTTCAAACCCTGGACACTGCATTACAGCATAAGGGATGCCTGGTCTACTAAAGCTAGATCAGTGCCCCATAATTTCTCCATCTCTCTCTGACAGACCACCCACCCACCTTTTTCGTGGCCAGACCCCCATTAGAGGTTGACAGAGGGATGGACTGAATCCGGAGCTTGGACCATTCTGTGTTTAGGATATTTGTCTGTTGCTCAATCTTTTGCCTGTTAGACATGAAAAGGGTCTAGAAAAAAAAAAGAGAAAAAAGGACCAAGACATACACACTATTAACATAACATACGCATTGAGAACTGCATACAAAAGACACACCAGTGTCACACGTGCAAATTAAGCTTTGCTCTTTATTTGTTAGAGACCATTGGACAAAACCCTGATTGCACAAGAGAAAAGATGTCTTGTGCCAAATTTAGCTACGACCTTATCTTCATTCACAGACCCTGAAAAAACCCCCTGAACATCTGAATTGAACTTGTGTGACGTCAATGTGACTCACTTTGACCTCTTCTGCTTTTTTAAGGCGTTTGACCTGGCGAAGGCGCATATACTCAGACTTGACCCTCCGTCTCCACTCCAGCATGCTGCGAGAAGGGATAAAGGAGGAAGACTGAGGTCTTGGAAGTGATGGGGCAACACCGGTGCCAGGGGCTGCTGCAGCACTTTCCTCCATGACTGTTTAAAAATAAAAGGAAAGCATATGACAAACAGGCCCAACTTCAAAACATTCCACTTTCATATTCAGATAAGTTACTTTTGTAAACTTAGGCTTGTTTTCATGTTTTCTGCCACAGTAACTACTTTCATTAATTACATTAAATCTATTATAGGCAGTAGTTTTGATGTAATATGGCTGCAGTCCATTTCAGTTACCTTATTATAGTACTAATGGGCTTACTATCGCCCTCTGTTTCTCACAACCCCCTTACATTTCCCCATTCACCCTCGCCGATGGTCTCTCTGAAAGAGTGCCCCCATCTGTTAGCAAAACAAAACAGACGTCTAATGCAAAAAAAGAAAAAAAAAAAAAAAAAAAAAAAAAGCCTCCTCGAGTGCTTTACGGGCCTTTTTCTGGTAGACTGCTTCTGCTCTTTTTGCAAAACTTGAGGGAAATTGACTGAATTATGCGCATACAGCGCGACAGTGTGCGCATCTATGAATACAGCACATGAATTTAATAGCACGGGGCATCCACATTGCACAGGAGTGGGCGTGCCACTTCAGAAAAGCAGAATAGAAAAGTGCGTAGTACAGTTTTTCTGTGTTTCATAATCGCCACGCTGAACATCAACTTCCCCGTCTGAACTCAAACGGAATTAAAAATAAATACGAAGGTAAAACTGAGCTCGGGGAAACTGCTGCACTTGATTTTTGGGGGCTACGAGACGTGCACACGTTTCAGACACATGAAGCTATGAAGTCCGCGACGTCCTGTAAGTGCAGCCCCGTGCCAAGAGAGCTACACAGTACCCATTTAAATGTAGAACACTCTAAAGACGTGCGACCGAACAGCACAATGACGGCACGTTACACTAGCGCTCGGGTGTGCACGTCAAGATCTCTACATCCAGTGTCGCAGTTATTAAATACCTTTAAATCCACGTCTCGTGTCCTATTTGTTGCGACAACAGCCCGCAACGCGACCAAGTCCCTTTCTGTTTTCTCTCTCTCTCTCTCGTTTTTTTTTTTTTTTTAGTAGAGAGATCCGGAGCAATTCAAGGCTGTGTTTGCTATGGCTCTGACGCAGTTATCATCTCCGCGCAGCGAGGGGATCTCTGAGAAATCTCTATCCATGGGCATGGTGCTGGAGGTTGTTGTTGTTGTACCTTACAAATAACTGCGCACTTGGCTTGGTTGATCCAACTCGAGCAGGAGGGTGACGTCTATATTATGATCACAGCCTTTCCAAGCAGAGGAGGATTTATTACTATTCTGCGTCCTGGGAATAAAAAGTAGCGTGCAGCAGCCGCAGCACAGCCATTTACACGCATACACAGGAACTGATGCAACTGTCCGGAGTGCTAGATCGCCATCTAAATGCGTGAAGGCAGATCACTCTGTGGGTTTTGATAGTAGAGCAAGTGCAATCACATAATCTTAAATATAGCTCTACTCTATAGGAGCAAAAGAATAAAATGGCCTAAATACACATTATGAATACACGTAGTTTTATAGGAGTATCGGGTATTTAATTATATATACAAAAAAAAAATCAACGCAAAATAAACTTCTCACAGAACCTGAAAACGGATGCATTAATTCAGCCTGCCCACAGAGCTGAAGTAACTGTCTAGCCTACGAATTAAAAATAATAAATACTTGGACACTGGAACACAGTTTCCGGACATTCCAATGTACTGGGGTCAAATGGAAAACAATTCAGCTGCTGTTCAGCTCTTCTCCTCCAGGGGGAGCCCGACACACAAAGATAGAGGGTTGGATGAAGGTATTCACGCCACTGATGCTGTCACTTAACCCACGTAAAACCCACTATACAGCAAGCTGCTGCAAGCAAGCTGAAAACACAATCGAATGATGTTTTCGATGGACTTTGATTTGACGAGCAGCGATATGAGAAAGCATAATGACTTGAATTTACAGAGAAGTATATTAACCTCGGTATGAAGCAGATTGGTTTAAATCTTTGCACATGTGTAAGTAGCCAAACGTCACACCCCTTTCGAAGGGAAATGTTTAATTTAACACATCACACATAAACCGGACGTAGGGTTCACGTGGTAACAGTTGATCTCATGCAATTTTCTGGCTTGATTTGATTTAATGTACACAAGCTAACTGCTAACACCTAACACTATAAGTAATTACGATAAATTACCAATAGTCACATTGCCCTATGGAGGCAGTGATTCTGATTTGTGTATAAATTTAAAATCAGAGATAATCAGTTAATCTGCTACAATCACTTTAAATAGATCCAAATATTTACGTTCAATCAAATATAAAACAATTAGTGTGTGTACTTAATGCCAAATAAGAAGCTGAAAGTGCAGGCAATCGAGTAGTGGTTTGCTATAAATAAAAGTCCTTGAAAGTACTGCTTTGATAAATATGGTCGATGTTGTGTGTGCTCTCCACGGGAGGAATTTTAACATATCCCCTCAGGATATAACACAAAGAAAAAAGTAAAATACAAAGTATACAAATATATTTAAAAATATTTACCCTCAGGGTATTTTATTTATAGCTCCCATTTATTTCATTTTATAGTTTATTACTTGTAAGATATTACAAAAAAAATCCCCAAAAGCAGACACAGTAATTATTCACCTGCAAGACACAAGATGGTGCTGTTTAGCTGTTTTTTTATTGGAAGGACGCCACATGAACTCATATGTACACATCAAAGTAGGATTAAGAGAAATGAAACTTTATATCGCCTTAACAGACCCGTTGTGTTTCTGTCTGATTGCTCTTGTCGTTGTCCCCTCTGTTCCCTGGCTGTGCTGTTTGTGGCACGCATGCCTGCTTATGATTTATGCATTCAGTGAGCATAAAGTATCTCAGATACAGTTTGTTTGCCATATCCACAGTGATATTTGAAGTAGCCACTGCCATGTTGATACTAAACTGTCAAACAAGCAAACACACAGAGGAAGATGAGCTTAGGACACTGCTATCAGCAGGAAGTTTTTAATTCTGTATCACGTAAACTGCGCGTGTTGATCTTGGCATCTCTATTTGGGATACATTTCTTCAGATATGCTGCAGGCTTTATGATCTGTGACAAAGCCTTGGAGATGAAAAGATTTACAAAGTAGCTAATAAAACAGAGACTTCGAAAGCCATTTGAAATAGCGAGTGACTGTAGAAGCATTCATTTTTGTAGAACACGTGTCAAAGTAAATGTTTACTTACTTACATTTCAAATATGCTTCGTGCTCCACTTCGTTCACACTCCAAGTTCAATATTTAAGCTTCTATATGCTGGATTTTTAAAGTTCAGTCCATTACATGTAAAACAGTGGCCTCTTTTAACTGAAATGAAATGTGGAAGCAATTTTGGCCTCTGCTACTTGGATTTCTTCCAAGCCTAGCAGCTGAAAAAGAGTACTCATCCCTCAGTGACGCGCATCAATTTCATACTGGATATTCCAGCCACCTCTCTTTACCACAGAGGTTTATTGAGATAGATAGATATTCTTTACCCACGGTTAGTCAGTTGCTCCACAGTAATGAAATATGAATCTATAACCTAAAAAAATGTAGATTAACTGTAGATTCATTAAAACTTTGTCTGATATTTCTGAACAATAAGCTAAAAAAGAATCTCTTCTTTGTGACTTGCAACCCTGTGTGTTTCTCCTAAAAATAATTGACTTAAAACATTTACTTCTCTAAATCTTTATTTATGCAAGACATGAAAAGCGACTTGTCAGCAACATGTATCCTGTCAGTCTAACATAGCTTGCATTTGATCAGAAACTCCTGCAGCTGGAAACCATGTTTGCAATAAAATTCTGCTTGCAATGATAAATAAAGAGGCAGAAAGTGGGGAAGAGAAAAACAGGACAAAGTGTGGCCCCTGAAAACAGAGGGTGGGACAAACTAAGGAAATAGATGAAGAGAGAGAGATTGATAGTCCTGCACCAATGGGCCGCAATAGTCCTAACTTTATCAGAGGCTCTTTGCCCCATTTGGTGAGTCCGCCCCTACTAGGAAATGAGGGCTTCCTGTTGCTTTACACAGCCTTCCTGCAAAAGGTTGAGATATGTAATTCTTACCCATCAGGGAAGAGGAGAAGAACATTAGGCAAAATGACACTCACCAGATTCTTAGTTATGTATTTCAGAGTTTTTATGCCTTTTTTCATCTGGGGTAAGTAAAGGCTTTATGCTATCCTAATTTTTATTATTCTGACTTAATCTTTGAACTTTTCCAAGAACTCACCTCTCAGTAAGAATTCAAAGAAAACTTTTAGTAATTAGTAGATTTTAGTAAGGAGTTTAGTCAATGCCATGACTGAGTTTTACACTGAAACAGTTTGGATTAAGGGTCACAGAGTAATTGTGATCAGCCTGAGACAACTGATTTGTCTTGGATCAGTTTTTATTTTTCTTTAGGAGGATATTTTTAGAAATCTTGTTGCATTTTTTTTTTAAATGCAGTTGTCACGAGTCTTTAATAAATAAAATATTTCAGTCAATTACTTATTTATTTCGCGCAATAGGACTGTGATCACATGGGATGAGCTTTTGAGTTGAACACATTAAGATTTCCCTGGAAAAGGGCTAGACAAAGGGAGGATGCACTCATTTGTTCATTCACCACGGCATGTTATTTCCTTTACTGCCCCAGTCAGGCCTGCAGACTACATATAGAAGATTATTTGCACGTATAAAATATTGTGGTGTTTTAAATCAACAGTTATATTCCAGTGTTCAGGTCTTTATTTTATTCCTCTTATTACAGCAAGCACAGCAGTGGTATGTCAAAGTGAAGAAAAGGTAACTTTGCATCCGACAGTAACAGTAGGTAAGTACATTTACAGAAATAAGCAACAAACCAAGGAAGAAACAAAATTCATGCATGACTGCTGACTAACTTATACCCTTTCTTTGCAGAGTTTAACTCAACAAACAGGATGATGACTCTTAGTAAGTGCATACATTTTCTCTGTCACTTTATTATAGACTGACAGCTATACATCTATGTCTATATGTCCTAGATTTTGTATTTTTACAGTTCCAAATAGGGTTTATGTAATTGTGTCCTCTGAGGAATTGCTTTGGATTACATTTCTAAACTTATTTGCCTGGTCTGGAACTGACAAACCAGAAAAGCAGAACTCAGGGATCCTTTTTTTCTGCCAAGATTTGTCCTTGTGTATTACTATGAGAATCCAAGACAAACTCCTGGGGAGGTCTCTACCAGTAAGGGGTCAACGTCAGTGGACATGAGGCCCGTAATGGTTTGGGGTTGGAGGTTAACTGAAACCTCATCACGAGCAGCCCCCACCTGGCTCGACTTCCTAAATTTGTTCGTCATTCACCCCACGCAACGTCTGTGATCAACGCATGAACTCTGAGTTGTGAAACAACTAGAACATTGGAGCAGCGCCCCTTTCACTGTTCCTCATCCTGTGCCTTCCTTTTTTCTCCTTTTTTCCTGCATCCCCCGACTGTCCTCCTCCTCCCCCTGCCAGCGCTCTCAACTCTGAGCCCCCCACCCGCTGGAAAAAAAAAAAGAGAACACATTTCCTGATGTCATTACTAAATCAAAAGGTTGCTTGGCAAACAGATGTTGTGAGAGGCAGAACATATGGATTTAGTGTCATAAATTAACAAGCTGGTTGTGAGAAACCCTAAACCATAGATTTCATTTTTAATTCAATCAGAGAAAGCACCTCTCTTGCACACAATTTTTTTTTAAGTGGTGAGTAGGGACAGTGAGAAACTATCTTCCAGATGTATCGCACACATGAGCAAGATTTCCCGTACTTGTTGCGTTAATTACAGAATGTTTTCCTACTAGCATGCACGCGTAACGATAGTTGGCCCTTTAAACAGCTGGTCAACTCTGACAAACAACTCTTTCCAGGTTTGGTCAAATTAACCTAAATATGAAATCATGGCTGTCTGCAGAGCACACCCTGCAGAGTCATGATTACATCCACCCCGAAACGCTAAGTCCTAAATGTTTACTTATGTTTCCTATTTGGCAGAGGCAGCCCAAAAGGCAAATAAATCACATGCTGTGAGCTGGCCAGGCCTTCGACTGTGAGAAACTGAGACTAAAAAGCAGAACAAGAGTTAAAGAGTAAAGGGTTTTCAGATGTGAGTCCAGCCCCAGCTTGGGTGTGCTCCCTTTTATTTGGGAGAATGGAGAGGACAATCTTTGTTGCCTCCACCCCTTTAAAAGCGGAAGAAATTTTTAAAGAAACGTGTGTTAGAGAGGGGGAGAGCCGCTGCCAAGGCGCAGGGCCATCAGACAGATCTTCGAAGAACATCTGGTAACCGCGGGTAACATTGTTTGGACATCTGGTAACCGAAGATTGCACTGCTTCTCTTCCATCCTGTCGGGTTTCCTGTTATGCCTCGCTGTGCGAAGTCTAAGAAGTTTTGGTTTTTTATACATGGTTATACGCTGGGGAAAACACACCTTTATTCATTTTTTCTGACATGAAGGGAGCACTTGGTTTCATAGGGTTATTCCTCTCCTTTCTCTTCGGTGAGTGTGTGGTCTCCCTTTTATATATGAAAGTGCCTGCCTCTGTGCTAGAGATGTGGAAAGAATTCATTATCTAAAGTAGACTAAAAATTCCCATGGTACTCCGATTTGCTTGGACAGATGTGTTTTTTAATGAACTGAATTAGGAAGGGCTTACATGGCAGATTTGGAGAGACTTACTGCTTCATGTACATGTTTTTAAGCTAAAAAGTGTTTTTTTCTTCTCTTTCAGATGCCACTGGACAGTTTGGTAGGTGGCATAACCTTATAAACATACATAATCATATATCTTCATATATAATTTGATAAAGGGAGTCTTGCAGAAGTTGTTTTATGTACAACTCATTTTTAAAGCCACTTTCTTTTTCCCTTTTCCCCCTTTTTTGTTGTTGTTGATTCTTCTCTTCTGCTCTGTAGTTTGTGAAGATGAGTCAGACGGAATGGGCTGCCTCTCTGACATGTTTGCTGTTTACTGTGTGCAAAGTTTTAAGCTTGCAATGGCATCACTGAACAAAACCGACTGGTGCGTTTGGAGTAAGGTAAACAGGTAAGTAGGGTGCATTTCTATTTAAAATGAATGTTTTTTGTTTAAATGCCAATTTCTAATTTACTTTTCATGTTTTCCTTCTATTCAGTTGGTACAGCAACCTAAGCATGTGTACAGAAAACATATGTGACTTATACTTCATCCCATGGCCCAACCGTGTGGTGGAACAGACCTTTTTGGACATTCATTCCCTTTTTTTCAAGGATTGTCCCACAGATGAGCTAAGTGACCCACCACCTGCCATCATGTTTGCTTTAGTCATCACGCCCATCTGCCTGATCCCTGTCATGGTTAGCCTGGTGGTACTTAAGACCAAAAATGGGGATGGCAACTCCTGATAACCTAGAATCTCTGCTCAGCTATGTTCTCTCTTTTCCCCTAACCTTGTTTACAGACTGCTCATACACTTTCATCTCAGCAGAGACTGAATCTTTAGATCTTCTGCACTTCACAACTTAAATTAGCCACATAGACATAGTTGGCACTATCTCAGAGATAATGTTCTGTGGCATCACAGCTGTTTCTCTTAGGTGACATACTTCTTAATACAGACAAACACTGTCAGAAACTATGTTCTGTACTATACTGTATCTCATTTACTGTGACAAAAATGTTTTGTTTTAAACCACTTGACACTAGAGTTGGCCGTTGCTTGAAGCATTGGTCATCTCTTGTTTGCTCACAGTATTTCATTTATACTGGAGAACCCAATATTCGTGATTAGCCTGACGAAAGCTCCGGAGCTTGTAAAAGTAGAAACAAAATTTGTATTGACACTTTGTTTTATGCAAGAGATTCGGGCTGATGAAAGACAAGGTAAAGTTTATTACTGAGCTGCTTTTGCATTCATAGACAATGTTTTGTTAGTTTTTTTGCTGTTAAACTTTGAGCCTAAAAATATAAAATATATTTATGAAGACAGCATTTAGAAACTAAATGATTTTTAATTCTGAAAAGGAGAAAGATGTTCATATCTGATCTTTGACAAAGGTCCTAAATGCTCAATAGTGTGTATGTGTAGGGAGGAGAAGAAGTTAACCATATGCATGGATCTAGTTATTCAAGTCACAGCACACAAATTGTTCAAAGGGTCGAGGCCTGTTTTTATTAACTGTAAGTAATCTTCATACTCATGTGATGAGAAGCTGGTTAAAAGAAAATCGTATCTCCCTCCAGACAAAAGACATTTTAAGTTGCCTGCACAGAATTGTGACAAACACTGAACAATGACAAAAAGATAAAAGTCTTATCTTTAGCCCTGAATGACAATAAAGCCACTATAAGTGCTTTCAGATTTAGAATAAAAATGTGTATTTATATACTCTGATGTATTTCTGCTATTGTCAGGACTTCATGGACTTACTGTGAAAGTACATCCTGCCTGCTCTCATGCCATGAACTGTATGCATTTTTATTTTTTATATTTTAAACCAATAAATCTACAGTTGTATGCTTACTATGACTTGTAAATACAGTACCATCCTTGTGAAATTACCCTTTCACCTTTGCAGCTATTTGATTAAACACCCTTTTCCCTTGTGTGTAAGGCAGATGGTCTTGCTTTTTGCTCTAGTCAGTGTTTCACTGTCTCTTTAGTGATCAGTATATTGCAGTGCAGTTGCTGTGCTCTTCAAGTGCTGAGGTAGTGAAGGAAGCAGTGACAACAGTCATGTATCACGCCCTCATCTGGCACACAAAACACTACAGGGTGGGCCTGCATTTGTCTGTGCGTCTATGTGTGTGTGTTTGGCAGGACTGGGTGGGAAAATGTGTTTAGTGACCTTCTTCCTCTCTAGATGTCGGGTCATTCTCACCCTCCCCACCCCCTTCTGATCTCATCCAACTTTGCGTTACGTCTTATAGTTAGAGCCAGGAAATACATACATGGTGCCATTGCGCAAGATGAGACTCTGCAATCAACATCAGTCATGTTTTATCAATCACAAAATAATAACATACATTCTATACACAAAGGGCCAATAGTTGTACATGAGCTTTAAAATGTTTCAGGAAAGAAATTTTGCCCTCTGGTGGTTCTATTAAAAACTGACAAACAGACATAAACAAGTAAATTTTGAACACAGACACCACTATCAAAACAACACAAGAAAAAACAAAGCAAGGAAAAAAAACACTGATTTTTTCATGAAAATACTTAAGCACAAAAGTCCTGTACACAGTGGAGCCTGTTAATAATCTTTTCTTCATCTCTACTATCACAGCAATGCAAGGCTTGACAGTATGTGGCTCTGTTAACCCATTGTTGGGTTTTTAATCCTTTGTTTCTGGAACAGCATGTTTTGGCAAATGGGCACAATTAAGTGCATGAAACTACATACAAGTGCACTAAAGGCACCACCTGCCCAATGATCAATATCATTGGGCAATGAAGCTGCTATTTAGTGGCTTAAAACAGTAATAAAAATACCACAAACAAGCCAAACCATATAAATAAATAGATATATGTAGTGGTCGCAAGGTAATGTGAAGGGGACCAAATGGGGAAAAAACAGTCATTTCTCAGAGCTCTGAATATATTTCTTTTACACGTACAGAGGTTTAACACGCTCACCAGTGACACATCTAAAAACGAACAACGCAGCTGCTCAGAAAACCCCTCCTTAAATAGGTGCAGGTCATACCACCACCAATAAAATTTGAAAGATTTCACCCTGACACAGTCCAGCTACAAAAAACATATACAGTGAAATACTGTAGTTATTTTAACACAGCTCACATATATCTGACTACAAACACACCCCAGCTAAATAATATGCAAACTAACTAAATCAAACCAAACTGAAGATTCAGCCCGATCCCACCCTCAGCTCTCATCTGATGGTTTAACCCACTAGCAGTGGATAATTGGAGAACTCCTTTCAGGTGAGCATCATTAGGCTGTAATCCTGTGTGCACTCCATGAATCAGGCCTTCAGGAAGCTAACCTCAAAAAAGAGAGTGGTTAATGGACTTCAAAACAAAAGCATAACAAAATCAAAACTTCCTGGAAGACATTGTGGGTGTCTCACTTTAGTAAGGGAGATGCTTCCCATCACATCAATAAAACAAAGAAAAATAGTGACATACTTCTGAATGTTTCTATTTTTAGAGGCATGTACATATTAAATATGTATCAACAACACATGTTCTCTGAGGGATCTGGGATTGGTTTGTAGTAGCGCCACGAACTATCATTTCAACAGGAATCGTTTCAAGTGTATGAGGTCAATAGTTTCTTCTCCAACCTCTTAGATATACCACAGTACTATTAGATAATATGCTGAGTATAAATCGGCTGATCCAAATGCATTTTCATAGGGACCCTGTTTTGAGTTGAAAAATTTAAGAAAAAAAAATGCAATGATTTGATTGCAATATTTTAAGAAACATATTAGCTCATTTTGACTTTTCAAAAAGAGTTTACACTTAAAAAGGAACACTTGACCTAACTTAGCTAATAGGCTCATCTCTACCTTTCCTTTTGTTTCTAAAATTATTTAAAGAGTAGTTGTGAAACAGTTAACTAATCTGCAGAGAAACGGTTAATTTGAAGAGTTTCAGACAGCATTAGTAAGGTTATGAATACTCTTCTTATGATAATGGAGTCATCTCTATGCTTGTCGTGCTAGACCTCAGTGCAGTTTGATATAATCGATCACAATAGTTTACTGCAGAAATCGTAGTTGCAGTGGGTTGAATCATATGTATCGAATAGACTCTAATTTGTTAATGTGCATGAGGAGTCTTGTTCACACACTAAGGTTAATCACGGAGTTCCACAAGGTTCTGTGCAGGGACCAATTCTATTTATATTATACTTTCCTCGGCAGTACTATTAGAAGACACGGCATACATATTCATTGCTATGCAGAAGATACCCAGCTTTATCCATCCATGAAGCCAGAGGAAACACACAACAACTAGTTAAACTACAGGAATGTTTCAAAGACAAAAGACCTGGGTGACACTAATCTCCTTCTAAATTCAAATAAAACTTGACCTTAGAAATCATAGAAACATGGTGTCCAACCAGATACCTGCTCTGTATGGCATTACCTCAGCTCTAGGATATGTTCTTAAATATGCAAATTAAACAAATATGTAGAAGGACTGCCTTCTTGCATTTTGGGCAAAATGTCTAAAAATAGAAATATCCTATCCCTGAGTGATTCTGAAAACCTAGTTTATGCATTTATTACTTCTAGGCTGGATTGTTGCAATTCATTATTATCAGGGAGTTCTAAAGGCTCATTGAAAAGCCTTTAGTTGATACAGAATGCAGCATATACTGCCTTCAGACAACTGGTGTTGTGATTTGGCACTATATACAGTGCCAAGTCACCAAATTTTTATATAGTGCCAAATCACCAAATATGTGATGTGGCACTATATAAAATTACCTGAATTGCACTGAAATCCCTAAATGGGATGGGACCATATGTTAATCTAAAACCTGTATATATCTTTCAGCACTGAAGGTGTCTTTCCAGATGTGTAAGCTACTAATTCCACCCCTATACATTCAGAAATTACTATACATATCTACCCATCTTTACTTCTGAGAAATTCTTCCTCTCTAAAATGCTCTTTTTATACCCAATCATGTTAGTCGCATGTTTCCAATTCACCTAATTAGCTGCAAGATGTTCCTCCAGCTGATTCTTTTTAGTACCATTTACTTTCCCAGAACTTTTTGCCATTGTTCCAACTTTCTCTAAACATGTTCCTGTACTTAAATGAAAAATTAGCTAATATTTTTTTTAAATGAAATTGTAAAATCTCCCAGTTTAAACCAAGTTTTCTGTGTTCCATTGTGAATGAACTCTTGTTTTAAGATATTTTCAAATAATTACATTCTGATTGCATTTAGATTTTACAGAGCATAAAATGTAAACAGCCTTTTTATCAAACCTAACCTTGTTTTGGAATTTCGTTTCTAGTTAAACTAATTCTCATAGAAAAGCCATGAACACACCAACATGTATTTCTGAAATAAACTTTTTAGAGCAAAAAAAAAGATACACTGCCCCCCTCTCTCTCAGCAGGAGGGACCAGTGAGCCTCAGCTGTGCACCTGGTTGACGGTGTTGAGTTTTGGCTCTTTGTTAGGTGCTTCTGGATCATCTCACTATGGGAACCCATGACTGCAATACCCCAGTGATCTGGCAGTGTGGTTGGAATGAGGGCATGTTAGGGCATCTATCAACTGCTGCAGGCTTTCATATGTGCCCTTGATAGTGTGACTGGGGATTCATGTATGACTGATGAAAGGGAGAATCTTAAGTCAGCCTATATCAGGTTCTTGATCAATTAGTGATATTTAATTTGATTTATAGATGTCCTGATGCCTAATAAACTTTTTCTGCATGACACATGTTTTTTCCCCCACTTGCTAGATTATTGCCACACATACACACTGGAGTTTGTCCAGATTTGATGAAAATTAAAGATCGCACCCACTGATGCGAGTCATTCAGTGTGACATGAGTAATTACTTTGTTGTGTGAGAGCCAGGCAGCTGGTACTGCTGTGTCAGAGCTGACCCTTCAGCTGGCTGACACCATGCTGGCAGCAGATGACTGTACATTCAGCTAGGTTTGACATGAAAACGGCTGCTAGATCAGTCAGAATAAACTCAAAGAAATATGAAGCATGGATAACCTTGTTTCACTGCCAGCTGAAAATGAAAATGAAAAGAGCCAGAAACATCAGTTCTCCAGTGATGATGAAAAGGAGCAAGGCCTGCAGCAGCCTGCAGATCAACAGTTTGATGAGGAACCTGAGACATTTATCCCTGAAAAAGCAAGAGAACTTGATAAATTATATATATATATGAACTGTAAACACACATTTTTTTTTCAGCTGATACTGCAAACTTGTGAGAAAACGTCTTCTTTGTTGTATCCAGCAGATATTGAACAGTATTCACTAAACCTGCTACTTTAATTGCCAATTTGCCCTGGGCAGAAACAATAAGTGTGCTTTTTATTCAAAACAGCTGGATATTGTGAGCAATTCTGAGCAAAAAAACAAACAGTCAAAAAACCAAGTGTTCAAGCAGGATAACCAATAATGAGCTGGGAATCATGGGAATGCTTCAGTGTGAAGGGAAGCCTGGTTTCACTTATTTTAACTATTTTTTTTTCTGTGAGGTCATCACTACAAATATCCTTTCTTAATGCTTTTTCCATAAAAATATCAATTCTAGCTACTTTATGGAGCAATTTTATGTAGGGGTTATTGCATTGAAATTTTATTTTCTCAAAGGTATAAAAAGGAAAGTAGGTCGACTGACAGGATAAATTCAAGTTTAAATGAATATGCTTAGTGTTAATAAAAAAAAAAGCTGAACGTTTCAAATTCAAATCGCTATCCTTTTTTACAAGATTAAAAATATTTAGAGGAATCAAAGCATCAAGAATGATTTTGTTAATGTAAAACTTCTGAAAATAAAGAACACCTAAGTGTTTTCCTTCAGGCTATCGGTATTGTTACATGATACACATCTGTGTCACTCTACATGCTGAGAGATTCAAAAATAACAAACTAAGATGGTATGACAGTTCCCTGCCAGGAATAACATGACATTTGACCTTCATGTATCAGCTTAAAGGAATTATTAAGAGTTTGTGAAATATAAACCGCATAAATCTTCGAAAACAAAACAAACAAGCACGTCTGTGTAAGCCAACCTTCCCCCTTTTTTCCCACTCTTACAGAAACTGAACCTGACTGAGACTGAAGCCTGAAACTGAGCTTCAGAGTTGGGGCTGCAGGTGTTGGGTACCAGCCTGACACACATCCAGTCAGATGCACAGCAAACTATCAAAGTGTACCAGACACTGCTGGATGTCAAGATATGTTTGTAGCTGGTGGTAGGAGAAGGAGACACGGAGTAATCAGTTTCTGAAGGACACAAAGCAAGCTTTACCTCTTAAAACCAAGAATTTGAAATGGCTATTTATGGCACATATTATATTATGAATGTCGTATACAAACTGTAGAGTTTAGAAAAGGTTTTTACCCAAATACTTTTCCCCAGCTGTCTCTAAAATGCTTAGAGCAGGTAATTGTGTGAGATAATATATGTAGGAGGCCTCTAGATGGCAGTCTTTGAGAGCTTATTCTGTTGTTGACGATGCTGACAAACTAACCTTTTTAAGTAGAAGCCTGTTTATTTTGAGGGGCAATAATATCTTTTATGCAGCTGATTATAACCTGGGTGATTTTTACACAGAGGTATAGGCCCACGGTCAAACTTTAGATCATGGAAATTTCTTTTGCACGACCAGATTGACAAATATATTTCTGTAAACAATATGTAGGCGATTAGAATCACTGTAAAGCAAAATAAATTGGAAGCTGAAATTTAATATTAAGAATGAATTATCAAAAAATATGTTAAATAGACACAGGAAATAACAGGTGGGGATTATGGAAAGGAAGTCACTCCTTTCCAAATCTTCATGTGTCTTTTTTTCTTTTTCTAAAAATAAAGTGAAAATTGATGAAAAATGTAGCCACTATATTAGTAGTGCCAGAAATGAATTCAATAATTATTATTTGTGATATAATAATGCAGAAAATGCTATTATAAAGTAAAAATGTATCCAAAAAATGCAAATAAATAACAGTTTTTATATTTTCCCATGTTTTCCAATTTTATTTGAGTTGCTGTGTGCTTTAAAAATTTTTTTTCTCAACTTCCTGTAGTGTTTGTAACTAGAACCTTGCAGTCGTTTAAATGTGATCAGCTGATATATGTCTCATAAAAAGACACGTTGACTTTGCTCCTCTCGTGCTTTTATTCACTTCCCTTGCCTCTTAACATCCGGGAAGGATTGGAACAGAAGGTTTTATCAGAAAAGTAGTCAGATTCCCTCGTGTTTAGCATCTGTTTCAGTCCTCAAATGCTGAGCTTCTTATATTTATCTACCTAGAAAAAAAAATCTCATATCTTTTCTTCCTTGCTTAAGGGTCTAATCCTGCACTGTTCTTGAAAGATTTTTTTCACTTCAAAATACAAATCGCATAATGCACAAAAGAATGCACAAAAGAATGCATTTGATATGAAATATCTGCAGGCGCAGGTGCGTATCCAGACTAAGAGATGCTCACCACAAAAGGGTGCAAACACATACTGTACATACTAATGTAGATGCAAATACTGGAGCACACTTACACAAACACATGCAGTAAACAGTATGATGCAAATAATGAATGTGTACTTGTGTGCACAGGTATAGTAAATACTAAGGAGAGATTGAAGAGGAAAATTTGAAAGGAATGTGCAGGCATTTGTCCTTAAGTTAATACCTAAAAAAACACCTAAAAGTTTCTTGTTAGTGTTCCCATCTGTTTATAGGGACTGTTTCGTTTCTCCAGTGTCACTCAACAGTGCTTCAGGGATTGTGCTTAAACATGCTGAGGTTATGCCTCTTTTCTATGTTTGGCTTTTATGCAAATGCAAAGGTGACAGAGTGCAGAACCTTTGATCTGAGCTTCTTTGTGGTTTGAACTGTTAATACGGCGAAACCACCATAAATCTAATGGGAAAAGCAGAATCAGGAAGGCAGTATTGAGATTGTAGATGGAATAAGCAGAACCTATAATAACCTCATATAAGATGTGAATTAAGAGGAGATATTGTGCCTTCTTTGTGACAAGCTCATATTCCCCTAAGGTTAATGACTGTCTCTTCAAAGAATTGGCTGTGCCATTACTGGAAAATAAAATCTGATGACGACATTACACAACAAGATGGTAATTTCTACCCAATTAAATAGTTATAAGCTTTTAGTAAGTATCACAAGTTACAAAAATAGGGTCTTCACCCAAATCTCATCCAACTTGACAAGATGATAATCACAAGAAAGCAGATGTAGTTATCTCAGGTTTACTGCTTCATAAAGATTAAGTAATGAGCTTACATTACAAGTTATTACTGCAAATTAACAGTAAATGGACTGGTTCTAAAATAGCACATTCAAAGCACTTAACGTGCCTCATTCACCCAGTCATACAGTATCTATCCCAAGGATACTTGGCATGCATACTGAATGATCTTTTGGCTAACCAGTAACGCAGACTTGCGTTGCATGTTTTTAGAGATATTGCATGCTTTGATTTTACAGCAAATTTTGTAACTTAGCCGAAAGATAGCTAATAGCTATTACAATAGTAAAGATTTCATAAATAATACAATTGTTTTTCAAGTGATACCAAGACTTTGATGAAGTAGAATTCAGCCATTGGGGGGAGGGGACACCCAAAAAGAAACAGGACCCTTTGTTTTTGTCTATATCAATCCCACTTCAGATTGATCCTTATGAAGCCTTTATAAATGCACAGCACATGGCGCATGCTTTGGAAATCTCATTTTTTAAACCCTTTGCATCTTCTAAACTCAGTCAACAGACAGTCATACACAAATAGCTTCAGAAAAAAGGTTTATTTTATTCCTCAGACTACAGTGTCAAGGTAAATACAGACAAGCTTTCAGCGTATTTCATTAAGCTATATGCCCTCATCCTCCGGTGAGTCATCCTTTGATTTCCATTTCTAAAGATTCCATTTTAAAACTGAATGCTATTGAAACAGAGAGAAGCTGTGATTATACAGTGTGTGTGTGTGTGTGTGTGTGTGTGTGTGTGTGTGTGTGTGTGTGTGTGTGTGAGAGATCGGGGGCTGGGAGGGTGGGGGGTGAATTTATAAACAAACTAAATTCATATCTTAAGCAGATTTACTGAAGGGTAATATCCAGGTATACAGACACATGTCAGCAACAATACACCTGTTAAATCATGCATGCCTGCTGTATTAGAAACAGTCTACCAGGAAGAAGCAGAAGGCAGAGAATGAATTCTGCTGTCAGGAAACATGACAAAAATACTGGTATCAAGGGGCCCTTTAATATGCCTGCTGGCCCATGGGTGTAAGAAGCTTATCCCACACCTCTACCTTCATGATAGCTTTGCCTAGAGGACACATAGTGGCCCTGATATCTAGGCGGTTACCCATGTAATTGATTCCTGACCCAGTGGCTTCCTCCCTGACAAACCCATGTTCATGCTGATTCTTCTCGTAGTACATTTCTTTGTACAAATCCTTGTCACAGTTACGGCCCCTTTTATAGATGCCCACTGCAAACCAGTTCTTGTACAGGTTGTAGTCCCAGGGGACGGAGAACATGAGAGCCATAGTCTCAGCGAAGTCATTCTGTGACCTCTCGAAAAGGTCATAGGTCAGTACACCAACAGCTCCTGTTGCTTTGCTGCTGGACTTGGTGAATGTGCAAACCTCTGTCTTTAGAGGGCGCACTGTAGGTTGCGGTGGGTTGTATGTGTCCCCATTCTCAAGGTATACCCTAATTAGTACACAAATAGAAAAATGCATTCAACGTTTTTTTCTTTTGGTCTTCTATGTATTTCATATAAGCCCGAAAACTCACAACACGTGCTGGGCTTACCTGGGGTTAATAAGGCAGTAGCTGTTAGCGAGATTTGATATTTCGATGGTCACACTTCTCTTGCTGCTCACGTCAGCAGCTACAGCTTCAGCTGTCTCTGTCATGTTGCAGTGGCTGCGAGCTCTGTTGATCTAATAAAAAATAATTTAAATGTCAACCAGCTCATACCTGTAACATGGATGTTTATTTCCTCCTAACTGCAGTGAGAATCATAGGAATAAACTTATAACAATATAGAACTCAGGTTCGACCTCGTCTCTGATGATCTAATATCATTACGCTGACCTTCAAAAGCACACATCGACTGTCACTGCGTAAAAATAGTGTATTTCACAGGCTAATGAGATTTTACAAGAGAACATAGAATTGCTGCAGTCTTTTAACAGAGTGTACCACTCCAGTGACAGTACTTTATAGTTAGTACTACACAGTGATAAAGTGAAAGAACATGATCACTCATTTTATCAGCAGATACGTTAAAGAAATCAAACAAAAGCCTCATCAAAGTTCTATATATCTTACAAATTATAAGAGCTAAGAGAGTCATTGCTCTAAATGTATTTTCCCTAAATGAAGTGACTTACCTGCTGAGAAGCGCTGTTAGTACTTGAAGTCCAAAAACAGTAAAAGTTGCTGGTTGGTTTTCCTTTTTTTGTCTTTTTCTTCTTTTTCTTTTCCCCCCCCCCAAGGATGTATTAATCACTCAGAAAACCCTCCCAATTGAAGTACAACCCTGCTTAAATACAGGATAGCACACCCTCTTTCCAAACACACGACCCACACGAAAAGAAGACTATGAGGACAAATATTACTCTTTTCCCCTGTGGGATGAAACAGCCACACCCTAGCCTGTGGCTAAATTGAACAGTTTCCAACAATTTCCCATTGGATCCCAACCACTGAGGTGAGCCCTTCAAGACTATAATAACAAGACATGAATGTGTTTTGGGACTGTTATTCCTCTTGTATTGTGAAACAGTAAAAAAAGCAGATCAAACAAGTTGGGACAGACATTTCTGGAGCGATACTTTGCTTAGTATCTTGCTGAAACTCTTGCATTCCAAATACCACACAATCAAGCAAGATGGAGAGTCTAACAGCGAAGGAAGAACAATATTGTTTTTGTAGAAATTAAAAAAACATCTATGCAGATTTTCCATCTGTTGTTGCTCATTAGAATTGGACGGATCCAGATAAGAGATTAAAAAATGATTACAGTTCATCAGTAATAATGAAAGCATATGAATGAAAACATATCCCACTCAAAGTAGCACAAGCATTGGGTCTGAATGCTTTATTACCATAATAAACGAAAATAGAGTATTCAGTGTACATGAGCCCAAGAGCTAAGCTAATGGAGAATCAATGAGGTGGCTGTCAGATATTGATATCTTTCAGCAGACACAAAATACAGATGACAGCAAAATCAGTCTTCCTCTTCTCCTAAATGTTTTTTTTTAGGATGACAAGAGTCGTCAAATCAAATGAAGTTTATTTTTCTGCGACTAGAAAAACAAGAAAACACAGAAAAGCAGAACACCAGTAGACTGCACACTAATGACCCATTTTATCATAGAGCTCCACTTTAACCATGGCTTTTCCAACAGTAGACATTGTGGCCCTCAGGTCAACATATGTTGCCTTGTACTCCAGCCCACAGCCATTTGCCTCAGAGCGGGTGAAGTTGCTGAGATCCTTCCCATCATACATCCGGTCATACAGCTGTTTGTCACAAGCACGGGATTGCTCAAACACACCTATGGCCAGCTGGTTCTTATACAGGTTGTGGTCAAAAGGCACAGAGAACATGATCGCCATGCGCTCGGAGCAAACCCGGCTCTGCATATGGAACAAATCGTAGGTTAGAATGCCGACGGCACCCGTGGCAGTGTTGTCATCCTTGGTGAAGGAGCACACTTCTGTCTTGGTGGTACGAATCGTGGGCTGGGGCGGGTGTTGACAGAAGCCACTTTTCATGTACACCCTACACATTAGAGAAAGAGATAAATCCTTACCGTCACTACTAATCAGTTAACAACTTTTATGTCACACTTCTCGTACTTCTGATGAAAAAATACACTTTTGTAACTTTTGTGGAGATTGTCAATTTACTTTTTGAGTGTTGGGCTTTCCAGGGTGAAACATCTTATGCTGATGGATGGAGTGTGACTGGGAGTACTACTGTGGACTTCTAAGCAACAGTGAGTGTACCTGCATGCGATGTGCAATGAGGCAGTGTGTGTCACTGCATGATGGATAGGTGGATGTTCTCAGCAAAGTAATGTCACACATGAAAACCAGCCATCCAAAATATGGCCTGTCTTCCCACAGCTAGATAAATGTAGAAGGATGGCACAGATTCCAACAGACATGAATTGTTTATATTTATTTTGTTGCTGTGTTTTATTAATTTTTTTTCTCCTTTTTGTGGTCGGAGGGGGGGAAATCCATATTACATTGTTGAGAAATACAGTAGGTGGCTATATAAAACTAATATTTTATTAATGTTATAATAGATGGTGCACTGCATTTTGCTTGCAGTGCCATTGAGCCCTCCTTGTGAAATTTAGGTTTATGAATTATTAGAAAGAACACAAGGTGGAGATTGTGGTGACCCCCAAATTATACATGGCTGTTATGCAAAAGAAAATAATAATTACACATATGTAACTTAGTTATCCTTTTTTTTAAATAACATTGATTCACAAACACTAGGCAGCCAAACCTAATTATGAATTGCAGGACATGTCACTTGTTGTTGCTTTTATGAGCTTAGAAGCAGCATTTTAGTGAACTTAATGTATAATGTTGTGAAGTTTCCATTGTTCATCACAATGTTTTTCCTGCAATGTCATTCATTGATTTATGTTTTATGAAGTAAACATTCAGCCATTCAGGTCTGGCCCTAAATGCTATCCATTTATTTTCTCAATTAATCAGTTTTACAAGTGTTAAACTGACAAAGACATTTGCAGACTTACTTGGGGTTAATGAGGCAGTAGCTACCGCTGACATTGGTTATTTCTATAGTGCAGTTTCTGTTGGTGGTGAGAGTGGCTGACACAGCCTCAGCTGTTTCTGGCATCTTGACTGCAAGAGAAGCAGGATTGAAAGCTTAGAACAATACCCACTGACAGTTCACCAGCTAGCAGCAACACATTTAATTGCTGAAAAGATTAATTACCTCCAAAAAGCTGGTTTATATCTCTCCTCAAATATAACATTCTCATAAGAATTAACTTAACATGACGTAGGCGTGTTTGAAAACGAGTATACCTTAAGTATACGAGAACAAGAGAAACGTTGTTTTTACAGATGATAACCAAGACAGAAATAAGTTCGAGTCCTATTATAAGTAAGCATAATTAGGTACCTTTTAGAGAAAAATATGTGCGTTGTGCCAGACAGCAGCGTCAACTTCTTTTTCTCAGGTCTTGCAGAGAGCGTCTCCCTTGTGTGATTACACCTCCACAGTGCTTGTGCTAACACAAGCACAGGCGTGTCCATCGTGAAACACAAGTACCCCATCCATTGTGAGAAATCATCTCTCACAAAGAAGCAAGCACCTAATATTACACGATCACAAGATTTAGCAGTAATCTCTACTTTTACTCAGGGGAATGGTTAAAAACATTACTGTGCAAATTTTTTACTGCATGGTTAGCATCAAAATTCCAATAAGGTTGTTATTATGCAGCATATTTTAGCAAAATCATACAAAATTACTCCTCTGCAGTTTAAAATTTATCTCACATGTTATTTTCTATACCTATGTCAGTACTTACTAGATTTAGTGAAAAAATTGTATTTTAGAATTTCTAGTCTTCCCCATCTTTTATGAGTCCATTTCCATCCCAAAAAATGAATTTAGTAAAACTATTCAAAGCTTGTGTTCTTGTGTTCATTTTCATGTTCTGTCTTGCTTAGGCTGACGCTACAGTCACTGGGGATTACTCAACTGGCTGCTTGTTTTCGCAAGTGATGACTCGTGATACATTCCTTTGGGACCCTCCAAACATCATTAGCAGTTTTTACACACTTTTTTAGCTCGTTTCACTAAATTCCCATCCAGACTGTGGAATAGAGGAGTTAATTCCTTCTTTCCAGTACAGTAACTAGCAAAAACACTGCATTATGTAACAACACAACACAATACAGTACAGTGTTATATTTTTCCATAAGTTCACAAGGCACGGGGATCTTCCAGAATAAGTTTGTTTGGCGGTGTGTTCATTACTCCACCAAGCAGCTCGAGTAATATGGCAGCTGTTGTATTCCATTTATCAGATGCCCGGCCCTTGATTTAAATGCTTCAGCTCCTGTGCTTGAAGTCACCAGATGGCACCAAACATGCATTTGCAAAAATACATTTGCACTACACACACTCTTCAAGTTAATGTTTGCTTTCTGATGATTAGCCAGTGACCGTGGCAGAAAATCGCTGACAAACATGAATATATTTAGCATATCCTTCAATGTCCCATGACAACAGCAGTGAAAAGAAAATAAGAAAGAAACAGTGGTCATATTATATACCTTACAATTCTAAAAATCTAAGAGAATACAATATTAATGAGTTTATATAACCAATCACAGCAACATGTTTGAAGTTTCCACAGTGGACACTAGAATAACAAATAAACTCAAATTCATCCAAATTAAAGTAATATATTGTCACATGGCAGATTTATTATTAAATGACCACGATACATGGGAAACACTCTTCTGTGACCTCTCCTCTGCTGCCACCCTCAGGCCAGTTTCAATGTTTTAGATGAAACATTTGATCTTGAGTGTTGTTTTAGGAAGGAGTATGCACTTATTAGGAGTATGCATTTATTGGCCTCTTCATTTGTTACACTTTGTTGTATTTTAGGCATATTTAGTAATAAAATGATGGACATGGTCAGCAACAATACTGGTTTCAGATAGGCTGCAGCATTTAAATAATGCTCACTTGGGACTTAAAATATCCTCCACACTGCTACCACCAGTCTGAATTGCTGGTATAAGGGATAATGGCTTTCATGCGTTCATTCTTGTTGTTTGCACAAAACCCTGCCCCTGCCATCCAAATGCTGCAGCAGCGATTGAAACTCATCAGCCTAGATATCTTTTTTCCAATCATCCACTCTCCAAATTTGATGAACTCTTGCAAACTGTACCCTCAGTTTCCTGTTCTTAGCTGACAGAAGTGCTGCAGCCCAAAATTTGGTGTGTTGTGCATTCAGAGATAGACTTCGGCTTACCTTGGTTGTAAAGAGTGGTTATTTGTGTGGCATTATCTTCCTATCAGGTAAAAAGACTGACTGGCCTTTCTCCTCTGACCTCTTTCATCAACAAGGCATTTTCACCCAGAGAATTGCTGCTCACTGGATATTTACCCTCTCTTCTTTTTGCATCATTCTCTGTAAATCCTAGAAATGATTGTGCAGGAAAATCCCAGTAATAAGTAAATACTTATAAGTAAATATACAGCCCTAAGTACTGTCTCTTTTTAGCTGCATTTTTGAGGCTAAAGGCAGAGATCTTTTATCATGTATTATGACCTATTTTAGATCACATCCAGAGCAGGTCTGTAAAATTTAAACACACCGAGTTATCTTTCGGAGAATGGTTAATAAAAGGCAATTGGGGATGTGACAAAAGGCAGAACATTGTAGTCGTGAGTTGCTGAGCCTTTGAAAGTCTTATGATGACAAAGATAAATGCACGCTGAAGACGAAGCCTTATTTGATTATAGCGGCTGCAGTCTCTCAGCCTCGCGCCACACATGTTTTTGTCCATCCCTTACGTTCCTTCTTCACTCTGTTTTATGTTGGAAAAGTGACTGTCAGTGGGACTGACGCTATTAATCATTTATTTTGGAGGATGATAGATAGCAGCAGAAGCCATCATTATCCAAAAATCTCAGCAGACACTGAACAAATACAGCATTTAATAGGTCCTCCTGAACATTATGTGTCCATCACTGCGCTTGTTTACTCTTCTACCATTCAGCCTTGATTAAAATGTAAAGTGAAATGTTATGTCAGCATGTTGTCACCAGTGAAGTTGTACTGTTCTGAAAATAGCTGAGCTATGAAACACAATCATGTACAGCGTTAAAGGTTGTGCCACAATCAACACCTTGTTGAAATTACATACCTTAGCAGTACGGTAGCTACACCTCTACAATCAGCAACAACTGCAGTGGGAAGCTGGGAGAGTAAAATAGGAATAGGTCGGCCACACAAACAATATCACAATATTTATGGACTCAAATAAAGCGGGGATCATAACAAAAAGTGACTTTCAGTTTTTTATGTGATTTTAATGGGTGCCAAGCTAAGCCAACAGAAAACCACTGACGAAAGTGCTGAACACTGGAATAAAGAAAATGCATTAGAATAAAATAAAATACACAATTAAAAAATAACAACACAAAAAAGCATCAGATTACATCATGAATTGTTAAAAAGTTTGGTTGGTGAACTGTTAGAGTTCTAATTCAGCTCAATTTAACTTTTTTTATATAGCGCCAAATCAAACCAAATCACAACAGTTGCCTCAGGGTGGTTTATATTGTAAGGTAAATACCTTATAATAATGATATTTGAGTATTGTGGCACTAATTATACCACTTTTGCTTCCTTTTTGTACCAGTGTACAATGCATCATTTGGAAAACGTCAAGTAAACTGAGGTAAGTACAAAGTCTATTCAAAAACATCAGTTCCTGTCGCATAACTGCTCCATTTTGTACTTATTTAGTGTTTATGAGGAAAACTGAGTGAAGTGCATGGCACAAAGGAGGCAACAAGCTGTAACAATTTCCTGTTCCCCAGCCCTCTATTTGGGTCAAAAGTGCAACAATCTGTGTGCCAGAGATGACAAGAACATTTCAACTGCAATGTAAATGTAATCATTTTAGACCTCCGTATGACTAAATCAAACAAAGACTGACTCGTGTCTTTTGACAGCAGGGGTACATTCAAGCTGAAAATGGTGTACAAGTTTTGCTGTAATTTCCATGTTTATATGTTTTTTCTCAAAATGCTCTGCATCTGTGTACAACGTGTTAGGATCATAACTAGAAAACAAAGCTGTAGCTGCTGAGATATCACACATTGGGTTTTACTCTTAATTCTGAAGCTCAGTGCTGGGATTTTGGCCACTGTCCTGTTAAGTTTGTTTGAGCCGGAAGTTACCATGTCAAGTGCTGCTTGTTTTCTGCATCTTTTTACTTATTTTCTCTCCCTTTTTGTTTACTATTGCCATATTACACATGGACTTGTAAATAATAAAAGATATAGATAAATAAATAAAGACAAGAAAATTGAATTAAAATAAAAATACAAACAAGAGGAGCCTATAGAGAGACTATATAGCTCATCTTGGAAAATTGAATTTGTTTGGCACAACAGTCCATTCAGATGCTGATTCTGACTGCAAGACTTACCAGATATGACATTTAAAAGAAGATGAAGAAGATGTTGCTGTGTCTGCATGAGAGGGTGGCGTTCTAACTTATCAGCTTGTTAGCAAGTTGCCTCATAAGCTGTAAAGGTACATTGTTTAGACGCACATATCTGCTGACTGGTGATGCAACAACATAAAACTCTTGGATGGGCACAGAGAAAGCAAAGCTCTTTGCCACATAGGCCAGCCAAAACAGTTACACTCATACCTCCAGCATCCAGAAATAGATGATTTATTTTGCATTAGAACTGTTAAGTTTTTAATTTTTTTAATTATTATTTTTTAATTAGTAATTTCAATTTACAAGTCTATGTGGATTGAGCAAAAGGCAACCTCTGAGGCTAAAAAAATTAAGGCTCCATGGACTAGCAGAAGTGCAGATCCTCTAATGGCCACTTGAGGATTCAAAAGGGGAGTTAATTCCAGAAGAAGCACATGTTACAATGCCTAATTTTACAGTATTAAAATACATATTAACAGCATGGTAGGAAAAATGGTTTACAAAAAAAGTGATGCTTGATAGTTTCCCTCTTGATCATAATTATGTTTAGTGTGATGTTAATTTTTATTTTATAACTCATCAACTTGGAGGTGCGTTAGCAGTGTGGCCTCATTAATTGACAGGTGTCCTGACACAGGCAGCTGGAGTCCATCAGCGTCTGCTAGTAGTCATCTGTGCTACTCTGAGCCATTACACTGATGCTCTTCACCGTGTGTGCTGTTGGCGCCTTTTGGGAGATGTTTAATGGATTAGCTGACTAATGTTACAACTTCCTGTGTGATATAGACCAAGAAATTTGTACTCCACTTTTGATGAATTAAAATCTAGTGTTTTATTAGTCAGTTACTTAGCAAATGATGATGATATGACTTTATGAATACAGGTTGCTAACCACGCTCGCTAGCATTAGGTGATAAATTAGCACAGCACCCTTCATCCATATATGGTAACAAACATGCAGTATCCTAACGCAGTGATACATTGGCATATTGATGTCACAGTGGCTAATTCCATAGGGTTCATTTGCTTTTGTAGCCAACCTTAAATGGCCAATTAAGTAACTGAAGTTCTTGGCACTTCCCCATTGATGTTTTTTTTGTTTGTTTGTTTAGTTTTTTTTTTCTCAGCTCAAGCAAATGGTCCTTGGTTAAATTAAGTTTTGACTCAATCATAGTTTTGTCAGAAGTGTTAAGCAGTCAGCAGCAACAACACAGTCAGTATATGCAAGATGCAATATAGACAATCAGTTGTCATAGGTTCAAGGATTTTGTAACATAATCCTCAGGGATGAACATCACCCAGGTGATGGACATCTGACGTCTGCCAACCGAGACAGGAACTCAGCCGGGTGGGCATGTGCGGACTAGCCAGTCTAAAACAAGATGAGAATTTAGTATACAGTAAAATGAATGCACAGGGGCAGGGATGTGGTTGAACAACTGTTTCTATGACAACATCAATATATCATTAATAAAAAAAAATTGTGAATGTAATATTCTGTGTACAGATGTGAAACTTCCACAGGCTTCCTAATGTATTATGTGATATTAGTCTTCTGATCAGGTGCAATTGCCAGAAATTTTCATGACTGATTAGAACAATGAGGAAACCCTCAAAATTAGCAGAAGGACAGACTTCTTCAGTCACCTGTGTCAGGAGAGTCTAATAAAGTAAAGTAAAGTAAAGTAAATGCCAAAAACTGTGTGTTTTATGTCCATTTTCAGACTCAAAGCTACAACTTGCTTTATGTCTGGTTTTGTCCTGACCTCTTCCCAGAATCACTCTTCCACTTCCAAATGTGATATCAACATTATTGAGTTCTGGGATGCAGAATTGGCCACTTAGGATGTGTGAAAACAAAAATCATTGTAAATTGCTCCTCTGCTGCTGGGACTGGCAGGTGTGCCTGACCGATTTTAGATTTGTGTGACTGTAGATTTGAGCATCGGTGTAAAACTGCAACATGCAAGGGTGCTTACATTCTTGCTCTTTGATCATTGAGAAACAAAGCATTGTCCACGATTTATTGTTATCATTCATCATATAGAAGATTTAAATGTTTTATGTAGTAATTGAAAAGTAACAAAATAAGACCAGTTTTGCTTCAGTTAAACACTAATGTCTTATGAGTTATGAGCATATTCACATTCCATCCCCTTATTCAGCACAGCCTATACTTTGCAGCTCTAATGATGTGTAACATTAGTGACATTTCTCCCTCTTCAGGGAACAATTTGGTTCTGTCTTAATCTCTTTATGTCTGCTGTTATAACTGATGATAACTGTTTGCTTGATGAAGTGCTTATTGCCACTTTAAGGACCACTCACTTTATAAAACAGTGTCCACCCTAAGCTACCACATGTATAAAAAAGTGTTTTCCTCTTTAATGAATCACTTTCAGCCCACGGGCTGTCACTTTTTTTTGCTCCTCACATTTCTTATATTTATGTATCACTTTAAGTGCACTAATATGAAACCACATCACTGTCTGCAATGTAAGAGAGCAAATTAATATACTGTTCAAATACTTATACATATACTTCTTATATCTTCTCATGAATTTGCATAACGTTATCTTTTTGAAGACACAAACCGGAGAGGACATTAAAGATTTTTTGAGAGCTCAAACTCTGATTCTACAAATCTATGTAAACATACAGCACCAGATGGGACCAAATGAAAAGGGCAAATCACCGCAGTGTTTATTTTGGGGAAATGCTGCATTAAATCATAGTGTTGTTCCAGGTCTGAGGCAAACATAACATACTCAGTCACCATTAAATTTTGTAATATTGTGTGATCTGGATATTTATCAGTAATAGTTAAAATACACTTTACTTTTAGTGCCTCTGTTATCATTGATAGGGAGTGGATTATCATTTGAAGGATGTAACCACCCTCATCCAGAAGCTATCAAGACATCTTAAGCGGTTATAAAAGATAATAATTTCTATAACTATTACTGCTGTTGACAAGTTCATTAATAAATGCTTAGTATCCGCTTCGAGGTGTCATGGTATCCATGGATTTTTGATATCCATTTAAACATCAATATTGTGTAAATTAGGCATATATGAGAATATATGACCATCAATAACTGTGTAATTGTTCTTTTTTGTATTGTTTTGCACATGTATATTTACAGACTCTCTCATCATCTCTATGTCTTTGCATTTGGAGTTGCCAAACAGACAATACAGAGGAATTTAAAGATGGTTTAACCTAAAGTCTCCGTATTTCTCTATGTTTTGTAAGATATAGCATTATATCTTACATTATATAGCATCAATCGGAGAGATTAACATACAGGGTAAGGGATACAGCCTTGGTATATATACCCCTGCACTATACAGGTTGAGTTATAGGAGATTTCCTTTTTTGGCATTTTGTAAGTAAAGTCATATGGTACTATACAATTATTTTGTTGTTGGTGTTAACCTGATATCATTTCTGCTGCCACCTATTTGTCATCTGGCTAATCAGGCTAAAGCTGTGTGATTAAACTGGGTCAGAATCCATGAAATAGTTTTTCTGCGGGTTATTCATCTTGTACACTATTTTGAAGCAGTCAGATTTTTAAACAGTCAAAAGATTTATATTTAGTGCTTTGTTTCATGTAGGAGCAGAATTAAATGTTGTAAGGTCATATATTCATTGTGTCGACAACACACGGTGATAGTTTAACTCTCATTTTGAGATCAAACATTTTTGTTGTAGAGGCTAAAATTAAAAAAAGGAGGTAAAAAAAAAAAGCAATCTTTTGTAAGATTCTCATGACATTCAAAACAAGGAAACAGAAACATCAAATTATTTGTCCTTGTTTTTCTGTGCAAATATTTTGTACCAGCAGGCAATCTGATGAAGAAACATTTATAAAAATCAGAATACTTTTCAGTCATTTCCCAATTTCCATAATTCAAAAGAGGAAGGCTGAGACCTTTGTGATGTAAAACATGCGCACTTTCTCAAATGAAACTTCAGACAATCAGTTAAGCTACAGATTCAATCGCTGAATATAAATGCCCCCTTTTTATATATCATGTCATTCACTGCATAAACTCTTACAATTTCATCCGTTTTGAGAATGGGAGATTCTGATTAATCCCTTCAGTCATCAAAATGGTCTTCAAAGGTAAAGGTTCTCAAACGTGAGGTAATGGCTTGAGGGGAACTGGAGGGGGATTATGCAAACTTCACAGTGATTAATTTTGGCCTGAGACGTATCTGCACTGATGGTAGCCGGGAGAAGAGCATATTGATTGATTGCTGCAGGGGGCGCGAGGTTCTGCACATTTACTTTTTGATGAATAGGCTGTCAGGGCCACGAACAACCAAATATGGCCCTGTAAATGAATGTTTAAGCGATTATGGTATAAGTGTAAATATTACACATCCATTAAGGAGGATTACATTTGGTGCCACTTTGAGAGAGGGGAGGAAATAAAAGGGACAGGCCCACAGAACATCCCACAGCAGAGTAGTTGCATGAGGAAATGTGGTTTTAATCTGCATGTATAATGTTTTAGAATTCTAAATAGGAAAGACCTTGACATTAATCTGTATGTGTGTTAGCGTTTGTGCATGCATGAGAGTAAGTATGCATGTTTATGTAGGCTGGTGTGTGTTTTCAAGAGGGCAAGACTGAAGATCAGGGCTTTAAGTTGACAGAGCATGCCAGTGCATCAACCCGCGCAAATTACCACGCGATAAAACACATCCAGGGTGTTGCACAGGAGGTGAGAGTGGGAATAAATGCCAGCTTCAAAGATGATTTGCGCTCAGCGCGGATTAATTCCCCCACCTAAGAAAAATCAATAGCACTGTGTGGAATAGGAATACATTTGTGTCACCTTTTGGGGACAAGGAAGTGAAAACACAGCTCAGAAGCAGGTTTAGACAATATACATCAAAATGACTAAAACCCAGGCAAGAACTAAACTGGTTCTGGGGAGCTGCCAGTAATTAAGAGCTTCGTTTCTCTGTATCTCACTTTCCATCCGAAAGCTCCGTGCAAATTTAATGCATTTACCAAAATAGCACTTGAGTAATCTTAAACGTTTGAAACTCCAGCATTTGATCACTCAAAATATGTAAATATATTCACCATATTCATCATTCATTGTTCAAAAAACCTCTTTCCATCTCATTTTGGCATTCAAATCTCTACATTTGACCCATGTATCAATTGTCTTCTTGGAAATTAAACATTTGGCTTGATTTAGTTTTAGCTGGAGAGCATGCTTTATGTACTTACCCATGAATAGATTTCAATACTGATAGACATACACACAGAAACATACACCATGAACAACACAAACAGATACTCATTTCAATCACAAACCGCTCAGAGAAGCCCCCCCCCCACACAAAAAGCACATCAAAAGACAAAAGTGAAAACAAATGTGTTTTCCTTACTGAGCATTCTGCTACATTCCTTCTACTTAACAAACATGAATACTAAATGCTGTTGCTGTTTCTGAAAAGAAGTAAACCACCTTGACCTTCACCCTGTGCACTCATATTATCTTTCAAAGACATTCTGGAAAAACATCTGCATCACAAATGCATGCCATATTGTAAAGTTTGCCATCCATTTCCATATCCTCAGGCAGAGTGTCCTCATCCTTGCATTGACTAAATGATAAACACCAGGGCCTCTGTTTGCCACTGATCTTCTGAAGAAAAGACAGACAGGAGATCAATAAGCTCCCCATCCTCTATCCCATCTGTAGGTATTGGCTTTTCTTCAGTAACCCCCCCTCCCTACCCACCTCCATTCGCCCCTAAACCCTACTATTTCCCCAAATTGTGGCTCTGCCACTGCATCTACAAGCTGTGCCCATGCAGTATCTCTGACAGCTTGAGCCTTTCCCTTTCACTCATATGCCCACAACTCTGTGCCGTCCTTCCTGCCACCCCCACCTTCCTCTGTTCCATCCTGCTTTATAAGAAATATAATCCTATTGATCCAAAACCCGATGGGAAGCGTTGATCTGTAAACAGACGAGTGCTCAATAAGAGCTGTCCAGTTCTCTAGAGGAGACGGAGGGATGGTGGGTGTTAGGGTGGGTAGGTGGTGTTATAGGTGCAGCTGGTACTGGAGAGGTGTGCTTGTGAGAAGGGCTGCTGTGAGAGAAGAGCGGGTGGTGGTGGTGGGTCTCAGTATCTGTGTGTCTTGGCATCATTTATCAGTTTTATTGCTTTCTTGTCTTGTTGCTGGCTGCCATCGCCCCTCACCTGGCCCTCCTGCTCCTGGTAAACCTCGCTCTCATCCCCGCTGCTGCCTCACTTCGATCTCACTATGTTCAACCCAAGCAATTAAAAGTCTGCAGCTCAGGGTGAACAGATGAAAGGTGTGACATTTTGCTTTTGACTGACGATGAATTCAGAGTGACAGGCTGGACAGATGCATCCAGGCACAGATATGGATTTATTTTTTTTCCCCTTGTATTCCCACACTCTGCCCACAACCCCTCCTCTGCGTTCTCCTCCCAATTCCCAGCTGTCTTATTTTGCCTCTTCCTGAGGTGATAGGACCTAGCTGTAAGAGAATGTGTCCAGTACCCTACCTTATCCTAAATCATTACTTGACAATTTAAAAGGGCAAAAAGCAATGGATGGCTTTTCCTCAGTGTTTCCATGGTTATTTCTCTTAACCCTTTCCCTTTTGTGGCTTTGATAAAGCGAGTGGGTCTAACTCTACTACACTGTTTCTGTGCCAAGGTCATTTGTCACTGAGAGACTGAAGCATTGACTCCCTATTTAAATGAAGGATTTTTTAATAGTTGTAATTGTTTAAGGTACAAAATTAATACTGTTTTTGGCCAAATTTTAATATTTGAATCAGATGTGTCATTTTAATACTATAACATCTCTCTCTATATAT